>NW_008795371.1:3401150-3403056 GCF_000699145.1 Aptenodytes forsteri | reverse complement strand
CCCCTGGGGCACCACCCCAGCTGGGAGACGTTAGTCGGGGATGTGCGCCAGAGGCAGCCTGCCAGCCGCACACAGCCTGGGGACCGCGGTGCCCCGCTGCTGGGGACGAACCGCCCCTGCCTGCCTGGCCCCTACACCCTGGAGCCCCCCTGGGGTCCTGCTGGGCGTCCCCTCCCTCACACCAGCCTTGGCCAGCATGCTTATTCCGGGGGGTGGCTGGAAAGGGGACAAACCATCACCCATCAGCAGCCAAGCCAGGCTGTGCCCCCTCCCTGCAGTACCCAGAGCACCCAGGCACACCAGGAACGGTGTCCCTCCTTAGGGGTGCCCCCCACTCAGCCCCCTAGCCCAGCACCCTGTGCCCCAGCCCCACCTGGCACCCCCTGCTCCAGCAGCAGTGGGTTCAGGGACATCCCAGTCCTTGTGGGCAACCTGTGGGCCTGTGGTCGTGGCACAGACGGGTTTGCCGGGTGCAGTGCCCCGAGGCAGCCAGGCCCCAGGGTCTCTCCGCTCAGGGAGTGACCCAGCACAGCCTGGGCACCGGGCCGGGACTCAGGCTCGTCCAGTGCTTGGCAGGGTGAGGGTAAACATTTGTCTACTTTACAGCAGGTACTTGCAGAGGGGCTGGGCCGGTGCCAGGCTCCATCAGCCTGCTCCCCTCCGCCTTGTTGCCGGGGAGGGGCCCCTGGAGTTGGGGGACACACTCCGGCAAGCAAACCCTGGCCGAGCTCAGCAAAATACAGCACCCATCGGTGCCAAAGCACAGCCTGGCTGGGGACAGGCGATGGAGCCGCAGGAGACAGGAGACAGCCCCAAGACCCAGCCACATCTCCCATCTCAAGACCATGCAGGCACCTCAGACAGGAGAACACTGAGCCCCCGGGCAGCCCCTGCCCTCCACGTCCCTGCACATGCTGCATCCCCCCAGCTCGCCTTCGGGTGCAGGAGGGGTTTGGTGACCTGGCCACGGCCCCTTGGGGCACACAGGGTCATTGCCAGCGCCCGATGCCTCACAGCCCTACCCTGGGCAGGAATGCTGCTGCCCGCAGCAGGAGCCAGGTCTCACGTTCAGTGCAGCCTCCTCCCTCTGCTCTGCCAGGTCATTCGGGGCTCCTGTCCCTGAGCAGGACCCCAGGGTCCCTGGGCAGCCAGCACGCCAGCCCCGAGGAGCCAGGGCTTGCAGGGCCACCTCTGCCCCAGCCAGGCTGGGACTGCTCCCACACAACCCCATGGCCACTGGGTTCAGGGCTGCAGCCCTCTTGGGTGGGGAAATGGGGGTCCAGCGGTTTGGCCCGGCTCATCCCGGGGTGAACCACCCCATCGTCTCTGCCCTCTTCCACACGGGTGAGGGTAAAGGGAGCAGCAGAGGGACTCACCCTGCCACAGCACGGTCCTCGGTCCTTGGCCTCCCACAGACCCGCAGGGCTGAGGCTCTGGCAGGATGTGGGAAGGGGCAGCAAGGCCAGAGCCGTTACCGGAGGCGGCTGTGCACAAACATCTCCTCGCTGCAGAGGAAGCACGTATGGCCGGACACATCCTGTACTGGGGACTGCCGTGCCATGGCGTGGGGCTGGACGCAGGCATGGCCCATCGCAGCCAGGGCTGCCTGCCCCAGCCCAAACCCCCCAGGCACCCCCGTGTCCCAGGCCTGGAGCAGAGCAGGACGCGGGCACCACGACGAGTTCCTCGCTGCGGGCAAGCGAGTGTTTTCCCCTCCAACTGTCCCAGTGCCTGCCGAACCCCGTGTCCCAGCCCCAGGACACAGCCCGGAGCACCGCTCACCTGCTCACCTGCGTGGAGCACCACGCTGCTCCAGCAGCCGACAGGAGGAGGAGGAGGGCTGGCAGAGAAGAGGAAGAAGCAGGTTGACCTCCACGAGCCCGGCAGGGGGGGGCGCGCAGGGCGG
>NW_008795371.1:3392338-3399764 GCF_000699145.1 Aptenodytes forsteri | reverse complement strand
GCGTGGAGACTCCGGAGGTGGCTGGTGGCCAGCTGGGGAAGGGTTAAGCTGCAGGGAGGGGAGACAGCAGAAAAATTCCTTCCAGGCAGAGTAACAGTTTCCCTGCCAGGGGAAGTGGAGGCAGAGCCCACGGGAGCACAGCTGGCCCAGCCGCCGGAGGGGAAGCAGAGGAAGGGGCCTCGAGCCAGCCTGGAGGCTAGTGGCCAGATGAAGCTGTGGCGGAGCCAGGGGCGCAGGGCACCTGGCTTGAGGAGCCCTGCTGCTCAGGGACCTCGCTGCCTGGCCCGTCCCCTGCAGCCATGCTCACTCTGACCCCCAGGACCAGCCCTGCTCTCCCCAGGCCTCGGGGACACTAGCCCCAGCCCTACAGACTGCACGTGCCCCGCTGAGCTGTATGGGGCTTGCAGCTGCCCTGTCTGAGAGCAGACCAGGGATGCTCTGCAGCAGAGAGAAGGCAGGAAAGCTGGCAGGAGGGCAGCGGGCACTGGCAGGTTGCAGGCTGGTGACCCTGCCTCCAGTGGCCCAGAGCAAGGGACGCCGCCACTGTCACAGCCCAAGCGGGGCCACCATGCTCCCCCCCACCTGCTCTGGAGAGCAGGACAGGCTGCAGTCAGGAACCCTGCCCCAGAGCCCATGCTGCAGCAACCCCAGCCCTCCCCCGGGTGGGGTCCAGGGCCCCATTTCCCACCCCCATGCAACAGCCCGGGCACCAGCCTCTGCCAGCTGAGAGCCCCCCAGAGCTGCAGCTGCCCAGCAAGAGCTGCGCAGAGGCCCCTGGCCCCCACAGCCCCCCCTCCCGGTGCTCCCCCTGGAGCCGGGTCAGCAGCACCCACAGCAGACAAAGACACAGGTTCACACGGTAGTTTATTAGGGCACAGGGACATGCTCCAGGAGGCCCCAGCCTGGCCTGGCCCCAACCCTGCAAGCCGGCTGCTCTTCTCCCCCGCAGCTTTCGGCACAGGCTTGCCCAGCCCAGACAGAGGCAGCAGGCAGCTCCCTCCCCTCTCACCGGCAGCGTCTCCCGGTCCAGCAGGTACCACCCACACTGACCCCAGCTCCAGAGCTCACAGCAGCTCTGATGAGCAACCCTGACCAGACTGGTACCAATCCCAGCCTGGGGTGCCAGACCCAGCGAGCATGACCCAGGGTGGGCGCAGGGATGCCAGGCAGGAGACAGCCCAGCCCAGGGACGATGGAGGAGATGACAACCTACGGCTCCTCTGGGAGCCATCAGCTACAGGTGCAATTTTACAACCGGGAATCCCAAGAAGTGCTGGGAGAGGCAGGACCTGGCTCTTCGCCACGCAGCGAGGAGAGGCTGTGCATCCACGGGGAGGGAGGAGGGAGGGGAAGAAAGGCCACCCTCATTGTTGGGAGACCAGAGAGCAGAACCACACCAAGGTCCAAGGTGATGGACAGGCGGACAGCACCACCTCCTTCTCGCTGAGCCCCATCGCTACTCCCTACCCTCTGCCAGCCAGCCAGGCACCCCGGCAGCACACTGTGCCCACCGTGTGCCACACAGGCAGAGACCCAGAAGGGGCAGAGGGAGCCCAGCGGAGCCCAGCTCCTCTCCCCAGCCAGCCCAGGCCACAGCCCACGTGCGTGGGCAGCACTCCCCACCGCAGGACGCTCACATGAACTGTGACAGGTTGGGCACTTTGATGTTGATGTCTCCGATGTTGATGTTGCGAGGGATCTCTGGCAGGTTGATGTTCTTCACAGCCGAGACCGCGCGGGAAGGAGCGGCTGAGAGGCCTCCCTGCCGACAGGAGGGACCAGTGACCACCGGCCCCTCACCCCCGCAGCCCCCCTGCGAGGGGCTCCGGGCTGCTCCCGGCTCAGCCCCGTGCTTTGCCACAGGAGCATCCCCAAACCGAGCCCTGCCCCGTGCTGCCCTGCCTCCCCCAAGACCCAGGGCTCGGCCACGTCCCCCCACACGCGGCTCGGCACGGGTGCACCTGGGGAGCAGCCACACCCGCCTCCCACCCCGCTGAAGGACCCGGTCCTATTAATAGCACAGGATCAGGAGCGGCAGGGGCAGCGCGGTGCTTCCCGGCAACCAGAGCACAGCTGCATGTTCACAATGACAGCGCAAACAGGGGCAATAAACTTCATTACCTCAGGTTATTAACCTTGATGGGAACAGCCATTTCCATGCTCGGGCTGCTCCCTATGCTCCTGAACAGCATGGAACACAGCTGGGAGGGATGCCCCAGCCCTCTCCATGAGGACTCAGGCAGGCAGAGACCACGGATACTGGGGATACCCCATATGCGCCAGCCCCAGACGCCACAGGCTGCCCCCCCTCGCAGCCTGGAGTCCATCAGCCTCCCACAGGGGAGAGCCACAGCATCGCCACTCACCTCTGCCTTCTCCAGCTTGCTCTGGGCCTCCACCTGCGCCACGATCTCGTTCATGTTGGTCTCCAGCACCATGCCGCCTATCACCACCTCCTGCAAGATGTGGTGAACCTGCAAGGGAAGGGAAGGGAAGGCTGGGAGCAGCAGCAGCCACAGTGCCTGCAGGCTGGTGGGGAAGTGCGTCGGGGACTGGCATTTCCCCGAGAGACACAAATCCAGCCCTGTCCTCCCCTCAGCCCACACAGTCCTGGCAGCCGGCTGCCCGGAGGGCAAGAGGGCGGCCATGGTCCTCAGCACAGGGGGAGTCCAGCAGTCCCATTTACTGCTTGTACCTCTGCTCTAGAGGACACCTACCACAGAGGCCAGAGCAAACGTCGCCCACTGGACCACCAGGCACAGGGCAGACCCTAGAGAGGCCAGGCCTGACCCGGCCCGCTGGCACACCCTGGCTGTGCCATCTCTGAAGTTTGATCCCTCCTTGGGCCGGGACCCAGGTCACACCCGGGAACAGCTCCCTGCCTAGAAAGCGTGCTGCAGAGGAGCCCACAGGGCAGCAGAGACCCCAGGGCCTCCCGGAGCCACCTGGCAGGATGCTTCTTCCCAGAACCAGTTTCTTCTACCCAGAAAGCCAGGCCAGAGCCCAACTTCTTTGCTTTCTCTTAGGAAAGACAAGACTGTGACACACGCACATAAAAAGCACAAAACTGCTAAGAGAGTCTGCTCCCTTCCCCAGGGTCCGCCCGGGGTCCAAGGATGAAACAGAGCAGTCTCAAGGCAGTGAGCCGCTCCCTCCTGCCAGCCCCCGCCGAAGAGCACCGGCAGGACCACACACCCACAGCAGGAGAAAGCGCCCGTTCTGGTTTGCAATCCAAGAAAACACAAACAGCCCCAGGGCAGCAGCTGGGCCCTGCCGGGCAGCCGCGACCTGTGACAGCACCTTCAGCTCCACCGCCCCGCACAGCCCAGCCTTCCTTGCTAAGTCAGCAGCTCCCAACAACCACCCAGCACAGATATGAATTTATGGGTCTCTGGTTACTTACGTGAAATAGGCTATTACTGGAAGATGGTTAAGTTGTTACATCGTTTTATGGCTTCATGATGGCAGCTTGCACTTGTAAACACTGTGTGGCAAATACTGCCAGGACAATGCTATGAAAAATGACGCAAGCTGGAGAACCTGCTAGAAGGGGGAAACCCAGCTTTGTGCAAACGGCGAGCCTGATGTCCTGCAGGGCTCCCCAGGGGTCCCGTCCTGCTCTGACAGCACCAGGAGCAACAAGGTGTGCAGGATCAGCACTGCACAGGGTGAGCCACAGGCGATACAGCACCTTCCCGGGACACCCGCAGCGCAGGAACCGCTGTCCCGCAGCACAGCCTCAGATCAGCCCAGCCCCGGCAAACACCGCGCTAGATGGTGCTAGCAGCTCCCCGCAACAGGAGAGCATCTGGGCTGCAGGAAATGTTGTTCCTTCAAGATCTGGCTTCAGCCCAAGTTGGACCAAAACCAACAGGGCAGAAATCCCAAGCAAGCTTTGTTTTTCAAACCGAAACACAGCACTTCCTGAACAAACCGTGTCCTCTCCAGGACCTCACAGCTGCTTAGCAAAACTCACGTTCTCCTCCAGGGTACGAAGCACAACCAGGGGCTGGGCAACAGTCTCCCCTGAGCCTCCCCATGGCTTCGTGGCTCCAGTCTCCCCTTGCAAAAGAGGGATCCCTGCAGCTCTGAGGTTGCTGCTTCCAAAGCTGGAAGCCTAAAAGCACTGGTGTCACTGGTGCCCAAGAACCACAGACCCAACAGCCCCATCCAGCTGCCCGCTGCAAGAGTGGGGACCCGAAACCCGCAGCAGCTCTCATTTCACAGACCCTGCACTGCATACAGAGTGTAAGGTGTATCTTAAGGCAGTAATAGAAAATCACAGGACCCAGACAAGGCTGCACCCAAATCCCAGCCAGAGCCTGCTGGGTTGGGGATGTTCACAGCCGAAGCCTCTACTCGACAAATCAGCGCTTTCCCGTTGACATTGGCCTCATTTCTCCTGTTCTAGTCGGGAACTCACGAACTCTGCAATCCATCTGCCAGAGCAGAGGGTAGCACCATGCCCTGCACAGCTCTTGACAAACTAAAGTCCTGGAGGCAGGGCTCCATGGGAGCACTGGGGCAGCATCACAGCCACGGAAAGCCCTGCCCGGGCATCTGAGGGGCAAGACCTGGGGACCAGCAGGACACATCTGTGTATTCCCAGCACCCCTAACGCCGCCTGTCTGTAACCAAGCTCTTGGAAGCACGGGTACTCAACACGAACACATCTGAGAAATAAATACATGCCAAATGTAGAAAGAAAGATGAGAGGACAAACTGATAGTGGCCAAGGACTGAAGTCAAGGCTGGGAAGCAGCGGGAGCACAGGACGGGAAGTAAACAAGCCTGACTGGTAGGGGAGCCTCGGGGTGACCAAGCCCAGGGCCTCCCCTATCAGAAACCCTCCCAGCTCCTGTCTCCTTTGAACCCTTTGCTTGGCAGGAGAGTTCAGAGGAAGGGCAATGCATGCTACTGCTGGCAAAACAGACAAGCAACAGGGTAATCTCTTCTGCCTGTGGGCTGCGGATTGAGTGTAAAGCTGCCGGGTCTTGGTCACACCACAAAATAAGTGACTGAGAGTGCATCCTCCCCCAGATGTGGCCAGAGGTGATCTGGGTGGCTGCCGTCACTTCTCCCACAAGTACTTCTCCTTCCTTCTGACTTCCTCCTTCCTCCCCTTTTGCTTGCTTTGATAAGAACACTTTTGCTGACGAGATAATCAACCTTGTAACATTTCTAAAAGTCTACAGCCAGGCAAATTATGAAATCAAAGTCTTACTTCACCAGTTGCTAATACATTCAGCTGATCCATATCGCCTTCTAAGAAGATTTGCTAACACCATTCCTCTGCCAGAGTTCATAAGTTGGAATTGCCAACAGAAAGGGAACATTTTACAGCCTTATTGATTTTTTTGCACTTCTCTTTTTTGTTTTCAACAAAGCAAGAAAATCCTTATCAACAGCAACACAAGTCCAGCACACATCAGCTAAGCCTCTCCTTTCTCTAAGTGTAGTCCCAGCTATCTTCAGCCCCATCTATGAGAAGATCAAAGAGGATAGGTTTCCACCCAGAAACTCTGTCCAGCTAAAGAGGAAGCATTAAAGGCTGTGACTCAAACGAAAGTTTACCAAACACTTTGTATTCCAAACGCTCCCATTGTTCCTTACCTTTTTTTCCCTGCAGCTCTAGTAAAATGTTAACAAGACTCCCAATGGGTCCCACAGTACAGCGAGAAGAGGCAAAATGCCCCTGCACAATGCCAAAGCCTGCCCAGCCCCACCGGTGCCCGCCCATGCAGAAGACCAAGAGCGAAGCCTCAGCGCAGATCTCTGTCACTTGACCGCACAGTTACCCAGTGTCGGTGGCAGTCACCAGCCCACACACATCCCCATCGCTGTGCTGCAGCAGAGAGCACAGCCCCGCCGCAGTAAAATGCCGCTGGCAACGGGGCGAGCACTGGAAGCCAAAAACCAGCTTACCCCTGGAGGACTCGGAACAGAGCCCAGCGACTTGGATATCTTGGAGGACACCGTGAGCGGCTAAAGAAGACCCCAAGCTGACAACTTCCCCACCCAGGATTTCAATCTCTCCCCAAAAAGTGACCCCTAATGTACCAACAGCATCTCCTGAAAGGCTCCAGAGCTCAAGGCTGGGCCAGCTCCTGCCCACGTGAGTGCAGGCTCTAGGGAGGGCAGGGCTGGGAGAACGATGGTGCTGGCCCAGAGGAGCACACAGAGCCTACAACCCACCTTGTCCATGTGGAAGATGAGGTCCAGCTCACAGACGTTCTCAAAGCACTTGTCCAGCGTCTCCACAAACACCTGAGGGAGCAGGAAGGGAAGGTCAGTACAGATGACCACCGCAAGATGCTTCCTGCACACAGCCCCAGGGCCTGCAGGCAAAAAAGCCGCAGCCCGGACCAGAAACTCGTTTCACCCCAGGGTGTCACCCTGAGAGGGAACAAAACCCTCTCAACAACCCCATCTCCCTTCGATGGTAGGAAAGTGCCTGTTCCCAGAGCAACCACAGGCAGGTCCAGCCTGGGGGCTGACCAGGACCCCCAGCACTGTGGCAGCAGCCAGAGGCAGCGTGGGGTAGGGGGATTGCCACATGGGCACCAGTGCCAGTCCTCACTACATCACAGAAATCAGGTCAAGAAGCCCTGACCTGCCTAGGAGAGAGCTTGTCTTGGCAAGGGGCCTGCGGCTGGAACGAGAGCCTGGCCCTGCTGGGCCGGCTGCAGAGGGAGGGCATGGCAGGTCCAACCTGGGCAGCGCGGAGGGCTTCTCCTCCGGCCCTGGACAGGCTGTCTCACAGCAGCGGTGTGTACCCACTCGCTGTTGCCTTAAGGCGCTGCCGGTGCTGCCCGCACACCTGGAACCTCTCATTGCATGGATCTGATCAAGCCCCAGCTCAAGGGGCCTGGCACAAGGTCAAGGGCACCGAAACACAGGACTCGGCCATTCTGGGGGGAATCCGAGGCGTCAATGTCCTGATCCGCTGCAGCGCTGGGACAATGGCGGGTCACCGTGTCCGGGGCAGGGCTGCAGCCCACCAGAACAGCCTGAAAGGGGCCAAGTTATGGGAACTGCGTGATCACAGGGCGGGTGACCCGAGGAGGGCAGGCGGCCTCCTGCCAACTCCTGTACCGACACTCTCATGCCTGCCGTTAGCCGGATTTAACAAAGGTCCTTTTACAAGTCCACAGTGTTTGAACACAATTTTAAAAATGCACTTGTGGTTTTGGGCCCCTCACTACAAGAAAGACATTGAGGTGCTGGAGCGCATCCAAAGACGAGCAACAAAGCTGGTGAAAGATCTGGAGAACAAGTCTTATGAGGAGCGGCTGAGGGAACTGGGGTTGTTTAGCCTGGAGAGAAGGAGGCTGACGGGAGACCTCATCGCTCTCTACAACTACCTGAAAGGAGGTTGTAGCGAGGTGGGTGTCAATCACTTCCCCCAAGTAACAAGCGATAGGAC
>NW_008795371.1:3390642-3391855 GCF_000699145.1 Aptenodytes forsteri | reverse complement strand
GAGTGGTTAAACATTGGAACGGGCTGCCCAGGGAAGTGGTTGAGTCACCATCCCTGGAGGTATTTAAAAGACATGTAGATGTGGTGCTTAGGGACATGGTTTAGTGGTGGACTTGGCAGTGTTAGGTTTACGGTTGGACTCAATGATCTTAAGGGTCTTTTCCAACCTAAATGATTCTGTGATTCAATTTTTTAAAGAAATTCATTCAGATTCACTTCCCCCACTACTTCCATGCAGAGGAGCTGTGTATCAGCTAACACGCGTGCAGCAACCCCTCCCCATCGCAGCCCCTGAACAGCTTCTCATTCACTTCCAGAAGGGCCGGCACAGAGATGCCACAGACACGAAGCGGACCTGAAAGGTGTCGGGGCCAGGCCACCCAGCAAGGACTGTGCCTCGGGGGAAGGTACCTGCCGGCCGCCCGGGGCTGAGCAGAGCGGCTGCCCTCGGGCAACAAACCTGACTGCAGAGAGACTGACCTGGATGAGGTCCAGGATGCCCAGCTCACTCTCCGAGGAGTCCACGCAGAAGACGAAGTACAGCGTGGCGTAGTGGCGGTAGATCAGCTTGTAGTCTGAGCCACCAAACAGGCTGCAGAGACACGAGGAGCGGTGAAGGGCTTTGGGCGGGGGGGACACAGCCCAGGTGCTCCCCCGGCCAAAGGGACAGCCCTGCACGGCCCCCCATCGCAGGAGGGTCAGAGGGTTACCTGCCGCACTCCAGGAAGTTGCAGATGTGGTCATCCCGCTTCAGCACCAGGTGGAAAGTCTCTCGGATAATCTGCTGCTGCACCTCCTCCGCCTGCAAGGAGATGAGGACAAGCACCCATGGGCCCATGGCCTGGAGGACCCACGTCCCCTGCTCTCCCCTGTGGCGGGGGGAAGGATGCTGTGAGCTGGCAGCTCTGGGTGACAGGCAGGTCCCAGCTCCCCGCCAGCCCTGGCACCACAGGAACAGCCGCGGGGGCAGTCCCAGGTGACCCGGCCACGGGGCATCCCGAGGGACCAGGCCAGGGCGCTGGGCTGAGGCAGGCAAGGCTCCCCAGCCCCACAGCAATCGTCCCTGCAACCCGGGCCCCCCTCGAGCCCCAGCCGAACCCCCTGACACCCCCAGCCCCACACCGGGCTCAAGTACCCGCTGCCACCAGCCCCATAGGCAGCCCTGTCCCCGTCTCCGTCCCTGTCCCCGTCCCCGCACCCGGGGCTGGTAGAAG
>NW_008795371.1:3385708-3389651 GCF_000699145.1 Aptenodytes forsteri | reverse complement strand
GGGCCCACTGCATGGGGATAGCCGGGCCAGGACAGGCCGCTGAGGGCTTTACAAGAGGACACTCAGCTGCCCGCCATCTTCTGCCCTCACCACAGCCCAACGGCTCCCCCCGAAGCCCCCCAGGACCAGGCCAGCCCCACCGGCCGTGGTGCCCAGGGTGGTCGGCTCACAGCCTGGGGGACTGTTCGGGGCCGTGGCTGCTCCTGTGGGCTCTCCTCCACACCCCCCCCCCAGCTAAACCTCCTACTGCAGCGTCGCCGTTCGGCTGGGCCAAGCCGTCGCGGTTGCTCAGGGGGACGAGTGTTATTTACGGGGCTGCCAGCCTTGGGCTGCGCTCAAACCACAGCACAGAGGAGTTCCTCCCAGGTGATCAGCCGCAGTGGTGGAGGGGGTCACACCCAGAGAGCCTGTGAGCCCCCCAGGAACGCTACCGCTGCACGGGCACCACCCGCAGACAAACAGTTGTTAGATCTCTGAATAATTCGATCTGCTTAAGAGTTATTTTGAAGAGTAAAAGGAGAAGGAATCACATACAGTTGCAGTTGCACCAGTTTTTTAAGGACCAGGAAATCAAAAAGCAAGCAGTGAAGGGTGTATGATCCCAGATTAATGTAAAGAAATCGCACAAGCAAGTAGGGTACAATCTAAAGACCACGGCGTGACTGAGTTACGAGTAGCAAGGGACATCAAGGGCAACAAGAAAAGGATTCAATGTGCAGTACAGAAGTACTGGAAGGAAGGGGGAGACGGGGGGAAATAAAGATCCATAACTTAACGGGGAAAGGGAGTAAAATAATCAAGGATACAGAGAAACCCGCTTTGCTCCAGCCTTCATGTGAAAAGGTTGGTTGTGAGCGGGGGTGTAACAACATTAACAAAGGGAGAAGGAGAGCAGGGCAACATGGAGGAGAGCCAGGGGAAAGGATATCGAGGGGCACCGGGTTTGGAGAAGGGCAGCCCCAGCACCCGTTTTTAGAAGATGGGTGTGAATCGTCCCCGGGGCCATGCTGCTGTGCTGCCCTGGTGCCCACTCCCGGGGCAATGATAAACACGGCACCAGCCTGTCACCACACATGCCCCAGGGGATGGTACAGTGATAACAAACGGTCCGTGAGGATGACACCAACGCAGCAGGAGCCCTTCCTCTGACGGGGGAGCGGTAAATGCCACGTGCCTTGATCCCACTGAGGCTCTCAACACGCCTCCACGTGAGGCCCTGGTCAGCAAACTAACGAACCGTGCCCCACACGGGAACACCAGGTGATGACTCAGCTGCACCCCAGAAGCAGTGGGCGACAGGACGCGCCGATGGACAGCGGCCGTGCCAGAGGAGGGCATTTCCAATGGGGCTGGCCTGGTGTAGCCCGTGTTTCCCTGATGACCTGGAGCAGAGCATGGGGTCACCAAAACGGCAGGCAGCATCGAGCTGGGAGGGGCCCGAAGTGCTAGGTGGGACGAGCTCCGGACTCAAAACTCTCTTGGCAAATTAAAGACGTCATCCAAAACCAACACGCTGAGATTCAATAAAGAGAAATGCGAGGAGCTGCTCTGCAGGAGGACTGGGAGATGCGAAGGGGTGAGCAGCCGCCGCGGAGCAGGGCTGCAGAGGGTCATGGTCTCCACCTCCGGGAGCAACCGTGGGGGCTGCTACAGGGGGCAGGGGGGGGGCAAGTGCCACCTCACCAAGCGTGGCGGTCGCTGGTCTGCTGACCACAGAGGGAGCCCCAGCTGCAGTCGGTGCCCAGGTTGGGACCCTGCGCTTCATCGGGGACGGGGGCAATTAGGGGGGATCCAGGAGGGAGCGAAAAGAATGACAAGAAGCCCAAGAACTTGGCCCGTAAGGAAAGGAGAGGGGAAGCACTTCAGGTGTCCACAAACGCTGGCTGAGAGGAAACGTGGCAACGGTCTGCTGCTGCATAGGGGATGTTACAGGCCGAGATATCAAGAATTCAGCTTAGATGGCAGCAAGGAGATCTCATTTTTTCAGCCGTTCTGGTCACAGATCCCACCCTTCTGGAGGCAGAACCCCTCTCACTGGAGGCAGAAGGCTGCGTTAGATAAAGGGGACCTCTGGGGGTCCCCTGCCCCAGGCCCTGCTCCAGCAGCGTCGCCCAGAGCCAGCGGCCCCGGGCCACGGCTGGGCTGTGGGTGCCGGGAACCCCCCCCCCCGCCCCGGGCAGCCTGTCCCCGGGCTGGCGCCGTCCCCCAGCAGGGTCTGGCTGCGGCACCCTGTGGGGACGTCCCCGCAGGATGGCCTCCAGGAGTGCTGGGAGGCACCGGCCTCCCCGGCCTCCGCTGAGGGACACCGATTGGCTGGGCCTCCACTCAGGGACACCGATTGGCTGAGCTTCACCTCTACCACCTCTGATTGGCCGAGACCTCCGCAGATGCCTGGTGGTCCTCAACTGCAAGAGGCTGTGGGTGCTCCTGGCCCGGCATGCTGATTGGCTGAGGCGCCTGCGGCCTCGTGTCTCCACATCCTGATTGGCTGAGGCTGCTGCAGCCTCGTGTCTCCTCATCCTGATTGGCTGAGGCAGCTGCAGCCTCGTGTCTCCACATCCTGATTGGCTGAGGCTGCTGCAGCCTCGTGTCTCCTCATCCCGATTGGCTGAGGCTGCCACGGGGGCTGCTCCCTGACAGGCGGGTTGGCTGGGGGGCTGCTCCCCACCTCTGCTGCCCCGGCTCCCTCCCGCCGTGGCCGCGGCGCCCGCTGAGCCCGGCCCTGCCGCGTGCACTCGGGCCACCCCACGCCAATGCCTGGCGCTCTGGGCGCACGCAACGGCCGGGGCGTCCGCGGGAATTTAAGAGAGCGAATCTCCTTCAGCCGCGTTTCTGATCCTTTAATATTTGCAAATATTTGCGCGGGCAAACTCGGTCCTTAGCAAAGCGCACGGGGTGAGGCAGGATCGCAAACACGAGGAGAGAAATGTCAGTTTAAGTGAATGTTCACATCAGCCGGGTCTGGTCTCTGGAAGTGCCCCGACCTGGGCCGGTCAGACAGCAGCCATAACGTGACAGGGGTTGCTTGGCCAGCCCTCCAACACGCGTAGTGGATGTAGGAAGCCGTAAGCACAGGCACTGACAGCTTAAACAGATTGGCAAGATCCATTTTCACCCAAGAATACAAAAAAACACTGAAAACGAAAATTGTGTCTGCCAGACAAAGGACTGCATTTTTAGACAAACTCTTTGCTGTGATTAGTCTGTCCAGCTCCACCTGCTTCCATGGAGATGAGAATCTCCGCTCCCAACGCACCAGCCGAATCCCAGCTGCCTTCGCGTACACCTTCTTCCATGAGGAGGAGACCCTCATCCTCCTCGCGATGGGAGCCAGAGCTCCCGTCCCCCGCCTGCAGCTGTAAGACACTTTGCAGTTGCCAACCGCTCCCCTTACCACGCCGCGTTACGGGCCCCGTCCCTCCCCTTGGGGAGCTGCCACCTTCTGCCACCACAGCCCCATCCTGCCTCCCCACCGCGGCGGACCTTGGCCTCTCCCTCCACCGCTGCCTGTGGCCTCCCCAGGGGGGGTAAACAGCATCCCCCCACCACAAGACCCTCAGATTTCTGGATCATCCCAAATTCTGCTCATCCCTTTCTTTTTTGGGGGAGAGGGGGGCCTTGCCATCAGCTGGTATAATAGAAGCCCTGCAAGGTTCCTGGGGCGCAGATGATCTTTCCCATACGCCTACCATCACCGTGGAGGAGAGCAATGCCCAGCAGCCAAGCGGGAAAGCGGGGTCCCATCACCCATCCCTACAACCACGGCTCCCCCGGGCTGCGCGTAACCCCCCCTGAGCATCCCTCTATGGGGTGATAAGCTCCCCAAACCCAAGGGATACTCATCCGCAGGATAATATAACCCCTGGGGCCGGGGGTCCTGGGTGGCCACCGTGGAAGAAGAGATGCTGCGGGGCCGGTGTGGGGGCGCGGGGTCGGGCTGGCC
>NW_008795371.1:3374620-3384563 GCF_000699145.1 Aptenodytes forsteri | reverse complement strand
TCCCGGGTGGGCTCCCCCGTATCTACAGCAACAGAGGGAAAGTACCACGGGGGTGGGGGCTGAAATGAAATGGGTGGGTGACTCTGCGGGGCCCAGGCTGGCCCGTCCCGCACCGGGCAGGTCCTGCTTGTGCTTTCCGTCACGGAGGCGCCCCGAGATTTCCCGGTGTCGGAACCCCCCGATAGCACCGCGGGAGGGTCTCGGTCTGGGGGCAGCGCACCACGGCCGGGCCGGGGGCTGCTTTGTCTTCTGCTTCCCTGCTAGGGACAGCGGCTCATCAGGGACTCCTTGTTTGTGCAACCCTTTGATAGCTCCCTGTTAATCAACAGGATGCGGTGGTTAAATTAGTTATAATTAATTAATTAGTCAATCATTAGTAGTTTCTTTGTAAGCAGCCTGTGTGGGCAGAGGAGCGGGAGTGATGGGAGTGGAAGGCGGCATCCTGGAGCCTGACCTCCCGCCGGGTCCAGACCCGGCAGCGCAGAGGGCAGCGCCACGAACTCCACCAGGCTCCTGCGCTCCACGCCGCGCTCCCAACCTCGGCTTGGTGGCTTCTTGTGTCGTTGATTTAAACCAGCCTCACGAAGCCGTATATTCAGTGGTTCCAGCAAACACGGTTTCAGTCTGATTTGTGCAGGTAGTCTGGGCCGGCCGCAGAATTTTAACAAATGCATCTTGGTCGGAGGGAGACCCTAAACCACGGCTTTCCCAGGGAGAGTCCTGAGAAGTCGCAATAGGGGCACTCGTCTCAGCATCCCCTTTGGAGCCCCTGGGGGTAACCGACTCCTGACTGTTGGTTGGGAAGCCGCAGCCATGGCAGCAAACACCTTCTGACCGGTCCCCCCGGCTCCCACCCCTGGGTGACAGCTTCCCCACCTGCGGGAGCAGCCGTGGGAGCCAGGCGCATCCTCCTTAGCAAGAGCCACCACAGGCAGAGCCCAGATCACGACCCGGCTGGGCCGGGCCTCTTTTCTGCGAGTAGGCTTCCATTAATGCCCTCTTTGAATAGCGATCACATTATATCCCTATAAAATGGTAAATTAGATCACAGTAACTTGAGCTCTGCTACACACCGAGAAACATTGCCAACCTAAACTTGGGAGGTGACTCGGAGGATCAGATGATACCTGTGGTGGAGGGAGCGGGAGCATCTTCCATGGTGCCCAAGTAGCCTGTCTCCTCTTGTTCCCTTTGTTTGACATTGGCAGAGTTTGGTTTAATCTCTGAGAAAGTGTTTTTATTTGGTTTTATTGGACCACAATGCAAAAAAGGTTTTTCATTTATAAACTAGTTTAGGAAACACGGTGTAGAGAGGAATGTCCTTGGGGACAGAGGACTGTGATTCGGTGATGAGCATTTCCCTTTGTCCCACTGTCCCACATTTTCCTCCTCCAGCCCCGTGCACAGCTCTCCTCCTCCCTCAGTCCTCACAAATGGCAGCACGTCGCGGTGGCATTTGTGTTGGGAGATGGACCCAGCTCAGCCTGCCCGCCTCCAGGCGCGGCTTTCCCTAAAAAAACAATTTCTGTCCAAAGCATGGTGCAGTGGAGTGAAATGCATGAAGTCGGTCGGGAATGGTGCTCTCGCTGGAGTGAGCTGTGCGGGGGGGGTCTGTGTTTGAAAAACTGGGAGGCTACCACTCTTCTTTGCCCTGGTTTTGATGGAGGAGCGGGGTTCTCTCCCGCTGAGAACGAGCACGTAATGCAGTTTCTTTACCAAACTTTAAATTAAGGGGCAGGGGAATCATGATTTTAAATTTTCCTGATGGTGGTCTTTATTCTCAACTGTCTGTCCGTCATTTGAGTGACAGTAAAGTATTTCTAACGAAAATAAATAGAAACAACATGTAAGCAACCTGCCTAAAAATCTCTTTGTAAAGCATGTAGCTTCCACGATGCCCTTGCGCTATCGCTGTCCTCCCGTTTCTCTGAACATTTGTACAATGTTCTCCGCAAAGTATCATAGGTTTTTTAGTAAAGGAGAAGTGACTGGGGCGGGGGGAAGGCTTCTTGTTTTTTTAGATGCCAGGTCTTCTGGCTCGCTGTGAACACTCTCAAGTGGGAAGAAAAACCTCATCTCCCACCCTTCCTTCCTTCCTTCCTTCCTTCTCAGGCCACCTCTAATTTCACAGCAGAGAAACCGAGGGAGACAGGCAGTGTCCGGATTGCTCTTTTGTGTAAGGCAAAGAAAAACTTGTAGAAAGTTAATGTGAAACTTTGTAGGAGTTGCTCCTGAGATAAAAAAGAGGTAATTCGGTGATGGGGGAGCACCAGAAGCTGTGCAGGCGCAGGATGCTAAATTAGAACAAGGTACATCCTGCAGCCCTGGGGTCTGTCCAGGAGGCTTGAGGGGCATCAAATTTGTACAGATTTTAAAAAAAGATAACACTTCCTTTTTCATTTGAAATGGACAATGTCCTCCCCAAAAGCTGGGGGGCTGAAAATGTTACACTGGGTTTGTGCAAGTCTGTGGGAGTGAGATGGGGGATCGGGAGCCTGGGGGTCTCGCGCTCGCAGGTGGTGAGTTGGAGGGACCAGTGTACATTTAGACCTGCTCGCGGGTCACCGGAGGAGTCCCGAGCTGCAGGATCTGGCTGACACGGAGCGCGGTCTCCCTCAATGCACAGGATCTGTGCAATTTGTTGGTGCGGTAGTGGATGAAGGAAGAGCGGGCCATCGCTTGCTCAGGCTGCCAGGGGCTTGGGGAGGTCCCGGAGCAGCGGCCCCCGGGGAGCCGCTCGGCGAGGGGTGGCTGGCTGCCAGCGTGGCGCAGGGTGGTGAGGAGCAGAAGTGCCAGGGTTTCGCACCGGGCCTTGCATGGCTCAGCAATGCACAAATCACGCGGGAAGGGATGAGTGGGGAATTAGTGAAATCCTGTTTTACTCTGAGAAGTGATACTTGCTTTCCAGGAGTGGCTCAGAGGAGGGAAAGGGCAGCACGGTGTGGAGTGCGGTGACAGTGACATTTCATGTGGGTAGCTGAGTAGTAGACAACAAAGGAGGAAAATTTGTAACTGTTCTTCACCTTACAAGGTTAAAAATTAACTGAATCAACCATGAATCAGACCTGAGCATTGCTGCTGGCAGCTCAGGTGAAGAGCTTTTGGATGCAGCTACGACTGGAAGTGCTGATGGATGAGATGCTGCTCCCTAAATAAAACAGGAGGGATGATGCCACTGGCAATACCATGAAGTTTTCAGGCAGAGGGTAATGCAGAGGTGGTCACAGTGTGAGCGATGGGGAAGGGTCTGACAAACCCACCCCAGAGGTGGCAGCAGTTTGGGGTCACGGTAATGAAAATCCTTCTGATGTACTGGGGGTGTAACGCATGAGCTATGAAAAATGCTGGTGAGGACAGATGTGCAAGAAAAATTTTGGTGGAGAACATTTAATAACAGGAATCCTTATGGCTTTGGGACAGCAGCAGTTACAGGTGGGTGGATGGGGGAGCACAAGCAATGACCGGAGCAGGTTTGGTCTGCGCTGCCTGAACAGGAGCCCTGCCTAAGGTCGGAGCTGCCAAAGAGGAGCTGTGGGCGCTGGCATGAGGCTGGGCTTTCGGCACTCGTAAGTGGCCCCGGTGGGTTGAGGACCCCTCAGCCAAGGCTGGAGGGGGCAGGCAGAGAGGTGGGGAGGGCTAGGGGTGCCTGCCCGGGGCTGCAGGGGGAAGGTGAGGGCAGCACTGAAACCCACCCTTAGAGCAGAGGGCTGGAAAGGACTGGGAACGGGTTACTGATGCCAAACACACGGCACAGCTCTGGCCTGAAAATGGCCTAAAAATGTCACTGCTCAACAGTTCCCGCTGCTGCATGTGCGTGCGCGCACGTGTGTTTGCTGGGGGTCTCGGTGGTGCGGGCGCTGCCGCGGTGCCCGGTGGATCCGTACCTGGCCGGGCACTGGGGTTGGAGATTTCATTACTGCAGCGAGAAAAGCAACTTCCAGTGCAAGTGTGTTTTAAATGGATGCTGTGACACAGAGTGATTGAAATGAGTGAATTTAGTTAAAAGCAAAACTCTATTCTTCATCTGTTTCCCCTTGCTCTTCAGCACATTCGGTGGGCCCCTGCGCCCTGACAAACAGCACGCTTCCTTCTTGCGTGCAAAACCATGAGTATCTCCAGCACAGCCTGCGAATGACAGAGAAAAAGAGGTTTTGACTAAGAAGGAAATATCAGTCAGCCCTTTAAAGGCTTTATCTCAGCATGTCAGTTTGGGCAAGAATATGTTTTAACTAGGAAGCAGCACGTGGATGTGTTCATTGTTTTACTTCCACATCTTGTGTATGTGAAACCGTATTTCTGCAATGGCATTGTACACCCAGATGCACTTTGCTGGGCAGCGTGGGAGTCGCTGTAGTTAAAAAGGGGAATTTCGTGGGGATTGCAGGCTGAGGCCACAAACAGTTGGTGCAGAAACGAAATCTTTAGGGCTTGCTGCTCTCTGTCCATCTGAAGTCTTTAACATCCTTCCCTACGAGGTGCTGCTGTTTCCCGCCGCCGCTCCCGCAGCCGGCACCGCGGCAGGGCTGAGTTTGTTCCCTGGGTACAGCTGGGACCGGCCGGTGGCCGGGGGGAGAGCCAGGCTTTGCCCCTGACAGGCGGAAGCCACACTGGGCTGGAGCCCGTGTCCTGCCCGTGGTCATGGGCGACCCGGTGAGGGAGAGGAGGAGGAGGAAGGACAGGCAGAACTGCAGGAGGAAGAGCACTCACTGGCTGCCTCTAAATTTATCTTTCCTGTTTCTCGGTAGCAGCATTGTCTCATGTCCGTGCTCCATGGTGCTGGGTCATTTCTCCCCTCTCTGCCCTTTCTCCTGACATCTCATCGCTCGTCTGTATTATCCTGGGTTTAACGAGCTCTCTGTCCTTTCCCTGCTTTTCCTTTCAAATTTTTAATTCTTTAAGTGCTCCCTGGTTGATTTTCCCTTCCTGCACCCTCGGTCTGTTCTCACACCCCTGTGCCAAGGCCGCTGTCCTGCGGCCCTTTGGGCAGGGGCCGGGGGGGGCAGCCCGTGCCTCCTCCTGCCGGGGCCGGGCAGGGCTCCAGAGCAGCCCCCGGCTGGGGGGTGTTAAACTCCAGGTTAGGGGGTGTCTCAGTGCCTGTAGGCTCAGCACTGCCAGGACTGGAAATAAAGGCACGAGCTGGAGGATGATGGTGTTGGGATGTTTTCCCTTGGGGAGGCCTTTGTTTAACACTTAATACACTGTTCTCCCTCCCAGAGAGAGGTGATGGGTGCAGCCCTCCGACCTGCCGCCGCTTCAGCGCTTTCTCTTTCCCCTTGCTGAGTTTCTCTCTCCCACCACACCTTGCTGGCATCACGCACCCGCCCCAGCTCTCCCGCTGCTCCCCCAACCCCGACCACAGCTCCGGTTTTAATGCTTGAGACAGTCTGAGCATAGATCTTGGCCGTAAGGTGCCCACCAGAGCGGAGCTGGCAGAGGAGGCAGGCAGGTGCCTGCCCACGGGCAGCCCAGCCCTGCTCGTCCTGGGCCTTGCTAGGGAGATGCTGAGCGTGGCCGGGTAGATCAGGGATGTCCAAGACTGGCCTGGCTGGCAGCTGCTTTTGGGTAGAGTTAGTTGCTGTTGTAAGGATGGGAATTCTGGGGAGCTGGCTCCTGTTGCCAGCCAGGACACACATCCACGGGGACTGTGAGACTCTCCTTCCTCACAGAGGACTTTCCGCTCTCGAGTACTGACCCTTCAGCCGTCTGAAACAGGGGCACCATAAAATCTGAACTTTAATATCTCCCTACTCTGTGCCAATTGCAATCTTTTTTGGGTTTTTTTGAGCGGTCTGAGAGTTACCATTTTCAGGCACTGATCGACCTGCCCTCCCTGGTTTGCCCCTTGGCTTTGCTCTGGCGATGTCGGTATATATTCTCCGTGGCTATTTTGCGCTCGCTGTGCGAGAGGCTCATCTTTCAGTCTTTGCTCATGAGTCCCCGTGACTGCTGTGGGCAGACCAGCTCATTGCAGGTTTCTGCTGCTGTTCAGAGGAGCTACAGACCCGGGGCCTGGGTTTGTAGGCACGGGTGCCCTCCAGAGAAAAATGACTTTCTAGAGTAGGCAGAACTGAAAGAGCCTTTTCCGTTGGTGGTGCCAAGCCTCTTCGCTGAATTTCTTCTCGTCCTTCCCCGTTTTATGCCTTGGCTGTTCAGCACGCGCTTGTAAAGCCCATCAGGGTAATTGCAGAAGTTGTCTGCAGAGAGCAAGCCTTGATTTATGGGGGCTTGAGTGGTTTGGTTTCATTTTATGATTATCAACAAGGGACACATATAAGCAAATTATTTCAACAGCTGAATATTCTGTATATTTATAGGACTTTCTTGCTGTAAGAAGAAAGAGTGCAAAATACAGCCATTATGCAGATTGTGATGAAAACGGGCACTGGGGTGGTTCAAGCAGACCCGAGTGTGAGCCGGCCCTTGGTGCTGCCAAAGCAAAGGCAAAATGCCTATAGACAAAACCAGCCTTGAGGATACATTATAAAATATTTATCAAGATGAGTAAAAAGTGCAAACATCCCCACCCCCCTCCGTCACGGCCATTGTTTGTCCACTGCATTTTCCCTTGTATCAGCCAGTGAGCTCTTTCTGAGTGTCTCACGCTGGGTGGGTGTTTCATTCCCTCCAGTGCCCGCGGCAGTTCCCTGCCCAGGTTTGCCCAACATCTGCTGCGGTTTCGGGAGTGAAACAGCTGCGAGCTGCAGGGCCATGGGCATCGTGCGGGGCGAGCTCCAGGCGTGTGAGTCTGTGTCTGTGCCCGACGGTCTGGATGGTGTGACACGCTCCGGACAGTGGTGCCAAACTCTCCTTTGGACTCCATTTAAAAAAATAAGTAAATATGCAGTCTTGTGTAAAATCTCAGCCTCCACTCGGAGTTAGGAGTGTTGGATGAACCCTCACAACATGATAACATACACAAAAACATAAGTGCAATAAGCGGAAATTTCTTTTTAACTTGGCCATGTAAACCCTACAGAAGTATGTAGTTAATGCAACGTTCCTCCGGCCCGGCAAGAGCCTTTGCTTCCCCCGCGAGAAAAGCAGCCGTGGTCCTCTGGCTGCTGTGGTTTTACAAGACATCTGCCGTGCAGAAAGGCCAATGCTTTTATCGTTTGTAGGCGGCCGGTGGCAAGCACGGAAATCCAATCGCATGGGCTACGCACACCGTCCTCGGCAAGAACGTGCAGACAACTGCACCTAGCACCCACGTACCCGGCTGCTGGATGCATCTCCTGGAGCTCCGGGAGAGCAGAGATGTCACTGGGGACCACTCTTCCCTCTGCTCGCAGATGCTCCAATTTCAAGACTCAGATTTCAAAATCTAAGTTTCTGCTCCCCTGAAGTCACCAGAAACGTGAGGGACGGCAGATGTGGAGTCCTTTATGCGGGGAGCCTTTCTGCAGAGATCACCCCGATAGGTTCCTCACTGATGTGTCTGAAGTGGAATAAAAAGTAGCTCAGCTTAAAAAAAAAAAAAAAAATCCCCAAACTTTACTCTCTCATAGACTCTCAAATAGTCTGAAATTATATATACAGCCTTTATTTTCTGAAGCACCCGTCCTGTAGCTGCCATACATTCATTATCCTTCATTAGGGCAGAAGCAGTGCCTTCTGGCTTGAAGAGGTGTTTTCCATATCAGTCACTCTGACTTCACTGCCTTGACTTTTACCTGTCACTGTTTCAGACTTTTCATCTGTGTCAGGTTAGGCTCCGTGCTGGAGGATTTTTTCCTTTAATGACAAAGTTTGGTATTTTGAAATAGACTCTTTGTGTTCCCACGGTGCCGCTGCTCGGGGCTGGGGGATTCGGGACAAACCGCCATCCCCAGCCCCCGGCAGGGCCTACGGAGGGTGGGTTGTGGACGGGGCCGGTGTGCCTGCACCGGTGCTTGGAAACCTGTTTGCTGAGCTTTGAGAAAACAAAAGCGATGCGGGGGGTTAGACGTATTCCGAACTGAACCCCTAATGCACACAGGCGCAGTCAGAGGCAGAAACGGCCTCGCTACGGCCGGGGATGCGGGTGGAGTGCTCATGCTGCTGGGTACCGACAGGATGGAGCAGGGCAGCGTCGTCGGCTGCGATGGCCCCGTTTGCCAGGACGAGGTTTTGGCTACCGAAGCCCTTGGTGCTGGCAGCCGGCGGGCAGCCACGCTGTGGCCGTTGTTTGTCATCGTGTGCTCTCTGTCCCCCGCGGGTGGCTGTGCGGCGGCGGGTCCTGGTGGCAGGGATGGAGCTGGGCACCCCAGGGCTGGGGAGGGATCTCAGCCCGAGTCCTATGCCGTCTATCGCCGACTCCGGTTCCCCTCTTGCCCTGAGTTTCCAGTTCAGGTGTCACTGGAGACCCCCTGCGGTGAGGGTGCCTGGAGCAACAGCTGCCGGGGTGGGCGCTGAGGCTGGTGGGGCTCGGGGGGAGCACTCTGGGGGTGCCCTTCATTCATCTGACTCCCCTCTTGCCCCTCAGGGTTTGTACCCTGCAGAGCAATTCAGAGGAGGACTGGGTGGTCCAGAGAGGCACCTCGGGGACAGGGAGAGCAGCACCCACAGCCTGCACAAGGCCCCAGCAATGGCTCTGGGTCTCTGTGGCTGCTAGAGAGCGTCAGGAAGGGGGGAGGAGAGCAGACATGGCTGGCTTTGGTTCATCCCCTAAAACCTGGGGGAGACAAGGCACCCACAGCTGGAGGAGGCGGATGCTCCCGCTGCACCGGAGCAGGGCAGGCTGCCCACGCCCTTGCTGCCCGCACCAGGGCCTCTCCCGAGGTGGTACAGGGCAGAGCAGGGAATGCCCTGGAGCTGGGCAGAGCAGCCCATGTTCCCCGGGCTGCATGGCCATTCCCCTGTCCCACAAATCCAACCACACTGTGTGTGCCCCATTGGCAGATGCCCCCCAGATGCCCATGGCCGTCATGTACCCCGCCTGGCCAGCACTGCCTGCTGGGAGATACCGTATTTTCCATATCTGACTTAGCACGATCACTTCCTTGGGTCAGTCCTGAGCTGAGATTTCATAAGCTGCCACCAGCGGGGACCCTCCGCCTGGTACCTCCCGCTCCATCTGTCCTGAACCACGCTTTCCAAACACTCATCTTTCTGAACTGCTCAGCTGCTCAGAAAAGGATCTGAAACATTTTTCACCTTGTGGATCTGAAAGTAATGTGGTGTTTGCAGCTGAGCAGTCAGTTTTGCTCCTAAAATGGTGCAACACATCCAGTAATGCTGTTATCGGAGAAGTCAGAAGTGGGACATTCCCAGAGGGCCCAGGCTGGTGCCTGGCAGGGTGGGAGGGGGTCCAGTGGCTCCCCAGCCCCTGCCCGCCCGCTGTGGGAAAGCTGCGATTCTCCCTCCTCCTTTTGCCTGTGGGCTACAGAAAAGTGCACTCGATGTGTTTGTTATTTAACATTTCTACCCCCACTGGTGTCACCTGTGAGTTCTGCAGGGGAGATTTCATGTGTTGGAGGTAATTCCTTGAGACATTGAGCTGGGAGGTCCTGCCTTCCTCCGTGCTGTTTTGGCCATACTTCGCCTCACAAAGGCTTATTGGGGATCTTTTCCCTTCGCTAAGAGCAAACCCAGTCGGTGGTGGTGTGCTCAGGGACGTCCTGATGGCTGCTGGCTCGCAGGGGCCGGTGCGGTTGGTAGCAGTTTTCTCCAAAGCAGAACAGCCTGAAAATCTGAAGTTCACAGAGGAGACACAGAGTGAAATGTCCCCTCACCCGGCAGCTCCTCACCCTCTCCTCAGAGCAGCCTCTGTGCCGGCAGCAGGACCTGGCTCCACTTATCAATAACAGTGGGCTTCAGAAGCTCTGACAGGTTTTACATGTGAAAGGTTATCCGGTAGAGTATTAATTAACATGCTCAAATTAGACCCTCTTGGCTATGATTATCATGTTACCTGGCCCGGCAGAGGTGACAGCGGGTGCGGTGGGAAATGTGGTACAAAGCAGCC
>NW_008795371.1:3368123-3374479 GCF_000699145.1 Aptenodytes forsteri | reverse complement strand
TGGGGGGCAGGGGAGGGGGCTCCAGCCCTGGCAAGTCTCTGGGACCCCTTGTCTCCAACACCGGGAGCAGCTGTTTGAGAAGCGGAGGGGAGTTTTGCATGACCGTACTGGAGGCTGTGCTGAAGTTCCCGTCCGTGCTCGCCCCAGGGCTGTTGGTCGCCCTCTCCCCCTTCCCCGCACCGCAGTGAGAGGGGTAATGTCTGCCCGGGTACGGGGGCTCGGGGGGAGCGTTTCCTGGCCACTGTTCAGCACATGGGAAGACTGAACTTAGCAGCAAAATCACGTGTAGTACGGAGTGTTCACCTTCCTCCTGGCCTTTAGCTCTGGTTGGAAATTTCTGGCTGCCATGAATGGATCCAGCCAGTCCCTGTGTCCCCATTTCTCCATTCTCGCAGCCCAGTGCAGGACAGAGCCCGGGGGGGGAAGGGGGCAGCCAGGCCCAAGAGCTGCCATCCTGTGGGCAGCACTGCCTGCGTGGGCAAGCTCCACACATGGGGAATTTAAAAAATATATTAAAATTGTTTCCAAAGATAAGGGCAGCAACAATCTCAGAAGTGAGACTGTCTTCCTGCTGCAGGGGTCTCCCCTCCTGTTCCTCTTGGGGTGGCACACATCTCACATTTATAACATTTTGGTTGTTTTTCCCTTTTACAACCAGCCAGCCGGGTTATACATACAAGGGTGCCTGAGCTCCTACTTGTGTATCAGTTCCTCTGACCTCCAGCCACTTTTATTGCTCTGCTTTGAGGTCCCCACAGTTTATGATTAACCCCTGGCAGCGGGGGATGCTGAGCAGGAGCGATGCTGAGCAGCTGCTGTACAGGCTCCCGCACAGGAACGTTGTCCTCTGCCTGCTGCAGACTCTCACCTGCAGCCTGGGTCTGCTTCGCTGTCAGACAGCGCTGCAATTCCACATCTAGCTTGCTGCCCACAGGAACCCAGGGTGCCTGTTGCCTCTTGCTCGGTTTCCCTGTGTCCCTGGGGGACCCTGCTGTCCTGGTGGGCTCCATCTTCAGTATTTTCTTCTCACTGCATTTTTACTCTCCCTTTGTCCCATGTTACAATGCCTCTCTCCTTACTGCACTTTTTGGTTCATCTTCACATGTGAGGGTCTGTTAACCCCCCACCTCTGCTGAAGATGCTGAACAAAATGGGAGGGTGCTGGGGTTTGCAGACCCGCGGTAAAAGCCCCGTCAGGCCTCTCCTGGCAGGGGTGTCTGCTGTTGCTTTCGTCTGCTGAGGGGTTTGGGTTTTGCAGGGTGAGGGGGGCTGCACCGGGCACTGGCGCATCCTTCGCCCCCCGCTCCCCGCAGAGCCGGCACCCACAGCGCCTGGCCCAGAATCAGGCCCCCGGTTTTGCATCTGTTACAAACTTCCCTCATCTTTCTTTGCAAGGTTTGGGTTTTGACCTAAATCTCTGGCGCCGGTTGCTTTTCATGGCCATACTTGTTTCTACAGATTTGTTTTCTCCGGGTATTTGCTCCGTGGTTTTTCCTAGGGACGGCATGGTGGCTTTTCATCTAGGAGACCTGATGGTGAGGACAGGCCTTCCCAGAGCCACTCTGTGCAGAATTTCATTTACTTTTTTTACATATCTGCATGTGTGATTACTGGGAGAGGTATTTTTAAAAGTAGCTTGGCATCTCTTTCAGGGAGTTAGCAAAGAGCAGATTTATTTTCTGCTATGCTGAGAATTAACTCCCCTTTCTTCCTCTTCCCTCTGCCCCCGCTGGAAAGAGAGAGAATGCAGAAAAGAAGAAAGGATTTACATTGTGGTGGTGATTGGCACAGGCTGTGAATGAGAGGTCATTTCATCTGGCTGTTTCTTTTCAAGCGCTCTTTTTTTCATGCACACTGTATTCAGGCTGGGAGCATTCTTTCTTTTCAAAGCTTCTCTGTCTGTCTCTCTCTTCCCCCTCCTTTATTTTTCATCCCTTTTCTTTACTTTTGCTGTCTTTTCATTCTGTTTTTCTCCACCCCCTTGGGGCTCCATTTTTTCTTTCCTCTTTCCTCTATTCAGTTCCTTTTTTCTTCTCACATCTTTTTTGAATAGCTCTTCTATTTTCGGAGAGGAAAGGGAGTATGTCGAAGAGAAGTCGTTGCAGCAAGGAGGAACTTGAAAGTCTTTCTTTCCCTGTTTATTTCACTTAAAAGCAAAAATTGTTTTCCAGGGGAGAGTGAGGTTTCTGTGTGGAGCCTTTGAAGCAAGGCTGGGACGGCAGCGGGACTGGCCAGGGTGGGATTTCTCCCTGCTCCTTGCCACACCACAAACACTGTCAGTCCTAAACTGCTGACAAACGCCCAGAGCCCCGTAAAGCAAGGGGAGGTCTGCAGGTCAGTGCTGTTTCGGCTGGGGTGTGGGTGCTTGTGCCGCGAGAGGGGGGTCCAGGCAGGAGCAGCCCCTCTCCCTCAGCTCTAGCTGGGCTCGCCCCCAGCCACTGCTGGCCCCACACCTTTGGACACCAATTACTTGTATTTAATTGCTATTTCTGTCACTGGTGCTCCTGTGCAAGTGAACGGCAGCATTTTAAGACATGACATGACAATAAGCCCTGAAAGCAAGATCCCGAGAGCTCTCTGCTGCGGTGTGTCTCCCTGCGTGGCGTTGGGGAGGAGGGAGGTGGATGGGGACGGAGAGGCCACGTTTGCGTCATTTTGAAGGGGGAACTTTGTGCTTGCACAAGTAGCCCATGGGAGAGCGTGGGATGTGCCGCAGCGCTGCTCCGGGGAGCGGTGCCGGGTCTCCAGGGCGCGGGGTGGGTTGGCCATGGAGAGTCACTGCGCTCAGGTCTGGTGGACACAGGGCTTCAGGATGCTGTGGTTCCCACGGGTTCGGGCCCTTCCACGGCAGAAGAGCAGGAAGGGTCTCATACATGTCCATAAGACCCCAGCTATTCCAGCCAGGTCTACAGGAAATGTCCTTGCTCAGCAGGACAAGGCTGGTCCCCAAGCCGCTGCTCCCCAGATGCAGTTTGGGTGCCACCAGCAGCTCGCCGTCACAGCACTCCTAGCAGCTCCATCGTCTTGCTTCAAGAAGAGTTGCCTAGGCAGAAGGGCTGATAAATCAGGCTTAAAGCTTCTTCAGTTTGGTCTTCTAAAGAAGAGGTGGTGCTGTGCCATGTAACAAAGCGACAAAAGTTCCTCAAGGAAGGCAGCCGTAGGGGGTGACAAGAATCCCCCTCCCCTCATGCTCCCAGCCCGAGCACTGGTCCGGGCATTAACCGTCAACAGGGTTTGGTGCAGCTTTGGCTGCTCAAGGAGCAAAGGTTTCGCAATCCCTTGGCAGAAGCGGAGCACTGGCTCCAGCGTTTGCTTTGCCTTGGTCAGTCTGTGCACAGCGGTTTTCTAAGGAGACTTCCCTGGTGCAGGGAAAACACTCATGGTAATGAACCTGCTCTGATGGGCTCCTCACTGCACTTGCATACCACAAAACAGGGGTCCCCTGGAAGTGACCCTGTGCTGCCAAGTCAGACCCAGGCCTCCCTTGCTCCTTCCTACCGTCCCCCAGACCCTGGCAGAGCCTGTCCTCCCTGGGCAGCTCTTGTCCATCCATCACCCCCACAGCCAAACTGATACAATTAGGACTCTGATTTTCAGAAAGCATCTTTTCCCCATTAATTTTAGTCTCCCCTGGTTGCTTTGAAATAAAGTAGAAGTTGAGGGCTGATCTAAGACACACGAACAGGTGTTGAACTGGAGCCACCGGCTTTCATGTTGGCTGTGTTAGAGAGGGGCTGGAGGATGGGGCTCACGACTGGCTGGCGAGGCTTCGCCCGGCGCCCGCAGCCAGGTCCTGCTGTGGAAAGCGAGGCAGAGAGCGCGGGTGTGTGCCCGGGGCTACTCCTCTCCCGCTAAAATAGCGGTTCTGGGTGAATACCGTATGCACGGAAAATAGAGCAGAGTGGGGACTCCTCGCACTGCAGCCCCGACGGCAAAATGCGGGCAGGTGAGCCTTGCAGGCAGCTCACGAGGGGCATCTGGTTGCCCGATCCTGAACGTCTTGTAGTGTGAGAGGAGAATTCTGCTCCCCCTTTGTTTGAAGGGCTTTGGAGGAAGGTTGGAAGGGCCTTGCCAAAGCACAGTAACTTTATCATCCTTGGGCAGAGGTGCACATTGGGGCTCAGGCATGGGCAAGGGGTCCTGAGCTGTGCGGGTGGGCTGCAGGAGGAGTGAGAGTGGAGCTGGTGGCACGGCAGTTAATGAAGTAGATTATTTTTTTTAAAGTGAGATTCAAATAATTGTAACCCCGAGATAGAGAAGACATTGGAGGAGACAAAAAGGGAGAAAGAAAGGAAGCAAAGGACAGAGGTTTGGAATAGAGAGGGAGATTAGGAGATAGATGAAAGAGAAAGGAGAAAGATAAGAGAGAGAGAGGGGACAGATCTCCAGCTCGAGATGGGCGTTGCCAGGGAAACGGGAAGAATGAGGGAGCGATGGAGGGATGGAGGAGCGGAGGATGCTGGGGGCGGGGAGCAACAGAGGGATGGAGGCTCGGTCTCTGGTGGAGGAGGAAAGTGGATTCTCAGCAGAAAGGGAAGCAGGAGCGGGATGTCCTGGGTTGGCATGGGTGCCTGTCTGCTGGGAAGCCGCGACAGCATTTGGGATCGCAGCTCCATCCCTCCACGGTGAACGGCTGCAGCATCTGCTGCTGCTCACATGCTGACCCCTCTCACCCTGAGTTTCCATCAGCTGAAACGTTTCTTGCCCACCACAGGGAGGCTTTCCTCAGAAACAGGACACCACACTGTGCCCGTACCTAGTCAAACACGTGGATCTTCTTCTGGAGGGCTGGCGGGAGGCAGGAGAGGATCCGACCTGGGAGGGAGAGCCCTTGCCTGTGCCTTGGCCTCAATATTTATATTCCGCTTCCAGATGCAGCTGCTGCATTTCAAAGATAAAAAAGGGTAGTGTGTGACAGTGAGGCCAAGAGGGCAGAGCAGCGACCTGCTCGCAGAGGAGGACGGGCACTGAGGCTCCGTGCACACTGTGCCGGTAGGCGAGGGCAGCACCAGAGCTCAGCCGGTGCCGCCTGCACCGGTGCCAGCCTGGCCGCCACGTGTGCCTGCACTGGGCTGGTGCTCGGTGGGCAGGTGCAGCTGAGCATCCCCCTGCCTCACCGGCGGCAGGACAGCGCCTTCCCAGTGCTGCCACCCTCCTCGCAGCAGCAGTGGTGGCCGATTCCCGTCCCGTGGAGCGAAGGTTTCCCAGCAGAAATCGAGTGCCGGGTTGGGATAAATCCCGGTGTAATTTATTGCAGTTGCAGGTGGCTTCCGCAGCCAGAGCGGGGGCTGCCGGGCAGAGCCCGCGGCGTGACGGGGCGTGGGGCTGGGGCTGGAAAAGAAAAAACTTGCTTGAAAACCAGCCCCGCGGTAATGGTGAAGCTTCGCTCATGAGTGGGGCGCTGCAAAGCAGAACCCCTCCTTCCATGACACTGCGGGTGTCATTTCAAAGCCCAGAGAGAGTTTTTCGCTCAGTGGCTTCGGCTGGTTCCTGGGAAGGTCCTGAAGGCTCCCGCTGCTCCCGCATCCCTGGGCTGGTGACAGGGGGGAGTAGGTGGCTTCATGCTCCATACACGTTTATTCTGCAGAAATTGTAATCTCCAGTTACTTGAAAAACATTCCTTTTTCCCTTCCAGAGTTTGCCAATAACCTGGTGGCTACAAACATAAATGGTTGGGGTAAGAATCACTAAAAGAAACATCAACAGATCGATCGGGGAAGGGTTTAATGTGATCTGGCAAAGCGGGTGCGGCTCCTTTCCCGAGACATTGTCTGTCATATGGACGTGAAGTCGTCATTTTCCCCAACTTGTTTTTCCACCTAATCTTGCTAAAAAACGTTACCTATATCATGCTGCAAATTGTAGGTTGTGTTCTTTTTTTTTTTTTAAATCAAAGCCCCCAAAGACGATAATTCCTCCACCCAGAACCACTTCACGTGATACCCGTGATATATCTTTCCTTGTTCAGAAAGCATATCCAAGGCTGAAGGCAGCAGTTCTGCTTTCTAATCAACTTACAATAAGTATTTTTTTCTTTTTTCTAGAGAAGTCATTAACAAAAGTTTTCCTTAAAAAATGGAGTTAGGTAGTATCTAATGTGGAGACTCTGATTGAATGAATTTAAAGATGGTTTTGATTTTTTTTAAAACGCGGAGTTTATTTGGTAGCAGCAACCCAGCACCACGCGTCCTCTTTCCTGTTTCTCAGAACTTTGGCTCATTATTTAAAGTCCAGTTTATCTGCGTCGGATGTCAGTTGTGAGGCGAGAAGCGGTGTTTTCGGTTCTGCCGCGGGCTGGGCAGCAGCGCTCGGCAGCCGCTCCGGGCCGGCAGCCCCCCGGCCCACCCCGCCGGCAC
>NW_008795371.1:3362447-3368106 GCF_000699145.1 Aptenodytes forsteri | reverse complement strand
CGCGGAGCCAGGGTCAGGTGCGTGCCCCCCGCGTCCCACAGCTCTTGGCCTTGGCCAGGCCGAGCGATGGGGCTTGTGCAGCAAGACAGACGTTTGGGCTTGGATGTACCTGGTGTTTGAGCCCAGCTGCAGCGTGCCCTTCCCACAGTGTCGGACAGACTGTCCTGTGCGGGGAAGCTGGAGCACGGGAGACCCCACTCATCCTTCCCTCGCTCAGCCCCAGCTCAGCGTTTAGTGAAACCAAGACGAACTCGTAAATCCTCAGGCCTGGTACAGGACAAATGCTCTGGATCAGTTTTATGAATAATTTCAGTTGTTGTGTTTTTCAGGGAAAACAATTTTTCTGTTTAGAATTTTTGTGGGTGCTTTGAGCAGCTTTATGTGAAAACTGCAAAAAAGATGAAAGATTTTTCCTTTATTAAATTTAAATGAAAGCTTCTTTTAAGAAAGGAAGAAAAATAAAATCAAAGGTATTCTCACAAATATTACAGATCTGTTGATCAGCCATTTTCCATTAAAAATTGTTGAAAAGTTTTAACGCCTCCTCCCCCTACAAGATCACCCCCACCCCCCAGGCTCTTGCATCCCTGGCAAAGGGGGAGCACTGCTCCTCAGGAAGGCTGCGAAAGGTAAGTCTCACAAACCCTTTGGATTTCGGATGCCCTTGACTCCCTTTCCTGCAGGAAGGGCTGGGTGAAGTTTGGTGACTGTACCGCTCACCCTGCTGCTTCTGGGGCCGATGTAAAGAGTAGCGGAGAGAAGGGCGTTTGATCAGGAAATGGAGACTGAGAGAAAACAAGGGTCTTTGCAATAGTTAATACCTCGGCAGAGAGCAGAGGCACTCAGTCAGGTAGTCGGGAGCTGCGGTCCCTTGCAGAGCACCTTCAATGGGACTTCAGCCGGGATGGCACCTTGTGAGAGCGGGTGGTCCTTTTACTCCGGTTCCCCCCGTCAGATCTAGGATGTCGCAGGCAAACGTTGTATGCGTGCGCAGGTGAGGTTTTCATGAACCAGACATAATTTTTTTAGGCTGCTCAATTTAGGATTACCGAGAGTCTCATTTCCAGAGCTGCCGCCTTGGTGTCTGCTGTGGCTCAGCTGCACCAGGCGCTGGCGGAGGGGCCGGGTGGGACGGTGGTGCAAGGCGGTGGAGCCGCTCGGGAGCGGCCAGGTGAAACCGAGGGAGTTAAAACAGCAAAGGGAAGGGAAAAGTGTCCAGAGATGGACGGCTCTTAGTCTGGTGCAGTGGCTGGAAAATCTGGAATCCAGCAAGAAATGTACTGGGGGATGAATAGGCTGTTGGGCAAAACGCTGCTGCAGGAGGGGTCTGGTGTAAGAGGCCCCAGGTGAGAGTTAGGTGTTTGGGTGGTTAAAGATGAAGCAAAAGAGGTAAACAGAAGTAAAATTACATAAAGAAGTGAAAGCTATGTAAAAAAACTATTTTAAGTGCCTGAAGACCGGGAGGTGAGTGAGGAGCTGGTGGAGGCTCTGAGGAGGCGGCCGGTGGGCCGGGGCTGGGCAGGCAGGAACTGCAGGGATGTGCCAGGGCAGAGCCTGACTCTTCCCAGCTGTGTTGAGAAAGACAGGAGGAGAAGAGAGATTGCACTGAGACAAAAACCTCCCGGGAGTGGGAGGAGAAATGCTGAAAGAAAACTGAATTTCACAACCTCAACGGGAGCCGCTGCTGCCGGCCCCGGGTGCGTCCTTCCCACAAGCGTCGGAGAAGGGAGACCGGCAGTGGCGGCCAGGGAGACGCAGATGAGGGGGACCGGGAGCATGGCACGCACGGCTTTCGGAGGAGATGCCAACAAGTGCGTTCACGTAACTCCACATGCGGGAAAGGTGCAGGTGGGCTGGTGTCTCCATCGGCAAACGAGCTGGAGAGCACCTAAACCTGAACTAAAGGTTTTGATTTAAGCCCAGAGGAGGGTTCAGTTCCCAGCTACGGTACACTGGCAGGGACGGCTGAGTTTGATGAGCGAAAACCTGCCAGGTACAGCCATGGGAGGGATCTGGAGACTCAAGCTGGGGAGGAAGAGGAGTTGCTCTTGTGTTGCTACTGAGATCAATATTAAGACACGTTTAATTTATTTTCCGAGAGGAGTTGCTCTTGTGTTGCTACTGAGACACGTTTAATTTATTTTCCATTTTTTTCTGATCTGAGAGGTGGGACAGAGGGATGAGCTGAACACACAAAACAATAGTTGGAAAAGGGGATTAGGGAAGTCAGCATGGAGAGGTGTAAAGGTGACGGATGGAGCAGACAGCTGTGGGAGAGCAGACCCCCGCCCCAGCAGTGTGCGACGTGGCACCCAGCAGAAGGGCCTGTCCCCCCGGGCTGGGGGCAGGAAGCTGAGGAAGCTGCAGAAATGGCGTGATACCGCAAAAACAGGAGTATTTAAAAAATCAGTACCTGCAGCAGAGCTGGGATCCCAGCCCACAGCACTACCGTGCGTGTGCCTTTTTACAGTAATACTTGCAGCTCTTCCTCAAAATGGATCTCAGCATGGTACACAGAGAAATAGATACAGACTTTGCCCCCAGAGAACGAACGGTCGAAGGGCAGGATGGGAATGACAGGGCAAGTGGGTGAGCAGAAGAGTGCAAAGACACAAGTGCCTTGCTGGAGCTGCTTCATCGCTGCCGAGTGTCAGCAAGGCTCAGGTGGGCTCTGAGAAGAGATTTGAAGAAATCAGTGTGGTAACAGAATTTTGCATAGAATTTTTTCCCTGAAAAGTTGTGAATTTGTTGAAAAATGGGGTGATGAAATTTGTCATTGCTGGTGCAGTTGTTTGTCGGCAACCAAGGAGAGATGGGATGAGAAAGGCCTTAAAAGGCGAGCAGCTCGTGCCTGGTGCAGAGCCGAATGATGGGAGGGAGAAATAACAGGGTCACAATGAGAAGTCAGCAACACAACTCCTGCACGAGTGTCTTCCATCCGTCCGATGGGAGCAGGATGCTGCCAGCCAGCGCGGCACAGAGCTCTGCACCAAACCAAACCGTGGAATGATTAATAGCTGCTGAAAAGTTCAATTTGTGGGTATGGAAGAGAAAGGCAGATCTTGGATTGCACAAGAAACTCGAGTGCAGATGGGGGAGGCCAGTGAAGGAGCGTGTGGGATGGTGGGCATGAAGGCAGGAGAAGAGGAGGTGTTTGCAGGACTGGGGTGGGAAGGGGTGGGGGGGAGTTCAGTTTAAGGTTCAGCCTGGCATTGTTTGCTCTTCATGGGCTGGAAGATGGGGGAGAGTAGGATTTGCCCGGCTCCTCCTCTTACCCTCAACCTGCCAGCTTGCCTCTCAGGTCGCGTGCCCGTGGCCCACCTTCCCCGCTCAGCCTGCGCGTCCCCCTCGGGCAGAGGAACAGGCACGTCTCGCTCGCTGGCCAGAGTTTACTCATTTATTAGGGGCATTATTAAGGAAGTGCAGCCCTTTGTAAAGCTCGTAACAGTCTCCTTTTCCACAGAGGGATGGAGTTCATTTGTTAAAGCATCCTTACAGCTCCTGGAGACCCAGCCTGGTGCTCTGGCACTGGAGCAACGCTGGGACTGTTGCTTTGCCAGGACGGACTGGCAGAATCCTCTCCTGTCTGTGCCCTGCTGCCCATGGGTCTTCCCGATGTGCCCAGTGCTGTGGTGCTGCTCCTCCCGAGTCCCCAGCCTTGGAGGGATGAGTCTTTGTAACAGCTCAGATGGTGATATTTTGTCAGCACCAGGAGGGACAATGTATTTGCGCTTATTTTCCTTCCCCTGCCCCTTCTCGTGCAGCTGAGGTGGGTCGGGGCTGAGCGGGTGCTGCTGGGGCGAGTTCCATCTGCTGCGCTGCCCCGGCTGTGCGCCTGGGAGGGGGAACGTGGCAGCGGTCCCCAGCCCTCTGCTCCCCCGGCAGCCTGGTCGCTGCTGTGCCAGGGCTGTGGAGGGCTCCTGCGCAGGGATCCCTCTGGGACTTCTCGGGAGGCTGAGATCTCTGGCTGGGTTTTGGGTTCATGCGTGCAGGCGCTGCACAAGCCTCTGCCCAGCGTCTGGGTGCTCTGCGTGCTTCAGCCCCGAGCTTGCATCGCCCTTCTTCACCCAGGAGCGATTGCTTCACATGGGACTGGCTGTGGCAGGTCTGTGCTCAGTCACAGCGCTGGACCTGAGGCCCCCTGAGGCCACTGCTTGATTGGAAGCAAGATTGGAAGCGGCTCACTGGAGAGCAGAGGTTTAGGCAGTGCTCTGCACCCCAAGGGGTGTCAGGGTGCTTCCTGGGGGAGTTGAAATACGTGACCCAGCCTTATTTGCCAGTGTGTTGGGAAAGAGAGTTTCCAGCCTGCTCTGCAAGACCCAAGAAGGCTGAACAGGGAAGCGAGAGTGAGAAGTGAAACAAAAGCATCTGTCCCATTCCCCACTTCTCTCCCTGCGGTGTTTGTGCAGCTGCAGCAGCAGCTCTGCGAGCTGTTGTGGCCTTGCTCTCTTGAATAGCAAAGCTCCATTTCTCATGTACCAGGGCTCGCGCATTCGATAGAGAAAAGTGCAAAGAGTGATTTGTGTAACACAAGGCTTTTATTTTCGTACTGAGGGCCCAGAGGAGCAGAGCTCGTCCCCTTTCTCAGAGTGCCCCGGTGTAGGAATCCACCATTTACTTTCTTCTAAAAGCCTCTGTTTTAGGGTTGTTGTTCTTAAAACGTATCGGTGCTGGTCTCAGGAGCATATGTGAGTGTGTCACTCTTTCAGCTTCCTTGTCTTGCAGCGCTCATACTCAGGGGCAAAGACCCAGAGCTGTGCTGGGGGGTCCAGCTGACCCCTCTGCAGTGCTGGAGATGTGGGGACAACAGTTGGGTCCCATCTCACGTCCCTTCTCCCCTGTCCCGTCCTGGAGGCTGCCAGCTGGCTGTGGGGCTATCCAGGTTGTGTGTTGCCCTTGCGTTGCCCTTGCATGATGCTTACTGGCACCTGCCATGGGGAGCAGGGTCTGGCGGTGCCCTCCTGTCCCCAGCCAGGAGCTGGGGTGACAACACGCCACTGTAGGAGGAGGCGTGTGGGTGTTTATCGTCCTGTATAAGTGGCTGTGGAGAAATCCTTGGGAAAAGCGAGATCTTAACTGGACTGGAAGAGATATCCAGTGTATGTGGAAATAGAAACTGTGCCCCAAACCAAGGAGGAAAACAAAATCCAAGGCCAAATCAGGCGGCCTTCCGTGTTTCCCAGCCTCCTCCAGCTCCTCTCGCCAGGGCAGAGCAGAGGGACCCCAGCTTCCCTGTCTGGGCTGAGACCCCGGGGAGCGGGCTCTTGATTTCAGCTTCCTCAATTCCAGCAAGAATTACATTAGCAGATCCCCAAAGGCAGCGGCGTGGCTCACGCTCCCTCTCTGGGAAACCGCTGCTCACCTCTGGCCATGCCAGAGCCCTGGCTTTGCACTGCCCATCATCCAAGCCCCCAGCCAGTGTCCACTTGGGACCCGGCTCAGAACGCAGGGCTGGCTGGGCAGGGTGGGCGCTCAGCGACGACAGACGGGCACGCTGCCGGTTCGGGAAATTAGAGCGGGGAAGTGGGAATCGCTCCAGTCCTTGCAACCTGGCAGGGATATCTGTGCGGGGGTGCGTTGTGTTGGGCTGTTTTCCCTGGCAGCGCGGCTCCCCGCAGGGCTGCTCCGTACGGCAGCAGCTCGGCTCGCTGCTCGGGCG
>NW_008795371.1:3362027-3362364 GCF_000699145.1 Aptenodytes forsteri | reverse complement strand
AGGCAGCGGCGTGGCTCGCAGGCTCCTTCTGGGAAACCGCTGCTCACCTCTGGCCATGCCAGAGCCCTGGCTTTGCACTGCCCATCATCCAAGCCCCCAGCCAGTGTCCACTTGGGACCCGGCTCAGAACGCAGGGCTGGCTGGGCAGGGTGGGCGCTCAGCGACGACAGACGGGCACGCTGCCGGTTCGGGAAATTAGAGCGGGGAAGTGGGAATCGCTCCAGTCCTTGCAACCTGGCAGGGGTATCTGTGCGGGGGTGCGTTGTGTTGGGCTGTTTTCCCTGGCAGCGCGGCTCCCCGCAGGGCTGCTCCGTACGCCAGCAGCTCGGCTCGCTGC
>NW_008795371.1:3350725-3361308 GCF_000699145.1 Aptenodytes forsteri | reverse complement strand
TGGAACTCGGGGACAGAGGGCTGGGGGCAGCAGTGTCCCCACAGGCACCAGAGCCCACTTTCCCCCCCCAGGCATCTCCTTCTCCCTGGTAGCGCTGGCAGGTCGCACGCTCAGCCTCCAGGAGGGTCCCCTCGCTGGGTGCGTCTGACCCTGGGTCGAGGGTGCCCGATCCTGTGGCCAGATCCAGCACAGTGGGGGCTGAGCAGCCCGTGCTGTGCACACAGGAGAGATGCTAAGGAAGGACCCGGTACCTCGCGTGCCAAGCCCATGGGCAGCCGACCCCGCATGGTCGGTGTCTGTCCCCCTTCTCTGGCTCTTCCTGTTTCCACGCCGGTGCTTTTCCCCTTCCCCATCACTTCCTCTTCCCCAGAGGGATGTGTGCACTGTGGCCTGGTGTTTCGGTGGGCGCAGAGCTGCCGTGAGAGGACACACAGGCCACACTCATAAGGGCCGTGCAGGAACCAGCAAGAGCAGGCAGCTGCCTGCGGCTTTGCCTGCAGTGGTGTGTTTGCAAGTGGAGAGGCCGACGTGCTCCAGCCAGCACTCCTTGTCCCTGCAGCCCATAACTGGCCTGGCTGGTGGGACGCGGCGTGGAGGCCGTGTGGGTGCCACGGTGAGAACTGTGGGGACGATAACCTGATAAAGCGGGGTTTCTCCACTCAGAGAGGAGAGTGGTTGTTTAGCCCAGGATTGCCTCTCATGCCGTGCAGGTGCTCCTGGGACTGCGACATAATCTGGTTTAGAGTTTATTCCTGTTTTACCTCCCCCATAGGATTTCTCTTTGTTGTAGCTGCAGAAATAATTATATTTAGGAGAACATTCTTCACCGCAGGAGGAAGCGGCGGCCTCCTCGCTTTCATCTGGTGGCAGCTCTCCAAGCGCCTCCCTGCCTGTCCCTGCTGGCCACCCCAGGGCTTCTGGGGAGAGGCTGCTGGGGGCCCTGCGCTGCACCCCATTGATGGGGGTCCTGGGCTTGCTCGGCCCAGGGGAGTCGGGCATCACTGCTCCGGGCTCTGCATCCCTCCAGGACCCTGCCCTGTCTTCTCTGGGGCGGGTACGGGACTGGGGGCTGTCGGGCCCCTGGGCAAGAGTGAGCTGAGTGTGGGCACATTCTCAAAGTGTTGTTTTAATCCTCACAAAACAAAATGCATAAGCGACCCTCCAGCTGAAGGGAGTGTTTTGGCAGCCCATGGGTCTTTCCCCAGCCTACCAGCGGGCTGCTCTGCTGGCAGACCTGCCTGCACCTTTACATCTCTACGGCTTCTCATTTCACTCTGTTTTGCTTTGTCTGATGGTCTCCCCTCCCTGTTTCCCAGCCTGAATCACCAAGGAACCTGTGGCCGCCAACCAGAGGGATCTGGGGATGGCTGGCAAAACAGCATCCCCGAGGCACGGTGGTGTCTGCCCCACTCTCCTCGGTGCAGCAGCTCCTCCGTGCTTTGCTAATCCCAGATTCCCGGGTTGTTTATGGCAGTAATTCCTTGGATTGCTGGCTGGCTGCCTCTGAGCTCTCCAGAAAGGACTGGTGCTGGTGGGGCGGGTGCAGGCTCCGTCCGCCTGGTGAGGAACGCCGGCTCTTCAGAAGGGCCTCTTCCTTCCCTACGGCTATTCCCACACCGGTCACACTATTTCAGTGGGAACGTGCCCTGTGCTCTGCTCTCCAGGCTGGTGGGTCCCCAGAGACCACCAGAGCACGGGGAGCTCCTGGTTTGTCCCAGGCTCAGGAGCGGAGCTGCTGTCCCCAGGGTGCTCCACACCTGATGCCCCCGCAAACCCAGCACCAGTGGCCCAGCAGCTGCCAGGTGAGGCCAGCGGCAACCGCCTGTAGGCATGATGTGAATGTGGGGTTTTCTGCTCGTTTGTCTTTTGGCTTTTGCTGCCAGAAATGCGGGCCTGTGAGTTTGCTGTGGTCCCACGTATACCCCGTGGTGATACCATGGCATCACCATGATCTCCCAGCGTGCTCCCCTGTGCTTGCTTACCGCTCCTTGCTTCTCCGCCAAAGGTCATTTGTCCTTCTAGTCAAAGCTGGTTGGTGTCTACCTGACCTTTCAAGTCCATATTTCCCAAACTGGCTGGCACCATGCACTGCTCCCATGTGAGCTCCACTGTCACCTTTCCCCCAACCATCACCAGCGTCGGATGCAGCGAACAGCAGCAGTAGAGCGGCTCCTCTTGTGCCGCCTCTCCGGCGGGCTCTGGCACACTCCTGCAGGTTGCCCACATGGGTGCTGGAGGCTCCACATTGCTCGCAGGTCCAGGCTGCTGCCTCGCACCCTGCAGCCACGTCTGCGCCCTAATCCGTCTCCTTGTGGTCTCCCTTCATTTCTATCAGGATGGCTTACTCAGGGAATCTTGTGGTACCAGCACCGGCTGTCCTGCCGGTGAGTCCCATGGCGATACGCTCCTCCCCACGCAAGTGAGCATCACTCCATGTGTCATCCGTGAGCAGTTATCTGGCTTTCTCCTGAAAATGGATGGAATAGTTAAATAGCACAAGGTCAAGACTGGAGTCCTGCAGGATCCTGTTGTGAGCCCTCCTGGAGGGCGGTGGGGATGTGTCTCTGGGTCCCAAGAGTCTGAGTGGGGATAAACCAGTTGTGGTCCATTTGCCGTGTGCCAACACGGCAACTAATGGCAGGGTGGCATTAGTGTTGGGTCGTCCCGCTCTGACCCTGTCTGTGTCTTGCGCCTCTTCCCTGCATAACTCGGGCACGCAGTGCCTGCCGCCCCAGAGCTGACGTGGGCATGAATGCTCGGGGGGCACCTCGGAGAGGGGGGGCAATGGGGGAGGGAGAGGACTTTTAAACCTTCGCAGCCTGGGGGGGGCATTGGCTGCTGCTCTTCTGTGTTTACACCAGGGCCCTGGAGAACCACGGCTTTCACAGGGATTTTAACTGACTGTAGCCCTCTTCTGACAAGTGACTTTGTAACTCTGTAAGCAGGCTGTACGGATCGGTAGTGCTGCAGGGGGAGGGAGGCAGGAAAAATGGAAACAAACCACTTATAAAACCTGAAGAAATACTGCTGGAACCTGGCGTGCTTTTTGCTGGGACAAAACGGCGCTGCTGAAAGGCATTAACAAAAGCAAAAGCAAAGGAGAGAGGAGGTGCTTGCCATGGCGGTGAGAGGGCTGCGAGACAAGAGGGATGGACCAGGTGGGAAACATGAAGCTGGAGCCCAGCTGTCGCGGGGCAAGGGAGGTTGGAGCAGCGAGGGGGCTCATGGGGCACCAGCGCAGCCTGCTCAGGGCCAGCACGCCCGAACCCAGAGCTGCCTCCCACGCCATGGCGGTGCTTGGACTCCCACGGGTGAGCATGCCAAAGGCACCAGCACTGAGCCAAGCAGAGCCTGTGCTGTGCACTTCACTTGGGCTCGCAAGCCTGGCATTTCGACCACTTTCTAGATGTTCCCAGTGAGGAGGGTTTGTGCTTTGGTTCCTCGGGCTCCCCGTGCCCTTCTCTGCCACTTCTTGCTCCTGCAAGAAACACAGAGCAGAGCGGCATGTTTGGCTTGCTTGACTGGTCCCCAAATTGCACGGGTGCCTGTCCCCAGGAGTTGCTGCTGGGGAGCTCTGGGGCACACGAGGAACCAGACCTCAACCTCAGGGTTTGATAGCCCGGCCAGAAAGGCTGACAGCGGACACAGAGACAAGCTTTCCCTCCACAGCCTGGCTCCCCGGTCCCTCCCTGCAGCTGAGACCCCCAGGGCTGTGCTGCCCCCACATCCTGGGGTGTGTGGTGCCAGGGACCCACACTGGCATCACACGCATCAGTCTGGGGTTTGCTGGGAATGGTGATCAGGAAAGGGGTGACAGCTGGAATGAGCCCCTCACGGAGCGGTGTCTCCAGCAGCTGCATGGTGGCAGGGGCACCAGGAAGGCTAACGGCCATCTCTCTCCCTCCCCAGCCATGACAGCGTAGGCAGGCGGCGAGAGATGGATCGCTTCACCGAGTGCGGGACCCAGACGGATGCGGTGGTGGTGCTGTCCCTGGCGCAGGCTGCAGTTCTGGGCTTGGTGTCCGAGAATGAGCTTCTCGGGGCCACCATCAGCCCTGCTGGCTTCTTCCCGGGGCTGGGAGGGGAGCTGCCAGACACCACCGCAGTGGAGCCCGGGGAGCCGGAGGGCGAGTGCCGGCTGGAGGGCGAGGGGCAGGCGCCGGGGGATGGACAGGAGGAGGATGCCTTGGAGGCAGAGTCCTCCCTAGAGAAGCATGCCCGGAGGAGGAAGCGGCCTCCTGTGAGGCTGGTGCCCAAAGTCAAGTGCGAGGAGGCGGAGGATGAGGTGCTGTACGAAGTGTCCGTCCCTGGGGACGAGGAGGGTGAGCAGCGGCGCGGCCGCCCGCCCCCCCTCCAGGACCCCAGCCAGGAGCAGACAGTGCAGAGCAGTGCCATGAAGATGATCGACCTCGGCACCTTCAGCAGGAAGCCCCGGCGCCTGCGGCACCTGCGCCGGCACACGCGCCAGGAGCTAGAGGGCACCGAGCGCCGCCTCGGGGGTGCCGACCCAGCTGGTGCGGTGGAGGGTGGCACCACGGGGGCCCTGCGGACCGAGTGCGCCTTCGAGGTGGGCGCCCCCTCCCCTGGCGAGGTGGAGGTCCCCGCGCCGGCGTCCCCCGAGCAGGTGAAGAGCGAGCAGGGCTTCGCCTGGCAGGAGCCGGGGGAGCTGGAGACGGAGGTGGCGGGCGCCACCAGCGAGCGCAACAAGAAGGCGCAGCTGGACCGGCTGGACATCAATGTGCAGATCGATGACTCCTACCTGGTGGAGGCGGGGGACCGCCAGAAGCGCTGGCAGTGCCGCATGTGCGAGAAGTCCTACACGTCCAAGTACAACCTGGTGACCCACATCCTGGGCCACAACGGCATCAAGCCCCACTCCTGCCCGCACTGCAACAAGCTCTTCAAGCAGCCCAGCCACCTGCAGACCCACCTGCTGACCCACCAGGGCACGCGGCCCCACAAGTGCGAGGTGTGCAGCAAGGCCTTCACCCAGACCAGCCACCTGAAGCGGCACATGCTGCTGCACACCGACATCAAGCCCTACAGCTGCCGCTTCTGCGGCCGGGGCTTCGCCTACCCCAGCGAGCTGAAGGCGCACGAGGTGAAGCACGAGAGCGGCCGCTGCCACGTCTGCGTGGAGTGCGGGCTGGACTTCTCCACGCTCACCCAGCTGAAGCGGCACCTCTCCACGCACCAGGGCCCCACGCTGTACCAGTGCCTGGAGTGCAGCAAGTCCTTCCACTACCGCAGCCAGCTGCAGAACCACATGCTGAAGCACCAGAACGTCCGGCCCTTCGTCTGCACCGAGTGCGGGATGGAGTTCAGCCAGATCCACCACCTCAAGCAGCACTCCCTCACGCACAAGGTAGGGGCCAGGGCATGTCGGGCACCCAAGAGGTGCTGCCCTTGCTATGCCCGGAGGAGGTGTGTTGGCTCTGGATGCGGGTGCTAGGGGAGAGGGGTGTCCCAGTGCCCCAGAGTCCTGTCCAGCCCTGGGAGATGGGTGGTGCGGGTGGGCAGAGGCACCCATGATTGGCATTCGCTAGGGGTCATTGATTAGCAGTGAAAGGGCATCGTTATGGGCAGGGGCCCTGGGGCTGCCCAGCCTCCTTTCTTCCTGGGGGTTTCCATCCTCAGGGAGGGGGGTTCAGGCCTACTGCGGGTGCTGCGGCAAGGTGACTTGGGGGACCCTGGACAGGTGCTGCCGCAGCCCTTCCTGGCGGGCTGTGAGCAAGGGGTTTGCCCTTTTCCAGGGGTTCTTTCAAGGGGGAGCAATTGGCCTGAGCCAGAGAGCAGAGCTGGGTCTCACAGCTGGGCTTACAGAGCCTGTCCAGCCATGCTCCCCACAGCCCACCTCCCACACGCTGCCGGGCTTGTGCGAGGCCCTTGAACGTACCCATGACGGGTCGGCTTGCCGTACGGCAGCTGCACTTCCCAGCCAGCCCCTTCCCGTGGGTGCTGCTTTGCGGAGTTGCTCTCGCTCTGGCGGCACTGACCTAATACCGGGTTTTCCAAGTGCTGCAAATGCATTTCCAGTGCGGGTGAGACGATGGTATCTGGGGGCAAGGCAGGAGGCAGGATCCTGCCCGCTGCAGGACCAGGCAGTGGGAATTACCCCCTGGGGCAGTGCGGGGATGGCCCCAGGCTCTTGGTAGTGCCCGCTTTGTGCTTGCAGAAGGGGCAGATGAGCTGATGAGGGTAAATCTCCCTCCTAGTTCCTGCGGTCCAGCCCGCTGACAGTCCCCAAAGTTCAGCTTAGTGCGAGGAGCCCGTCCCATGCCCCTTGGGGAACGCAGGTCTCTGCTCTGCACCGTGCCTGGCACCTCTCATGTGTCCCCAGCTCCTGAGGGGTCTGTTCAGAGGCCCCCAAGCCACCCCAGCAGCGCTGTGCGCTGGCCCCCACCGCCACAGGCAGAGCCCTGCCCGCTGCCGCTCTGCCCAGGGCTCGGCTCTGCCCCCTGCCCACAGCTCTCCAAACCCCTTGCAGGGCGTGAAGGAGTTCAAGTGCGAGGTATGCGGCCGGGAGTTCACCCTGCAGGCCAACATGAAGCGGCACATGCTGATCCACACCAGTGTCCGTCCCTACCAGTGCCACATCTGCTTCAAGACGTTTGTGCAGAAGCAGACGCTCAAGACCCACATGATTGTGCACTCGCCAGTGAAGCCATTCAAATGCAAGGTACCGTCGGGGGTCCGGGCGGGTTAGCAGATCAAGGGGGTTAGCACGGGCCCTGGTGTGCTGCACTCAGGAGAAACCCGGCCAGGCTGGGTTGAGTTCTCTGTCACAGGAAAGCAGTTTTGTGATGCCTCCCTCTGTTCGCTCGGGCAAACAGCTCATCCTGACGTGTCTGCTCAGAGCTGTGCAGCGGGGAGCAGCTGCTGCGGGCAGGGCATGGGCACCACTAACGGAGAAGGTCAATTAGTACCTCTCTCTGACCAGCGCTAGATATGCTGGAGTTCCCAGCAATACCAGCACAGCATCCCTGAGGCCTCCCACCGCAGGGGGCGAGGTGAGGGGCGGAGGGAAGCGGTCCCGTTACTCTTAGAAGTTGGTGGGAGCAATGGGGGACCCCAGGAGCAAGGTCTGCTCTGAAAAGCGCACATCCCTGCAGCAGCACCAGCCGTTGCAGGCGAGCGCCTGCCGCTGTCCCCCTTTGCCGGGGGCGGCAGTGGGAGAGCCCTCACTGACCCGAGGAATGCTGCCCGCAGGTCTGCGGGAAGTCCTTCAACCGCATGTACAACCTGCTGGGCCACATGCACCTGCACGCGGGGAGCAAGCCCTTCAAGTGTCCCTACTGCTCCAGCAAGTTCAACCTGAAGGGCAACCTGAGCCGGCACATGAAGGTCAAGCACGGCGTGATGGACATCAGCCTGGACAGCCAAGGTAGGTGCAGGCTGTGGCCAGTCCTTGGCGCTGCCTATCGCAGACTGGGTGCTGTGGTCTTCCCTGCTGCGGCCGCTCCTGGGAGCGCCCAGCTCTCGGCTGTTTGCTTCGGGAGCTGGGCCGTGCCGCGGCAGCTCTGGCAAGCGCCTTTCGGCGAGCTCATGTCCTGTCGCCCGAGGGCTGCCCTCGGCTTGCTCGTCCTGCCAGCACCGCATGGTGACACACACTGTCTCCCCAGCCTCCCCTCTGTCCTCGAGCACCTGTCCTCCTACAAGGGCCATGGAAAGGTACCGAGCGGGAGCTGAGTAAGCTTAATAAACGTGGTACAAATACAAGTAAATAAACTTCATAATATTTAGAAGTTAAAATAGATAGCTCCTCAAGGAGCCATTAAGGCTTCGGCATCTCTGGACAGGACGGTGCCCTCTGGTGATGCTGTGACTGTGATTTTAGTCAAAGGGTTTTGCAGGGTGGGAGGGGTAAATGCCGCTGTTCTTGCCCCGGCTGCCCCCTCTGCACCTGCCCAAAGGCACCCTGGGGGAACGGGAGATGCTCCTGCTGCAGGTCTCTGCACAGCATCAGCGCAGATGCTCCATCAGTAGTCTTGCGGTGGGACCACCCCTGCTTCGTACGGACAGAGCTGGAGATGAGCTCTGGCTGTTTCATGCCCTCGGTTTCCCCAGCAGCTCGACGCCCACCTCGAGCGCATCCTGGGGGGACCCAGCAGGATCCCCCGTTCCTACCCTTTTCTCTTCCTCCCCACCTCAGACAACTCCCACCCCGGCTGAGCCTCAGCCAGTGCCCAGCACTGCGGCACAGGCAGGGAGTGTGAGCGCCGGGGCGGCGCTGGGAGGATGCCTTTCCTGCGCTGCCATCCTCTCCTCGCCTCCCCCGGCCCCCACGTTGGGACGGGTGCTGCAGACCCCTGTGCGTGTGGCACAGGCGCCAGTCAGGGGCGAGCACATGCATGCCAGGTCTCTGCTCAGGCAGCACTCTGCCGGCAACCCATCCCTGCTGCGGTGCATGGCTGGGGATCTTCTGAGCTGAGAGCCCCCCACAAGTGGCCTGGCTCAAGCAGAGCTGTAGCTCTGGGGAGCTTTGGGCTCTAAACCCGAGCTGCCCAGGAAGGAGGGGTGCTGTTGTCCCTGGACCTTCATGCAGGTCCGTCATTGGGTGTCCCTGTGCTGAATCCTAGATCCCATGATGGACCTGGCCGGGGCCGACCACGCCGAGCTGGACGGGCAGCAGGAGATGGACGACTTCGAGGAGGAGAACTCTTACGGCTACAGGGGGGTAGGCAACCCTCCGGACGAGCACGCCCTGACCGAGCAGGCCATGAAGGAGATGGCGTACTACAACATGTTGTAGCTGAGGCTGGAGGAGGCTGGAGGAGGTTGCTGGGGGCCTGCGTGGACTTTGCGTGGTAAGAGGAGCTGCTGCCAGCAGGCTGCGGCACCCAGCCAGACCTGCACCTCTGCCCCTGGAGAGGGGGGGCTCCAGCTGAGCTTGGTGAAGGAGAAAACAGAGATATCCAAAAACCTTTGCCGGGGCGAAGGCAGGAGCAGAAGCTGGAGGTGGCACAGGGCAGCGGTTGCTGCCTGCCATGGGCGCGCTGAGCTGGTGCAGCGAGGGCTTAGCTCCAAGCTGCTGCCAGACCCTTGCAGAGCCTCGGTGGAGCTCTCACCGTCGCTGGGGTCCTTCCCTCCTTCCCCACCACCCCCAGAGAGGGGGCACTGAGCTGTGCACCGGCTGCCTGCAGCTCTCCTGCCCGGCGCTGACCTCCCTTCGCTCTGCTCCTGCCTGCCTGCCCGCCCCACTGCGCAGTGGCAAGCCAGGACCTTGCCTCTGTCTTCACCCTTGCCTGTACTCCAGCGTCCAGCATACTTGAAGCTGCAGGCAGGGGAAGGCACATCCCAGAAGATGATGAGCATTACTAATTATTCTACCTCCTGGGTCCTCCCCCACAGCAGTGCTGGGGCTGCAGCCCAGTCAGCCCCCTGCTCCCCCCCCCCGAGCGCCCTGTGGGGCAGAAGCCCCTCTGCCCACGGGAGGAGGTGGGTTTGCATTTCTTGCTCTTCCCCGTCTCCCAGACAGGCGAGAGCTGTCCTGCTTGCTCTGGCACTGGCTGCGAGCTGGCATGGGCAAAGCTGTGGCAACCTGCGCCAGGCCACGGGGCACATACAAAACAGAATATTTTCTTACAAACTAATGGCAAAGCTCAGAGGAAGCAGCAGTTCTGGGTAGAGCAGCTGTAGCGAGCAGTGTATTTAAAGGAAGGCAAACCCTGTTCAACTTGAGCAAATGATGGTATTTTGAAAGTAATTTATTTTTTTCAGACGTGCCGCGTGGTTGGATTTATCTTTTCACTGAGTTCAGTTTCCTTCAACCAATGTGCTTTGTAAACCTGTGTAACGTGTGTGGTCTGTGCGTGGGGAGCGGTGGGGGCTGTGATGGTGCTCGGGGGGGGGCTGAGGACCAGAGCAGGGTCCTGCCGTTCATGGGGCAGCCGAGCACTGGCAGGGCCCCACTAACGAACCGCAGCCACTCTCTGTGCTGCTGGCACCCCCTCCTCAGCCCCCTGAGCGGCTCCAGGGCTCAGGAAGAGGCTTTCGCTCAGGCAGCGCAGCCCTTGGGATGGGGGTTTGCCTCCTCTGCTCCCAGGTGTTGTGGTGGGGGGAGAAAGGAGCTGGGGCAGCACTGGGTCTGGGACCACTGTCCTGGCTTTCTACCCTCCCTGCTGTGGGGCAGAGGGCCGGGCAGCGCCAACAGCATTGCTCCCTGAGCATGTCCAGTGCCAGGCAGGGTCCCGGCAGGCACCAGTACCTCCTGGGAGGCTGCAGCAGGCCCAGGACCTGGGGTCCGTCCAGGGCACTCGCACAGGGTCTGGGACCCCTGAGCTGACCTCCCACACACCCACTGCAGATGGCTGAGCAAGCGCCGGCGCAGGTCCCAACACACTCCCTGGGGAAGGGCACCATCCACCCTGTCCCCAAAAGCCCCAGGCTGGCTCTGGGGGGGGGTTGCACCACTCAGCCCTCCAGGCTCCCAGCCCCCAGCAAGGCAGGGTGTCCCCCAGCCTTGCCATCACCTTTTCCCCCCCTCCAGCTTCCTCCAGCCTTGGGGCAGGATGGAGACAGCTGCAGCGTTGGCCAGCCTGGACCCCCTCCTGCAGTGTGGCAGTGCCGCCCCCTCCCCACAG
>NW_008795371.1:3345875-3350533 GCF_000699145.1 Aptenodytes forsteri | reverse complement strand
TCCTTTGCATCCCCCCCTCGCATATTCTGAGCGTTCACCCACCCCTTGTGCAAAGCTCTACTGTGTTTTGGTTATTTTTTATCTCCTCGGTTTGAAGAGTTGTTTAGCAATAATTCTAATAAATGCATATTCTTTAGCTGCTGGCTGCCTCCTGCGGCCGGCACCCCCCCATGCCCGTGCCGCGAGAGTCATGCCACCACCACCCCCCGCCGGGCGGGGAGGTGTTTAATGGCAGCTGGCACCGCGAGGTGGGAGGGTACATGAATCAGTGTGGGACAGGCCCCCCTGGTCCTACACACTCCCGCTAGAAAGGTTTTAAAAACACTCGTAAGAAAACTGCTTATAAAAATTATTCAACTGTTCCTGAGCCGAGTTGGTGAGCTGGAGGTGGCGCTGGGTCCCCGGCCATCCGGGTGACAGCAGGGCCGGGGCTGGGTGCCACCCCCACCCCCCCCTACTGCTTGCCCAGGGCCTTGTCCAGGTTGTTCTTGATGGCGTCCAGGAAGTCGGTGGTGTTTACAAAGTGCTCGTTCAGCTTCACACTGGGGAGAGGAGCAGAGAGGGGCTGGAGGGGTCCCGCGGCCGGGGGCGTCCCTGCCCACCCCCACCACAGGCAGCAGCCAGTCCGGCTGGGGGGCAGAGCCGGGGCCGCCCAGGGTGCGGGATGTGGCCCCTGCCCAGCCGCAGGCACACCCCGACCCTGCGAGCTGTAAATAGATGCCCTGAGTCCCCAGTTCCCCCACACGCCCGGCCTGCCTTCGTGGCAGGCGGCTGCCCCACACCGCTCCACCCCATGAGCCACACGTACTTGGCGAGGCCGTGGATGCAGCCAGCGAGGTCTTTCGTCATCGTCCCGCTCTCCACGGTTTGGACGCAGACCTTCTCCAGCGTCTGAGCAAACCTGGGGACGGCAGCGTCACACGCAGCTCCAGCAAAGCTGGCACCTCACAGGCACCCCTGTGCCGTGGACCCCACTATGGCTGGGACCGGGATGGTTGGCGCCAGAGGCGGCTGCCGGCAGCATCCCCAACCTGGGGTGCCCCCACCCCACCCCACTCACTTGATGAGGTCCGGGTTACTGTCCAGCTTGCCACGGTGCTCCAGGCCACGCGTCCAGGCGAAGATGCTGGCGATGGGGTTCGTGCTGGTGGGTCGCCCCTGCGTGGAGACAGTGCTCAGCTGCCTGGTGCAGGCAGCATGCTGTGGGCAACCCAGTGCAGGCAGCCCACTGCGGGCAGAGCGCACCCACCTGCTGGTGCTCCCGGTAGTGGCGGGTGACAGTGCCGTGGGCCGCCTCGGCCTCGATGGTCTTCCCATCCGGACACACCAGGACAGAGGTCATCAGCCCCAGGGAGCCAAAGCCTGCGGCGGGACGGTAGTCAGGGCAGCCCCGGGAGGGCAACTGCACGCAGCCCACCCCATGCCACCCCACACCGCCCCACAGCACCCCAACCTGCCCCACACTGCTCCACACCAACCCCTCCCACCACCCCACCTTGGGCCAGGATGTCCGACTGGACGTCCCCGTCATAGTTCTTGCATGCCCAGACGAAGCCGCCGGAGGACTTCAGCACCTGGGCGACCATGTCGTCGATGAGCCGGTGCTCATACCAGATCTTCAGCTTGTCGAACTCTGTCTTGTAGTGCCTGGGAGCCCAGGGCAGGTGTCAGCTGTGCCTGGCCATGCCCACCCCAGGCTGGGTTCCACAGCCAACCCCTGGGCAACAGCCCCCTCCTCAGGGGGCAGTCAGCCCCCCTGGGGCAGCTCTCTCCCCCAGCAGCCCGAGCTCCTCCAAGTCCATACTTATCAAAGATCTCCTGGAAGATGTCTTTGAAGCGCCCGTCATAGGCCTTGAGGATGGTGTTCTTGGTGCTCATGTAGAGAGGCCACTTCTTCTGGATGGCATACTGGAAGCAGCTGTGAGCGAAGCCCGAGATGGACTGCAAGGGAAGCACACGGATCCCTGTGGGACCCCCGTCCCGCCAGCCTGGCCAGGTCCACCATGGATGGCAGGGCATGCGGCCCCACAAGGACCCCGCCAGCTGCCCCTGGCCCACCCCGTTACCTCGTCCGTGTTGTACATGCCCATGCCCACGCCGCCGCCAGGGAAGTTGTACACCTCCCACTCCTTGGCCCCGCTGCCATCCTTTGGCGTGAAGACCATCTTGAACGTCCCAGACTTGCCCACCACAAAGTCGGTGGCTTTGTACTGCAAGGGGCAGGGCAGAGCATCGGGCAGGGTCCAGCAGGAGCTGCCAGATGTCCCTGCGCCACAGGCAGCCGCCACGCAGGGCTCACCTGGTCGCCGTGGGCATGCCTGCCAATGGTGATGGGCTTGGTCCAGCCAGGCACCAGGCGGGGGATGTTCTTGCAGATGATGGGCTCTCGGAAGACTGTCCCCCCCAGGATGTTTCGGATGGTGCCGTTGGGGCTCTTCCACATCTTCTTCAGCTTGAACTCTGGGGTGCGCAGAGGTGAGGCCCCCGAGGGATCCCCCCACCAGGTACAGCCCCAGCGGTCAGCCCAGCACCCGGCCCCTGCTAGCCCACCCCCACTCCTCCATGCCATGGGCTGCTGCCAGAGCCCCACTGTCGGGCCAGCCAAGGACAGGGACAGCCAGCATAGGCTTGTGGCTGGCACTGGGCAGAGGCCGGTCTGCCCCCAGCCCCATGCCCTCGGGGTCCCCGCAGCACCCCCAAGCACCCCAGGGCGGGGGGGGCCACAGCACTAAGACCAGGGCCCCCAGCCCAGGCAGCGGCGTAGCCCCCGACCCACCAGAAACCTGAGCCGGCGGGGGGGAGGCGCTGGCTGGCCCAGAGGGGCCGGGCACACACAGGGGGCTCAGCACCCCGCGGGGCTGCGGGCACCACCCCCACTGCGGTGGGAGCTCGGCCCCTCGCCCCCTGCCCACCTTCCACCCTGGCTTCGTCCGGCGTGATGGTGGCACACTTCACAGCCACGCTGTACTTCTGGGTGGCCAGCGCTGAGTCGATGGTGACCTGGTCATCTGTCTTGTCCCGGTGCGGCAGGCCCAGGTCAAAATACTTCAGCTGGACGTCCACATTGGGCAGGATGAGCTGGGGGTCCCGGGAGAGTGTCAGAGCAGGGGGACGGTGCGGGGTTCCCGGGGAGCAGCACCGTGCACTGCGGCACAGCCAGCCCCGGCCCCCACCCCAGCCCAGCCACGGCTGCCTGCCCGGGACGGTCCCCCCCTGCCCAGGACTGTCCTCCCCCTGCCCAGGACCTCCTCACTTCCAGGTCCCGCCGGAAGCTGCGCTGATCTCACCACCTGCTTCCTGTGGACGGATGGACAGACAGGACGGACAGAGGAGGAGGGCAGTGCGCAGGGACTGCCTGTTCCCTGTACAACAGCCACCTGTTCCCCTGTACAGCACCCGCCAGCTCCACTTGTGCGACACCCGCCTGTTCCCCAGGCAGGACCCCATTACCTTCTCCTTGATGAAGGCCCAGATGATCCGCGTCATCTCATCTCCGTCCATCTCCACCACCGGGTTGGCCACCTTGATCCGCTTGTCGGCATCTGGGGAGTGGCGGCGGGGTGTTAGGGGTGCGTGCCCGGCCCCACCAGCACCGGCCCCACAGCTCTGCACCACAGTGTGGGGCCAGGAATCGTCCCGCTACCAGCACCGGCCCCACAGCTCTGCACCACGGTGTGGGGCCAGGAATCGTCCCGAGGGGACCGCGAGGCCCCATCCGGCAGGGTTCAGGTGCCGCCCCTGCTCAGGGCCGGGTGCAAGTCAGGGTGCAAACCCCGCTCGGGTGTAGGTCAGGGCAAAAAAACCATTGGGGTCTGGGACTGTTCATGGCACCAACCCTGCTTGGGGCTGGGCTTGGGTGCAGGTCAGGGTGCAAAACCCCACGTGGGACCGGGACTGGGAGCGGGTGCACACACCTCTCGGGGCGGGACCTGGGTGCAAGCTGGGCTGCAAAGCCCCATGTGAGACCAGGTCCAGGACCGGGTGCAAACCCCTCCGGGGCCAGACCCAGGTACAAGCTGGAGCACAAAACCCTGCACAGGACTGGGACCAGGAGCAAACCCCTCTTGGGGCGGAACCCGGGTGCAAGCTGGGGTGCAAATCCCTGTGTGGGACCTGGACTGGGAATAAATCCCTCTGGGTGCCAAGCCTGGCTGCGGGTTGTGCTACAAAACCCCATGTGGGACCGGGACCAGGACCAGAGCCAAACCCTTCTGGGGGCCAAGCCTGGCTGCTTGTCAGGGTGCAAAACTACCTGTGGGACCGGGACCGGGTGCAAACCCCCTCTGGGGACCAAACCTGGCTGCGGCTCGGGCAGCAAAACCCCACGTGGGACCTGGACCAGGAACAAACTCCTCCAGGGTCAAACCGAGTACAAACTGGGGTGTAAAACCCCGCGTGGGACCGGGACCAGGAACAAACCCTTCTGGGGGCCGAGCCTGGCTGCGGGTCAGGCTGCAAAACCCCACGTGGAACCAGGACCGGGAGCAAACCCCTCCAGGACCACAAAACCCCGTGTGGGCCCGTGATCGGTAGCAAACCCCCCCCGGGACCGGTTGTAAGCAGGGGTACGGATCCAGTTGCAAACCTCCCCGCCCCAAAAAAAAAATCCGAGCCGGCCCAGAGTGCAAACCCTTCCGTGGGCCGGGACTGGCTCAAAC
>NW_008795371.1:3342796-3345319 GCF_000699145.1 Aptenodytes forsteri | reverse complement strand
GTGTGTCCTCCCTCCGCTGTGTGCATCCCACCACCCCGGCTTTGCTCGGTGCGGGGTGTGAAGAGCAGGAGGGTTTGCGGTGGTCCCTGTTCCTAGCAAAAGGACATGGCCCTCCCCCGGGCACATCTGGGTCGGGGACACGCTGCCCGCTGAGCCCAGGGCTTGGAGCCGGCTCAGGCTTTCCCTACATAGAAGCAAGTGATCCTACACATTGCCAGCGCGTGACTCAGGGCAGCTGGACCCAGCGGGACGGGCAGCTGCGGGGAAGGGCAGCTGCCGCCATTTCCCCGAGCAACCTTTGCCTCGCCTGACCCCAGCATGGGGGGGAGGGGGGTGATGCACCCCAGGGGCACCCCAAGAACCTGTGTGGGAACCAGGAGGTGTGCTGGGGCAGCCAGAAGGCAGCTCGGCCTAGGAGGTTTGCTGTCCCTCTGCACGGGCCAAGCCGATGGCTTTTTTTAGCCACAGGGGACAGGCAGATCCTGCTCTGGGAGGAAAAACAGTCCTGCTGGAGCTGCCGGCCCCAGGCAGAGGGGCTGGGGGGGAGGCAGGGCCAGGCGTACTGACGTCTGCCTGGCTTTAACATTAACCAGAGCAGAAGCCTGCGGGGCTGCCAGCCACAGGGGGGCTGGCACCCACTGCTCCGGGGCAGTGCTGGGGTCTCAGGCATTCCCAGTCCCACTGCTCTCCCTGTGGCACCCTGTCCCACAAGCAGCCCTGCAGCCTCCCAGCTGGCACTGCTGGGGCTGCCCCACAGTGGGGCAGTGGGCGGTATTGCCCCCCCAGCACAGGGCCCAGGGGGCTGCCCAGCTGCGCCTGGCCGCAGCGCTGCCCCCCTGGCTGCCCTCGCCCTGGCCCCGCGGTCAGAGCCACCCAGTGACCACAGCTCTTGCAGGGACGAGGTCACGCCAGTGCGGCAGCCGTCCCCCCACGGAGCACAGGCTCTGCCAGTGCTGACGAGAGCAGCCATGTGGCACTGTCCCAGGGAAGGGCTGCCTTCAAACAAAGGAGTCCATCCCTGGCCAGAGCCCAATCCACACACCCCAGGCTGCTGCCAAACCAGCTTCCCCCAAGTGCAGCTGGCCCCGGGAGGGTCCCCGGGGGCTGGCAAGGCTAGCTGCAGAGGGCTATGGCCAAGCTCTGGGGAGTGACGTGTCCTGGGAGGGATCCGACTCCGGCGGGTTGGGGGCACCGAGAGCCCAGCCAGAGGAAGAGCAAGGACCTGGAGGGGGTTGTCTGTCCACGCATGCACCACTGCCTGCAGGCAGCCCCGTGTCTGCCCATGGCGGGGGGGCACCAAGGCGGCTGAAGGGAGCGGCGTGCCCAGCGGGGCAATGCACCGTGGTTCCTTGTGTGAGCAGTGATGCCCCCAAACATGGGCCTCCCTCACTGGCACTGGTCTGAGCTGCCGGCCTGCAGGCTGCAGGGCGGGGGCTGCGCCCCCCCTTCGTGGCACTCTGCCTCCCCCAAGGGCTGCAGGGCAGCGGCATGGGCCAGGGATGACACAGACTGTGGGGCAGGGGCACAGCCCCTACCAGCAACCCCGCACTGCACCCCCTCCCCACAGCCCCCCGGGCCCAGGGGTGCACAGAGGAGGCAGCTGCCTGTGGCAGAGCCTCTGCACGTGCCAATGGCATGGCCAGGCGCTGCCTATGCTGCATGGGATGAGGCGGCATGGCTGCCCTGGGGACACGGTGCAGCGTCAGGCGGAGCAGCCAGGCTGCACAGGGGCTCGGTGGCCCAGGCAGGCAGATGGCAGCACCCGGGGACAGAATGAGGATGGAAACTGGATGCTGCACAGCCAGGCTGGAAGGACGGCCCTGGGAAGCGGGGGGGCGACCAGCGCCAGCAGGTCAGCGTCCACAACACTGGCTCCGGGAGAGGGCTGGCACTGCTGCCACAGCTGTGCTGGGGCTGGGGGGTCTCTGCCTGCTGGACCCCATGCTGGAGCATGGTTATGTGTCCTGCCCAGCTCACCCCTGTCACATCTCCGCAGCACAGCCCCCTGCCCTACTCACCCCTCTTGTGCCCAGGGCACAGCTGCCTCTCACCCTGCCCACCTGAGGCTGCAGCACGGGCCAGCCCCTGCCAGAGCCATCGGCTCCTGGTGCCCAGCTCCTCCTGCACCCCAGGAGAACGGTGTACCCACCCGGGCTCTCTGCAGACCCCAGCAGCGCTGCGCACTGCTGACACCAGGCCAGCAGCCTCCAGCTCCGAGCGTGTCACTGTGGGGACACCTGGAGCCGTGGGCTACCCCAAAACACACGGAGCTGTGCATCACCGTGAGATGCCTGGAACCATGAGTTACCCCAGAACGCCTGGAGCTGGGTGTCGCCACGAGGACCTCACAGTGACGCCTGGAGCCACATGCTCACACACTGGGTGTCCCTGCAGCTGCTGCGCAGCACGGACACCTCCGTTCCTGGGGCTGCTGCCCTGCTGCCCCGCAGCACCCCCCTCCCTGCGGGCTCTCACCCGGGAAGGGCCCCTGGCAGGACACACGCTGCTGCCCCCCAAAGCCAC
>NW_008795371.1:3339191-3341902 GCF_000699145.1 Aptenodytes forsteri | reverse complement strand
TGCGCGGGGCTGGGGGGGGCGGAGGGCCTGGGGGTGCGTGTGTGTGAGTGTGCGTGTGTGTGCGCGCACGTGCGGGGCGCAGGCACGTTCCGGGTGGGTGCGTGGATGGCAGCCCACCCGCTGCGTGGGGATGTTCCCCCGCTGGGGATTTTCCAGGTGTGTGTTTGCCGTACAGGGTGTGTACAGCCCGTAAGCCTCCCTGCGTGTGTTTACATGTGTGCCGGGTGTGCGTTACTCACGGTGCTTGGCTGAGGGTACGGAAGTGCAATGCACAGTGCTCTGGATGTGTGTTATGGGTGGCTCGTAAGGAGGTGTGTGTGCACGCTCAGTGTCAGGTATGGGACACGCGTGTGTGCGGCGTGTCCCACGTGTGTGGATGTGCCCTGGACACTTGCAGGCTGCATACATGCTGTGTGTCCCAGGCGTGTGGCCACTGCGCCTGACAATGGTGTTAGGTGCCAAAGCAGCCCTTAGGCTTGGGGACGCATGGAGAGTTGGGGCCACACAGGCTGTGGGGTCTCCCCGCTGGTCCCTGGTGTCTGCTGCAACTGGTGCTGTGGCTGCTTTTGGGGTCTGGCACCCCCTCCCCTCCCAGGCAGCACTGCAGCGAGGGTGCCGTTGTGCTGAGGGTGAGCAGGGCCGAGGAGACTGGCACTGGTTTGGGCTCTGTGGGGCTGGGAATGGCTGGGAAGGGGTCACGCATCCCTGAGCCAGGACTCCCCAGTTCCTGCACCCCGGGGTGCAGAATTGCCTGAGCTCAGAGTCCACCACGTCTCTGCCCTCCAAGGGGTGCTCACTGTCTCCATTTTGCCCAGCGCCGGGGGTGCCCAACAAGCAATGGGAGCCCAGCACAGCGCCCCGTGTGTCCTGCAGCCTCCCGGGCAGGCAGTGTGTGGGTGCAGGCAGCATGTGTGTGGGTGCAGGCAGGCTCTGGCACTGAGGGGGGGAGCTGGACTGTGGGGATACCCTGTAGTCCTCAGAGCAGAGCCTAACGTTGTGCAGGAGCGTGGGGCGGGGGAGCGATGGGACGGGTGCGTTTTGTGTGGTGCCTGGCGGGCTGGGTCCAGGGGCCCCTGCAGCGCGCCCTGCCTGGGGTGAAGGGGATGCTGCAGGGCAGCGTGGGACTGGCTGCGTGCCGCCATTGGACAGGCACTGGCACCCTGGCTGAGGGAGCAGGGAAGTCCTGGTGGTGGGGTCAGAGCTGGCCGGGGGCCACAGGGGGTCACAGGGGCAGCCAGGCTTTGTGTGGCTGCTGGAGGGGCAGAGAGCAGAGCTGCGGCCCCATGGGAGGCCCTCGGCTCAGGCAGCGTGGCATGGCCAGTGCCCACGGGACGGGGAGGATGCCCTGGGGTCTCTGGGCCCTTGTGGGGAGCCCTGCAGTGCCCTGACCAGCTGGCCATACCCCACTGACCCTGCACCAGGGCCAGCACCGGTCTTTGCCCTCCTGTGCCACAGGCTGGAGGCTGCCCCAGCCCCTGCTCCTTCCCCTCGTCCTGAGCCGGGCCTCTCCCCTGGGGCCGCCAGCTGCTGGGGTGCAGCAAAGCAGAGCTGGTGTGCCTGCACTGCACTCCTCCCTGCCGTGCCGACCGCGGCTGTGCCATCAGAGGCAGCCCGGCTCCAGTGGGACGCACGGCGTTCTCCGAGCTGCTGGCGCTGAGCAGCTGGGTCTGGGAGCATCTGTCGTGAATCAGCACGGCCCGGGAGCCTGCGCGGCTGCAGGTGTGCGTGCAAGCGCGCTCAGGCTCTGCGCGTGTGCACAGCCAAGAGGAGGCCGCGGGTGGGAGGCAGGCTCGGGGGGACCGCCTGGTGTTGTCTGGCAGCCTCTAGGAGAGAGCCGAGCCGGGGGTGTGCGTGTGAGCCCCAGGAGATGTGGGTCGGGAGGAAGAGCCCAGGCGCGTAGGCTGTGTGTGAGCTAGGTTCAGGTCTCTGAGCAGGGGATGTGCCTGCGCTGCTGCCTGCACTGCTGCCTGTGCTGGGGCAGGCTGCAGAAGCAAGGTGTAAGCCCCCAGGCAGCAGCAGCAGTAGCAGCAGCGGGGCGCACGCAGCCCTGGTCCTGCTCCTCGCAGGCAGCAGCACCTGGCTCTGCAGCCATCTTCCCAGGCACCCACCGCCTGCGGGAACAGGGTGGAGGGCGCTGGCGTGGGAATTCGGTGCAGAAACCACCGCCCCGCCTGCCTGGTGACCCCAGGCCACGGGTTTTGGTGCTGCCCAGGCCCGGCACCCCGAGCAGTTTCCCCATCGCCAACCGCCGTTGCAGGCGGAGGGCAGGCTGGGACGGCGGCAGGGCTGCCACACTCATGCATGCAGGTACCTGCAGAGCTGTGCAAGGCATGCACATGCCGGCCCAGCTGGACGCCGCGCCTGCGCGGGTGCGCAAGCAGGGCAGGGTGCTGCAGGGTGCCCCTGGTGCTGCCCCGCGCTGGCAGGCTGCGTGGGCAGGCGGAGGAGATAAATGGGAGTTTGTCGTAAACAGGCCTGGCTGCCAGCAGCAGTGGGGAGCGCCTCGCGGCCCGCGCTTAAAGGCGCAGGCTCTGGCCTCACTCCGCTGCCTGCTCGCTGCCCAGCCTGGGCCAGGGCAGCCTGCCCTCCCTGCCTGCTCTTGCTCTCCCTGCCTGCCCCGAGAGCAGCTGGCCTCCCCGCAGGGGGTTCCCGTCGCTGCATGCCATCACACCGGGGTGTTGGCACAGCGCTCCCACGGCCACATGCAGGCG
>NW_008795371.1:3321299-3322465 GCF_000699145.1 Aptenodytes forsteri | reverse complement strand
GGGGGGGGGGGGGGCCATGGCTGCGGAGTGTCTGCTCGCCAGCAGCCCCAGCCCCTGGGTGCCAGGTACGAGCTGGGGAGCGGGTACCGTCCAGCAGTGCCAAGCGGGCAGAGCATGGGAGCGTGGGCGCAGCTGTCCCGGGAGTGTGGGGAGCACTTCTCCTGGGTGGGGGGGCTCGCAGGGGTCCCTGCCGGCGGGGTGGTGATGGCCCAGGGCACTGGGGCCAGGGCTGGTGGAGCAGGGCAGCATGGGGAGGGGAGCAGCGGGGCGGCCCCAGCCCCAGGAGAGCTGCCTGCTGCGAGGAGAGACCCTTTCCCCCTGTTGCCATGGCAAAATAAGCAGCTGTCATTAATAATGCGTTGCCATGGCAACCGCTGGACGAGCAGGCGGTTCTCTGGGGTCCGCATGTGCTTCTGCCGGGGGGCTGCAAGCTCTCCCCACACCCTGGCCGGGGTGCAGAGCCCACCATGGGCCTGAGTAGCGGGCCAGCACTGCCTGCTCGATGGCATGCCCACGCCACCCTGTCCACGCCACGGCCCTGCCGGGACCATGCTTATCCCGGATCCCCAGGGACAGGCCATTGGGGTGGACAGGGACCGTGTCCCATGCCCCTGGGTGCTGCCCTGTGTGGACACTGGTGCCAGCGAGCTTTGCCCCATGGGGTGGGCTGGCACGGGCATCCCGCTGCCTGGCTGTGCTGTGCCCCCATGAGAGCCTGTCGTTCCCTGAGGGAGGGCAGGGAGCGCTGGGCTGTGCCGGGGCAGGGGCCACAGCCCCCAGTAGAGACCACAGCCTGCTGCACACAGGGCGGCCAGACAGCCGGGGAAAGCCTCTGCAGAGAGTGGAGATGGAGCATAGCTTGAGCTGAGGGGTTGTGGGAGCAGCAGCGCTCCCCGCAAGGCCCTGGCAGCAGCCTTGGGGCCGAGCTGTCCCCCAGACAGACATCGCTGGGACAGACATTCCCGGGCTAGCCTTTCCCGGGACAAACATCCCCGGGATCCCAGGCCAGCTAGTTCTCCCTGCTGTAGGGAGAGAAGTGTGAGTGCAGGGGACACCCCAGCTGCCAGGGCCCACGGCTGCTGTTAGTGCATGGGACAAAGCACCGTCCCCTCCGGACCGTGACCAGCTGCTGCTCGCTGGGACTGGGCGGGAGGGGCAGGCGGGCA
>NW_008795371.1:3319847-3320581 GCF_000699145.1 Aptenodytes forsteri | reverse complement strand
CTGAGGCTGCACAACACCCTCCCAGCCAGCCCGGCAAGCTGGGGCTCGTGTCCCGCCGTGGGGCTGGGGTGACTGCGGGGTTGGCAGGGGGGTCCCCCGGGCAGTGGGGTGCAGCAACAGGGGCTGGGGCTCTGCTGCTTGAACAGGGCAGAGCCCCGGGGCTGCTGCGGGGCTGCATGCACAGCAGTTGGGGAGCAAAGAGGCATGCCTCCCTGCATCAGGACCCACAGTGAGGGTGAGAATGGGTCTGGAGCACCCAGGGGTGCTCGTGCACCCGCACGCAGGGCAGCGGTGGCAGCCACATCATGTACGAGCATGGGATGGGGTAAGCCAGCCATGCCTGCCTGCCTGCCTGACCGCTCTGCCGTGCGTTTTCATCCTTCTTTGGGCAGCCGAATGCCTGCAGGCCCCCTCCCCTCTCAGCTGTGTCCCTGCGGCTCTACACAGCCCCTTGCTGTGCTATGCCCGGCCTCAGGCTGCTCCGGGACCCATTGCAGCCCCCATCAGCAGCGTGGCCCGGCAGGGCTCAGGGCTGCATTGGGGCAGGGGCTGGGGAAGGACAGCCAGGAGGCTGCTTGGCCAGGCAGAGCCCCTCGCAAGTGGGGCCCCTGGCCCCACTCCGCCCTGCGGAGACCCCCCCAGCAGCTGGCGTGGGGTGGGTGAGCAGCAGAGCATGCCCCATGGGCAGCTTGGGCTCGGCACTGGCAGCTGCTGGGCCCAGCTCCATCGTCCGG
>NW_008795371.1:3313230-3318729 GCF_000699145.1 Aptenodytes forsteri | reverse complement strand
GGCGTGCCCCATGGTCGGCTGGGGCTCGGCACTGGCAGCTGCTGGGCCCAGCTCCATCGTCCGGTGCTGGGGCTGTGGCATGGTGGGGGCCGCCCACGTGTGTCTGGGCTGGCTGCACTGCCAGGAGAAGGTGGCTAAATCCAGCTGCCACCAGCCAGCAGAGCCTGTCCCGTGCTGGCTGCCGGCTGGGCAGCCTGGGAGGGTGCAGTGGTTTGGGCCGGGCCAGCTCTGGCAGCAAGGCGTGAGCAGCTGGGAGCACTCCCTGGCTCAATGTGCTGTGGTTTGTCGGCATGGACGTGGCCCTGCCACGTGCTCCCATGACCGCTGGCCGCGGCTGGGTTCCAGCAGATCGGGGACCCGCCGAGCTGGATGGGAGGCCCGGGAGCCAGCAGGACAGCCCAGCTCGGCGTCATGCCATGCCATGCCACACCACATCGAGCCGCGCTGCCTGGCCCTGCCTGCACAGACCGGTTCTGGCCGAGCTCTGCCCACCTGCAGAGGCTGCTTTGGCTGCAGGGGCTGCAGCTCACAGGCAATACCCAGGGGTCCTGACCTGGCCCCCCAGTGCTGCCACTGGGAGCCAGGCGGGGGGCGCAGGCTGGCTGCTGCTCCTGCGGTCCATAGGCGGGCGCCCCCCCCCCCCGGCCCCGCCGGGGGGGGGGGGGGCGGGGGGCGCAGGCTGGCTGCTCTGCCAGCAGCAGCGTGTGCCTGGCAGTGGTTCCTGGGGAGTGCGGCCGTGTGGGGCTTGCGGTTCGTGGGAGGGAGGAGCTGGCGAGCTGCTCCCCTGGAAGCGCTGGATGTGCCTCCAGCAGGTTTGTCTGGAAGAAGCAGGTCTTGTCCTAACAGGTCCCCTGGCAGCCAGCATGGGATCCCGCAGCTCCCTGGGCTGGGACAGCTCTGCGGGGTGCAGGGGCCCCTGCTGCCCCTCTGCTGCCTGCACTGGGCTGTGCCTGCTGCGGGCAGCATCATCCTGGTGCTGAGGCTCAGGACCCCTCACAGGAGGATGCCCCTGGGGGGCCAGCATCCCTCCCTCTATGCTGCTGCAGGAGAGCCAGGGCGGGTGCTGGGCCAGGGGCCAGCTGAGCCCCCAGGGACAGGGGAGATGCTGCCCCATCCAGCGATAGCCGGGGCTCGTGGAGCGACAGGGGAGGGGGAGAGGAGCAGGGTCCAGGCCTGCAGCACTGCCGGCACCGCAGCACCTCAAGCCCTCATGGTGGCTTGCACCAAGCGGGGGCTTGCAGGAGCCCCAGGGCCATCCCAGCAGGGATCTGGCAGCGGGCAGGGGGTCGGGGAAGGTCAGGGCATCCCCCGGGCGTGGGGTGTCAAGGGTGAGGGAGTTGGCAGTGTGAGTCAGCCCGACGTGTCCCGCTGACACAGCCAGGCCTGTCTGATTCAGAATGGCCGCGGGAGAGGAAGGGCTTCCGGGGCCAGGCCACCCACGCGGGACGGGTGTGCGGGCACTCCGTGACTCAGCCGGTAGCCTCTGCCCCAGTGTCCGGCACAGGCAGCTGCTGGGGCCGCCCCGTGGGCCAGGGTGGGCAGCCAGTCCTGGCACCCATCTCTCCCTGCTGCAAGCTCGGGGTCTCCTTGGGGCTGGACTGGGCTGGGCCACCTGCGCCGCAGGGCTGAGACCCAGGGGCTGTGTGTGGCTGGACGAGCACAGACCTGGCTGCAGTGCCCAGTGCCGGGCAGGGCTGCTGCGGCGTGCCCTGGGGACGGCTGGGACAAGGCAGTGGTTCATGCTGGCAGCAGCGCGGAGGCTGCCCTCGGGCGCTATCGCGGCCGTGCACGGTTCACTGCGGTGCAGTGCTGTGTGCGTCTGACCGCGCTGGGAGAGCCGGATCTGGCTCTGGCAGCTCTGTGCGGGCAGTGCAGCTGATGTGCGAGGCCGGGGCAGCAGTGCCAAGCAGAGGGTCCAGGAGCGAGCCGTGGCACGGGGGCCCCAGGGAGTCGGGTGCTGCCCAGCGCAGGCTGCATGAGGCTGATGCCTGTTGCTCTCCCTCCCCAGACTCAGCCGAGCGCGTCGTGCAGCGGTTCGAGGTACCTGGCGTGTCCAACTACACGGCCCTGCTGCTGAGCCCGGACGGTGGCACCCTCTACCTGGGGGCGCGCGAGCTGCTCATCGCTGTCAACACCAGCCACTTCCAGCCTGGGGCACCAGCTCGCAGGGTGAGCCCACGGATGGGGGCTGAGCCCCACGCAGGACCACGGAGGCCCCGGGGCTGAGCTGGGGCTGTGCTGCCCTCAGGGAGGGAAGGGGGCACCGAGCTAGCTCTGGTGCAGGGGGTCCACTCCCCGGCAGCGTTTGGGGTCTGTGCAAGCCACCGCACATTTGGGAGCCAGTCAGGACAGCATGGAGGCAGCTGCCCTGGCCGTCCTGGGCAGTGGGTTGCTCAGCCCGAGCCAGTGGCTGCCTCACCAGTGCGATTGAGGTGGGGAGGACATTGATGCTGGGGGTGAGCTCTGCCAGCCTGAGCAGGGTGGTGTGTGGGGACCAGCTGGTGACAGGGGGCTCCCAGTGACTGTCCCCTCTCTGCAGCTGCCGTGGAGCGCGGATGAGGAGAAGAAGAGGCAGTGCGTGTTCAAGGGCAAGGACCCCCAGGTGAGCCCCGCTGCTGGTGGGTGTCTGGGGGCTGTGGCAGGAGTGGGCAGTGCCCTGTGCCGGCGTGTGTGCAGGCAGGAGGGCTGAGCCGGGTCTTCTCGCCCCTGCAGAGGGACTGTCACAACTACATCAAAATGCTGCTGCAGCTGAACAGCACCCACCTCTATACCTGCGGGACCTGCGCCTTCAGCCCGGCCTGCGCCTACATCGTGAGCACGGGGAGTGGGGCTGGGGGCCACAAGTCCCGCTGGGGGTGCAGTCTCCCTCTCTGCTGTTGGGGCCCTGCAGCAGGGGTCCCGGCTGCTGGGGTGGGTGCTGGTGGTGCTACCGGCTCACAGCCCGGTCCTGTTGCAGAACGTGCAGCGCTTCAGCCTGGAGCGGGACACGTCAGGGAAGGTGCTGCTGGAGGACGGGAAGGGACGCTGCCCCTTCGACCCTGAGTACCGGTCCACGGCCGTCATGGTCGGTAAGGCATGCCACCCCAGGACCCTTGCTCTCTCTGCAGTCCCGAGCTGCTTGGCTGGGCTGAACCGGGGCTGGGCCAGCACGGACCCCGGCAGGGGAGCGGGGCTGTGCCACATGGCACGTGCCGGGTGCCGGGTCCCAGCGGGAGTGTCTCTTTGGCAGATGGTGAGCTCTATGCTGGGACTGTCAGCAACTTCCAGGGCAACGAGCCAACCATCTACCGCAGCCAGGAGAGCCGCATCGCCCTCAAGACGGAGAACTCCCTCAACTGGCTGCAGGGTGAGAGCTGGGGCTGGCGTAGTGGGTTGGGGTCTCTATCCCCCATGATGGGGGAGGTGTGGGGATGGGGGCTGGCCCTGGCGGGGGGCGATGCTGAGGGTTCCTGTGTCCCCAGACCCGGTCTTTGTGGGCTCAGCCTACCTGCGGGAGAGCCTGCCCGCCGGCAACCCCGAGGGTGACGACGACAAGGTCTACTTCTTCTTCAGCGAGACTGGCAAGGAGTTCGACTACTTCGAGAACACTATCGTCTCCCGCATCGCGCGGGTGTGCAAGGTGGGTGCAGGGCAGCGGGGGTGTGCGTGGGGGGCCGTGCCCAGGGTGTCACTCACTGCTGGGGCAGGGGGGGATGTGGGACCACCCTGCACATCTCTGTCCCCCAGTTCCTGGACACCCCAGAAGGGGACCAGTGCCCTCAGTGCTCCTCTGCGGCAGTTACAGATCCACAGTGCCCAGCCCAGGGCTGTGGCTCAAGTCCGCTGCTCCTGCCAGCCCCGTTGGTGGCAGTGACCCTTCCCCATCTCTGCTGCCTCGCCAGAGGGGACACAAGCCCTGTCCTCCTCTTGGGTCGTGTTTCCCTTCCCCTGGGCACCTCAGACGCTGCTTTGCTTGTCCCTCCCCGACACTGGGGCTGCTCCCCTGGGGCCTCGGCACTGCTGCACAGACGGACAGACCCCTGCTCCACTCACCCAGCCCTGTGGGGCTCCCTGCTGCTGGGCGGCCATGGCATCATGCCCTGACCTACTGTGCTGTGCAGGGGGACCAGGGCGGGGAGCGTGTGCTGCAGCGGCGGTGGACGACCTTCCTGAAGGCGCAGCTGCTCTGCTCGCACCCTGAGGACGGCTTCCCCTTCAACGTGCTGCAGGATGTCTTCGTACTCACCCCGGGGGAGCTGCGCTGGAGGGAGACACTCTTCTATGGGGTCTTCACCTCACAGTGGTGAGCAGCGGGCCGGGGCTGGCTGGGACCCGGGAGCGCTGCCCGCAGCACCACGGGGCGGTCGGGGAGGTGCAGGTCGGCTCTGGCCACGCTCGGGTTCCTGGGGTGGCGCAGGGGCTCGGCAGAGCTGGGGTACCTGATACTGCCATGGGCTTTGCCTCTCCCCTGCCAGGAACAAGGGCGGCCTGGGCAGCTCGGCTGTGTGCGCCTTCCCCATGCACAGCGTGCAGCGAGCCTTCGGTGGGCTCTACAAGGAGGTGAACCGCGAGACGCAGCAGTGGTACACAGACACCGGCCCTGTGCCGGAGCCCCGGCCGGGCACGGTATGTGCCTCCTTGGTGCCTGCCCAGGTGCAGGACGCGGGGCAGCCCTTCACGCTCTCCTGGTCCTGGCAGCCGCCACGGCACGGCCACTTGCCCACCTGCTGCCCCATGCCCTGGCCAAGCCCCCTCTTCTCTCCCCAGTGCATCACCAGCCACACGCGGCACCTGAAGATCAACTCGTCCCTCCAGATGCCAGACCGGGTGCTGAACTTCATCAAGGACCACTTCCTGATGGACAGCCCTGTGCGCAGCCAGCCGCTGCTGCTGCAGAGCCGCCTACGCTACCAGCAGATTGGTGTCCACCGTGCGCAGGGCCTCCACGGCACTTACGACGTCCTCTTCCTGGGCACAGGTGGGTGCAGCTGCAGGCTGCCGAGAGGGCGGGTGCCAGCACGCCGCGTGCCCCAGCCCCTCTCAGCATGGCCCTTGTGTTTGCAGACGATGGCAGGTTGCACAAAGCTGTGCGCGTGAACCACAGGGTGCACATCATCGAGGAGATCCGCCTCTTCCCCACTGGCCAGCCCATTCTCCAGCTGCTGCTGGACCAGGACCAGGCAGGAGCCGGGCATGGGCGTGCTGGGGCTGGAGCGAGGGGGGGATGCTGTGGGCTCAGCCTGCATGGGGCAGGTCCTGCTCGTGGGCTGGGGCCAGGGAGCCCGGGAGGGTGGGGGTGTGCAGAAGTCAACCCCACTGCACGGCTCCGGGGCTGCGGTCGTGCTGCTGACCCCGCTGTGTCCCTTCCCGCAGGGCCTGGTCTACGCAGCCACCTACACAGCGGTGGCTCAGGTGCCCTTTGCCAACTGCAGCCTGTACCGCAGCTGTGGCGAGTGCGTGCTGGCACGAGATCCCTTCTGCGCATGGAGCCGGGGCGCCTGCCGCAGGGCCCCTCCGACC
>NW_008795371.1:3306656-3310821 GCF_000699145.1 Aptenodytes forsteri | reverse complement strand
GCTGTGGCCAGGGAGCCCGGCAGGGTGGGGGTGTGCAGAAGTCAACCCCACTGCACGGCTCCGGGGCTGCGGTCGTGCTGCTGACCCCGCTGTGTCCCTTCCCGCAGGGCCTGGTCTACGCAGCCACCTACACAGCGGTGGCTCAGGTGCCCTTTGCCAACTGCAGCCTGTACCGCAGCTGTGGCGAGTGCGTGCTGGCACGAGATCCCTTCTGCGCATGGAGCCGGGGTGCCTGCCGCAGGGCCACTCTGCACCCCCCCGCACACCCCCAGTAAGTGCTGCACCCCTCTCCATCCCCCTGCACCCCATGGCACCCTGTGGCACCCCGCAGCACCCCACTGCCCTGACCCCTCTCTGTCCCCAGGTTCTGGGCGCAGGACATTGAGGATGCTGACACGGAGCGGCTCTGCCAGCTGGCCAATGCCTCTCAGCCCCGTCCCCGCGTCCTCCTGCCCCCAGGTGAGCTCCTACAGGTTCTGTCCCTGGGGCTGGGGCCGCTGCCAGCCCGGGGTGGCCCGGGGGCTCCCACGTGCCCCAGGCTCCCACTCAGCCCTCCCCATCACGCTCGCGTCCACCACCGGGGTCCTCACGGCCTCACTGATGTTGCCATGGGTTGTCTCCCCGCAGCCTCGGGCTCCCCATGCCAGCGGATCCAGCTGCCACCCAACGCAGTGCGGCCACTGCCATGCCGGCTGCTCTCCAACCTCGCCTCACGGCGCTGGCTGCACGATAGGGTGCCCGTCAACGCCTCCTACCTGGTGCTGCCTGACGGGGCCCTCATCCTGGTGGGCAGCCCCGAGCGGGCGGGCACCTACGAGTGCTGGTCGCTGGAAGAGGGCTTCCGCAAGCTGATGGCCAGCTACTGCGTGAGCATGCAGGAGCCGGCCCACGGGCTGCCGAACCCCAGCAGGAAGGTGGCCACTGGTCGAGACGCCCTGGAGACTGTCAGCACCTCCCGGAGCACCTCTGCGGTGGGCAGTGCCGCAGCCCGGCTGGATGGCAAGACCTACTGGACCGAGTTCCTGGTGATGTGCGTGCTCTTTGCTGCTGCCGTCCTTGTGTTGGCCCTCTTCCTCCTGCACCGGCACCGTGACGGCATGAAAGCCTTGCTGGAGCCCGGCGACCCCAGCCGGCACCAGAAGCCGCCCCGCAAGCCGGTGGAGAGCCTGCCCCTGAATGGTAGCAGCCTGCCCAGTGCAGTGCCCGAGCACAAGGGCTACCAGGCCCTGCAGGACAACTACATTGTCAGCACCCCTGTGCATGAGCCCCTGGGCCCCCCACGCGCCTTCTCCGAATCGGAGAAGAGGCCCCTCCATGTCCGGGACAGCTTCGTGGAGGTGTCTCCTGCCTGCCAAAGACCCCGGGTGCGCCTGGGCTCCGAGATCCAGGACTCGGTGGTGTGACGGGGACTCCAGGACTCGGTGGTGGGACGGGGACAAGAGCCGAGCCCTCTCCCATGACCGCCTCTGCTCTGCTGAGCCTTGATGGACCACAGCGCCGCGGCTGGGGTCCGTGTTGTCTGTGTGTGCATGCCGGCGCCGGCCAGGACTCGGTGGTGGGACGGGGACAAGAGCCGAGCCCTCTCCCACCCCCGCCTCTGCTCTGCTGAGCCTTGATGGACCACAGCGCCGCGGCTGGGGTCCGTGTTGTCTGTGTGTGCATGCCCGGAGCCTGCGCCTTGCTGTGGCACCCACCCAGCCAGTGGGGCCGGCCCCATGTCACCCCATCGGGGCTTGGCTTCCCTGGGAGCTCCCTGGGCATCACCTTGGCTGCTCCGGCCCTGCTCCTTGGGACGGTGCTGGCGGCGAGGGGTGCTGCGTGCCTTCCAGGGACATGCGGGACTTTTTTCCCCCAGCCAGGCATCCTCGCTGCGGGGACGGACACGGCGCCCAGCTCAGGCTGCTGGCGGGGCCCTGGCCCCCTCTATGCAGAGGGCAGGAGGGGGTGGCCGCAGCCCCCTCGTGCCCCAACTCACTGTGACGTTCCGCTGTGGGACCCGGAGCCACACGTGCGGCCGGGTGGTGCCGGCGCAGCAACCCTGCGGCATGTGCTGTGTGTCTGTGCTTGGTTCGTTTTTAATACGTTGAAAATGTGAATCGTGTCCTGGGGAGGGAGCAGGGAGCAGCGCTCGCCCCGCACCGGGCTGGGCAGCGGCTCACCCCTCGTGTCCCCATGTGCGTGTGCAGAAACGTCTGTGGTTTTTATATAAAGTCCAGGTGTCTCCTTTGGAAGCGTGTGTGCTGCTGCAGTGGGGCTGGGTGCCTTCCCGGGGCCAACCGTGGCCAGGACCATCCCAGCGGCCCCACAGAGAGGAACCGTGTCCGGCTCTTGCTGCGGCCGGGGGAAAACCTGCCCATGGCCTGCTGGTCCTTGCCCAGGCAGGGACAGACAGACGGACGGGGCAGGAGGGTTGTGCTGAGAGTCAGATCTGCAGGCTGTGAAGTCCCCGTGTGCTTGGCTGAGTGTTGGGCTGGGGCACACGGGGTCCCACAGGGAGGTGCCTGTGTGCCCTTGTGGTGATGCTGCCCAGGGCTGGTGCCAGAGGGTCCCTGTGACCCCGCTGTCAGGGTGTCATGCACCCATGGCGGTGAGCTCAGGCAGCACTCAGCTGTGTTGGGGCTGTGCGTGGAGGCACGTGCTGCGGTGGGCAGTCTGGTGAGGGCAGAGTGGAGTGGCCCCCACGGTGGAGGAAGCTGCAGAGCGATGGGGTGGTGCTGTCCCAGAACTGCGAGAAGCAGAGGAAGGCAGAGGTGACCAGGAGGAAGAAAAGTGGGTGCCTGGGGCTGGGAGCAGGGCAGCCTCCGGCAGAAGAGGGGCTGTGGCAGCCCCCGTCCCGAGGACCATGGTGTTGTGCTACACGTGGAACCCCACTGAAAACCCAGGGAACAGGCATGTCCTTGTCCCCATCCCGCACAGCTGCAGGCAGATCCCAGCCACTTTGCCAGCGGGACCCGACTCTGTGACAGCTGACGGCCGGGACCGGGACCTGCGGTGTGGCACTGCTCATGAGCTCTCGTGCCTGGGAAGCGCCGGCAGTGTGAGCATGGGGCTGGGGTAAGTGGTGAGCTCCACACTGAGCTAGCGTGTTGGGGCAGGCTTCCCCCCGGGGACCAGCACTGCCTCGCTCCCAGCTGGACCAACGCACCAAACTTCCTGCCCAGCCTGTTCTGGGACATCAAAAAAGCTACTGGAAGCGCTGGCTGGTGCTGTGCCAGCAGACATGGCCCCCAGGGCCGCAGGGGTGCAGGCCATGGCGGGCAGATACCACCAGCACCGTGGGGCACCGAGCTGGAAGGGCCAGCACCACCGGGAGCGAGGAGCCGGTACGTGAGAAACGGCCACCCCGGCGCCCCGAGACAGCCGTCAGCCATACCACCCTGGTGCAGGTGCTCCCGTGGGTCGAACCGGCCCCCAGGCCCAGGCACCGCACCGGCCCCGGCATGTGATGCCACAGCCCAGACATCGCCTTGCAGAGCAGCTCCAGCGAGGAGGCTTGCCGGTGTGGTGGGAGTGCTGCTAGGGGCAGCCAGGCTGGCTGGGGGCTCGCTGCGAAACGCAGGCAGGGCCAGTGCCTGCAGCTGGCAGTGGGCCAGGGCGAAGCCTGATGGATGAACAGACACAAAGGGCTCCGGCGCTGCCCGCAGCAAAGGTAGCTGCCTGCCTGCCCTGGATTTCCCTTTGTGCCTCTTGCTCGAGAGCCGAGCTCTTTGTGCTGCTGAGAACAATCCCTGGTTTTGGAGGAGGGAGGTGGCCCATGGAAAGGGCTGTCACCGAGCGGGATGTGGGACCTGTCCCCTGGCGCTGCGGGCTGGCGTGCAGGCAGAGGGGCCTGGCAGGAGGCTGTGTCCCCAGCACCCCTCGTGGCCTGGTCCCACAGCGCTGCTGGAGCAGCCCCCTCCGCTGTCCCCGCAGCCAGACAAAGGCGGCACAGAGCAGAGGGTGAAACCAGAGCCCTTTATTTGTGTCTCGCAGGAGCAGAAGGAGGAAGAGGCCAGGGCAGGCAGAGCAGCTGCTGAGCTTGAGCCAGAGGAGGGGGCAGAGGAGAAAAGGAGAGCAGGCCCCACGCGTCCCTGGGGTGAGCCTGGCTGCGCTGCCCATGGGGCTGTGCCTCGCTGGTCGGGGGAGGAAGGCGTCCTGTGTCCTTTTTCCGTTGGGGGGGGGGGGG
>NW_008795371.1:3303389-3306134 GCF_000699145.1 Aptenodytes forsteri | reverse complement strand
AGGCGTTTTGTGTTCTTTTGGGGTGGGGGGGGGGGGGCAGCTCTGCTGCCGGGATGGCACATCTACAGTGCCACTTGGGTTATTGCTCAGAGAAACGGATCCACATTTGGTTTATTGCTTAGAGAGATGGATCCATGTTGCAGCAGGGAGGCTCCCCTGAAGACGGGAGAGCTGGGCAGGGGCTTGGTGGGGAGAGGCAGCTCCCCGTCTGCTAGTGGAAGGCACAAATTGGTACGGAGGGCAGAGAGGGGCTGTGCTCGGTGCAGCGTGGCCCCCAGCCAGGAGCACCTCTGTGTGCCTCCCCCCACCCCCAGAGCTGCCCTTGGTTTGCATAAGGAGTTAAAATCTGATCCTGGGAGAGCAGAGCGGCTGCAGGCAAGGCAGCTTCCCAGGGCCCCACCTCTGCAGGCTGCAGAGACGCCCGCCATCTCGCCTGCTGGGCGTGAAAGGGGAGCAGGAGGGTGTCCTGCCTAAGGCACCGTGCAGCACTGCCGGGCTGGTGAGGAGCGGGGCCCTCTGCCACTCTGCTCACTAAAAGAGGAAGTGTCTGAGACCACGAAGAGCTGCAACAGCCGGAGGAGCAGTTCTGCTGGAGAGCCGCAGGGCTCTCACAGGATGATCTTGAAGGAGCTGCAAGAGACATGACAGGTTGTGCACCTCCTCACTGAGTCACACGCAAACAGTTTGTGAGCACCCAGTGCTACAGGGAGGCAGTGTTACCCTGCGCGGGAGAGGCTCTCTGCAGAGCTAGCATAGGATGCAGTTCCCTCTGCCATTACAAGACACCTCGTACAGGGTAGCCTTGCCTTACTGCCACCAAGAGCTCTGCCCCAACGCCAGCACAGCGATCAGGGTGCGTGAACCCCCCAGGCCAAGCTGTGCCGCTGGAGACCACTGTACCTGGTGAAGTCCGGGGAGCGGGAGACGACGTGCTGGAACTCGGAGAGGTTGATGGTGCCATCCTTGTCGATGTCAGACTCTTCCAGGATCTGGAGGGGAGGGAAAGGGGAGTGGTGAGCTCTGTGTGGCTGGGACCGTGCAGCAGCCTGTGCCCTGCCTGACAGTCCTCACGTTTCGGATGAGCTGCTCCATCTCCGCGTTGCTCAGCCGGGACTCCTCGCCTTGCCCTGTCAGACAGTTGACCAGTTTCTCCAGGTCCTTTCTGTCCAGCGTCCCATCGTCATCAAAGTCTTTGAGGAGAGGAAAGTTACGTTTCAGCAGGGCTGCAGCGACCCCAGAGAGTCACGAGCACCTGCACTTGGTGAGGAAAGGGCCTGGCAACCTGAGGACACAGCAGGCTCCACACTGCACCTCTCGGTGCACATCATGGCGCCAAAACAGCAGTTCCCACAGGGAGTTCCTAAAGCTGCCATCCCCTTGGGTGCTCCGAGGGCACTGTCAGCCCTCCTGAACATGGATTCATCCCCGCCCCATCCCAAGGTGTGGGGACCCCAGGACATGGCATCTGCCCCCAGCATTACCAAAGATGCGGAAGGCATAGTGGGATTTGATGTCTGAGGGAGCGGAGTCGCTGAAGACGCTCAGCATATCGAGGAAGTCTTCAAAAGACATGCTGTCGTCCCCATTGTCTGAGGTGGAGAACACCCGGCAGATCCGGTGCTGGAAGGGGTTTGCCTGCCAACACAGGAGCGGCTCAGGGCAGGGCTGGGCAGTGCTGGGCCGGCTCCTGCGTGGCAGACACCGGCTGCAGGCTGGTGCCAACCCCACGCACGAGCGGGTACCCCACTCTGCTGCCACTCTGTCGCACACGGCATGACTGTGCCTGTCCTGTGCCCCCCTGGACAGCAGCCCTGCACAGGAGGGATCTCCAGGATCCTCCGTGGCACAGCGGGGACAAGGAAGCTGTTTGTTGGCACAGCTGACGTGCAGTAAGTGAACAGCTTCCCCAGGTGACTGTTGGAGCAGCAAGATGGCAGAGCATTGGCACCGCAAGGGCTGCGGCGGGTAAACAGGGCCCTGCCCAAACATGCCCAGACCCAGGGAGCAGCAGCGAGTCCCGCTGTCTGCCAGGCACCGTACCCGCAGCTCAGGCAACGTCAGGATCTGGCTCTTGGGAACCCGCGTGGAGCAGGCATTCTCCCTCTCCTCCTTTGGCAGCAGTTCACTGAACCTCTTGTAGGCACTTGAAGAGGCAAGAACAAGAGATGCTCTGTGGCGTGAGCGGCGCGGGAGGCAGCCCTCTGGGCACAGGCAGCACAGGCAGCTCTTCCCACCGCTGCACAGAGGCAGACAGCCCCTTTCCCACAGCTCCCTGCCAGCTGTGCGCAGAGCCGGCCCAGGGCAGGAGCATGCCGGCCCGGGTGGTCCCGCAGAGGCAGCGCCTCCACACCTGCTCCCGGGACCCCAACAGCCAGCAGCGGGGGAGAGGAGCCGGCCCTGATGCCTGCCCACCCAGACGGCTGGGACTTCAGAGGGGGAAAGAGCTGCCTCCGGGCCGGCTCTGCAGCCAGCGCCCCGCTCTGCAGCCAGCACCCCGCTCTGCAGGGCGTCACTGGCCAGGCCCGTGCCCTGCGCCACCGGCAGCACCCGCAGACCCTCACCCCCTGAAGCCCGGCCCACGGGGAAAGGCCCAGCCTGGGATCGGCACTTCCCGTCTCCTGCTTGGCGTCGAGCGGCTCCTCAGCGGAAGGGAAGCCCCGCAGCAGGGCCGGGGCCCTCCACTTTTTGTGCCCCCGCGTGGAGAGCGAGGGGAGCGGGCTGGCCCCAGAGGTATGCGGGGTGCCC
>NW_008795371.1:3287276-3299743 GCF_000699145.1 Aptenodytes forsteri | reverse complement strand
CAGCCGGGCCCCTCTGGTCCTCTGCCGCAGTGAGGCTTTCCAGGGACTTTCTGAATCGGAAAATAAACGCTCTTTCCCTTAAGTTGTCCCAACAACCCCAAGCATAACGCATCCAAGGAAGGACCCGCGTTCGGGACCCCTCTGCCGTGTTGCCTCAGGGCTTGCTGAGCCCCTGTTGGCTCCAGATCAGATTTGCCCATTAGCTCTGTGGAGTGCGAGTTGTGTGCATGTGTGCAGGAGCGCAGTTGTCTCCCTCCCTCCCGCCTGTGCACGGGACGGGGCCCCAGCTCCTCGCTGAGCGGCTGTTCTGTCGTCTCTTTCAATTCCAGTGTTCCCTCCATCAATCTGACCAGCTGCAAGTACGAGAGCGGTAAGTCTGAGATGCTGCAGGGTGTCCCTTTGGATCAGCCCACCGACGGCAAGCTCTTTGGGTGCCCACTCAGCCAGGGAGGAGCGCTGGTACCGAATTTCCACTGCACAGCCGCTTTTGGTTTATGTATTTATTGGTTGCAAGCGACTTGGGCCCCTGTGAAACATACGGAGTTTTTCATGCTTTGGACCCAGGTGCCCCTGGTTTAAAGAGATACGAAATGTGCAACAGCAGTGCAAGCCCTCACCTCCCCATACGTCTGCATTTGCCATACATCTGCTAAAACTGGTGAGGGTCTAGTTAGGGGCAGTTACAATGCAAGACTGGTACCTGTGCTTGGGGAAATGACGTGAGAGCTCTCAACTGTTTAACGTAAAGCCAGTGATGGAACAGGCAGGATCGGTACCCGGAACCTCTCCATTTGCCATGCATCTCCAGTGACGTGCTCCAGGGAGCTGGTCCCCTCTCCTGCCTTGCTCGTCTTTGCTGCCACAAGCCATGTCTTAAAAGAACAGACTCCTAGCTTTTGATGGATATTATTAGCCAATTTGCTAATGACTATTCTAGCAGGGCAACCACATTTGCATTGTTGAAGGTCACAGCCTGGTCAGCTGTGCGAGGATACAGTTTTTATACAGAGGGACAGGTGCTGTGTGTTTCACCTAGGGCCGTGCTCAGGCAGTTTGGTGACGGGAGGTGGATGGGGACCCGCAGCAGGAGGTGGTGTAGCAGCGCGGGCACCACAGGAACCAGAACCGTTTCGCAACAGTTCCTAGCGTGCGCTGACTTTCATCATCTCCCCGGCCCTATGAGCGGCCAAATTCAAAACTGACACTAACACGAACCATCCCAGCAGCAACCTTCTGCTCCAGAGCTTGTGTGTTCTGCTGCCAGATAGCTTTTGATTTTGAAGATGAAACTCGTATCTTCAGAAGACTTGTTTCTGCCTGTGTCGTGTCAGACCCATGGCGGATTCAAGCCTGCTGTAGTTCAGGAGGTGCTCTGGGACCCCAAGGCATGCAGACTTAGGGGGCTGATAGCTCCCAGTACACCTGCAGCTAGAGGCTGGGGTGAGTTTAGCCAGGCAAAGCTTGTGTTTCTGACACCTCCTGAAGGGTCCTACCAATACCTTGCATCTCCGAGAGTGGAATTGCAGCCTGGAGAGGTTTGTTCCACGCTCCGTCCCTGGTTACTTTGGGGATTTAACAGTCCCTGGTACTTATATCCCCTGCCTGGCCCCTTGTCATCTGCTTGCTTTGGTACAGTGCGGCGGGCAGCACAGTGCTGCGGGCTGAAAGAAGCGGGAGAAAACGAGGAGTGGACAGTGTATTGGACGGACTACTCGGTCTCTCTGGAGCGCGTCATGGAAATGAAGCGGTTTCAGGTAAATACCCCCATGTAAAGGCTGCCAAGCAGGAAGAGCTCAGGAGGGAGGGTGAGACAGGGGCTGTTAATGGAACAACGTGTTGCAGAATGAAACAGAAGTGTCCAAACTAGCACCCGTGCCCCCTTCTCTGCATCGGTTCCAGAGGGCGCAGGTTCACAAGCCTTTACTTCTGTTGTGTCTCTGGTACGATGCCATCAGCAACGCTTTGGCAGTTAGTAGTGTGAATTGGAAAGCCGCCAACCCCTTTAATGTAGCATGAAATAAATGGTTCTTGATGACAAGCGGCTCCCTTCCTGAAGCTGTGATATTTAGGGAGGGAGAGCTTCAGGGCTGAGATGGAACAAGCAGATAAATCACACTGGTGAAGTTCAGATAAAGCAGTTGTGGCATAATCTTGTCCCTCAGCAGAGGTTCAAGGCAACCACAGGCCCAGCTTCCTGTTCTGCGTGCCAGTTTCTCTGCATGTGGGCTTTCCTCGGGTCCCGAGGAGGATCCCTGCTGTTCCTTTGTTGATTCTGGTTTTTGTCTGCACCTCTTTCAGAAAATCAACCATTTTCCAGGCATGATAGAGATCTGCCGTAAGGACTTGTTGGCTCGCAACCTTAACCGCATGCTCAGGCTCTTCCCCAAGGAGTACAATATATTTCCCCGCACTTGGTGCCTGCCAGCTGAGTGAGTGATACACATTAATGCAGCTGAGAACAGGGGTATGAAATTAGGAAGTGGGAGCCTGTATGCTTGACAGCCAGAGCTGGGATGGGGGGGGGCTCTCTGAGGTCTTGGTCTGGGCCTTCGTAACCTTCCCGGGAACTGAACGGGGTGTTGAGACACTTTTCTAGTTTTACACATCTTTAATTCCTATTAGACTGAATTAGCCCGTGGAATGGCATCCTCTGCGATGTCTGCCTTGCTGCTGGGCAGACTGTGTGCCAAAGGGCTAAATCTTGGGAGAGGGACCCACCCGGAAAGCCAAAGGGCAGTGGGCAAGTGGGAAGTGTAAATCTGTGTTTCGGTGGAAGGTCTCTCTGCAGCTCTGGGTGAGCAGGAGAGGCAACTGCAGGGCAGCATCGCAGGATAGTGGGAGCGTGCAGGTCACTATGTTAATACTTACACAGTTAGATGTAAACCATCACTGAATTACTCAAGCTTTGGGGCAGACGGCCTGGCTTCTCTGATCATATACAGGCAAGCAATGATAGAAACGTAGCTGAAAGAGACCAAAGAGCACTCGAAGTTTGGGTGGTTGTAGGGAGACAAGATACCCATTCTTAGACAGATTTTATTCTTACCATTTCCTGAAGACCTCGAAGTAGGGCTCCCATCACCTGTTCTGTAGCTGAGCTCTCCTCATGGTTAAAATGATTTTCTTAATATTTGACCTAAAGCATCTTTGCTGAAATATCACCACTTAGTACTTCTCCTGTTTGCACTGGCCTTGGAGAACAGTGGTTTGCTGCGTTTTGCTAGTAGTGTGTCATGTACAGGAAGGCTGTTGCCACATGTCCTCCCAGTCTTCCCATTTCTGGAGAAGACGGACTTAGTTCTCTTACCTTTCTTTCCAGGCTGCATTTCCCAGAATCGGATTGCTCTTGGCACTGGTTTTGGGGATTTGTCCTGTTTGCCTCTCTCTTTTCCTAAATGTGGTGCCCACTAGAGAGACAGTGCTTCTCCATCTACAGCAAAATAACTAATTGGCATATGGGCTTGACTCTTCAAAGCACCGTACTCCCACTGGAGCTGCTCTTGAAGATCAGCCATGTAACGTGATAGGCGCGCTCAGCTCGCGAGGCTCTGCACCCCGCTTAGAAAGCTCTGGCCGTGGCCTCCTGCCTGCTTGCTGATGAGCTGGCATAAAAGGAGATGTAAAGACTTGTGACCTCCTCCTCCTTTGTAGCCAGGTCTTGTTTATTTTCTCCTGCTCTCTCTGTGACAGCAGAGCCAAAATCTTACTGGCTGCTGTACGCACAGTGGTGACCACTTCCTATGAACCTCCCGGTAGAGGTGGAGATGTGTGCAAGTAAAAGGTGCAACCAGGAGAGCTTTGTCAGGTCACACAAGGACCAATTCGTAACTCATGTAGATCAGGGATATGGGTACTATTCCTCTGCTGCAGAAGTTTCGTCTGTACTGGCCCGCCGCACCATAGTTTGAATACCTAACTGGGTGAGTTATGGGAGAGTTCAGAGGCTGGTTTTTTGCAGCTTGTAACAGTCACCCCTTCCTTGCACAGCTATGGAGATTTCCAGGCCTACAGACGTGCGAGAAAAAACAGAACATTCATCTGCAAGCCAGACAGCAGCTGCCAAGGGAGAGGTATCTTCATAACACGTAATCCAGAGGAGATCAAACATGGAGAGCGTATGATCTGTCAGCAGTATATCTCTAAGGTAATGGGGACAGTCTCGAAATACAGGTGGAGGATTGCAACCTCCTAGCTCTTCCAGCATCCCGCATCCTCCTTATGTCCTTTGCCCTACGTCTTCCTGGATCTGCCAGGGGCACCAGGGTGGCTGCAGTGCAGCAGAGGCACGGCAAAAGCTTGCCTTTCTCCTCGCTGCTGAGCTGCCAAGGAGCGGCACAAGCAGTGCAGATAGAGCAGCCATCCTCAAGGAGTCAGCAGCACGCCTGGCAATGTTTCTTTATCTCATGCTTGCTCCTGCCTTTTTTCTCGCAGCCTTTCCTTATTGATGGCTTTAAATTTGACATGCGTATCTATGTGCTGGTCACATCTTGTGACCCACTGAGGATTTTTGTCCACAAGGAGGGTCTGGCCCGGTTTGCCACCATGAGGTACATCGATCCCAGCAGCAGAAACCTGGTAAAAAAGGGAAGTTTCCAAAAAACTCGCATAGTATCTGTAGGTGTTAGTCCCTAATTTGTCCTAGGGGCATTCCAGACCTTGAAAAGACAGGGACTGGAGGGTTTCATGGGACCCAGCTTTCTTCTTTCCTGTTCTCCCCTCCCTCTGTACCTCTTCCTCCTCCTCACAGGAGGTATTTCAGGAGTGTCTGAAGTAGATCTACTCCCAGGCCCCACATTTGGGCTGTTTACTGGCATTATCACAGAATCATGGAGTTGTGTTGCTTGGAAGGTCTGGAGTCCAACCTTCTGCTCAAAACTGGGTCAACAATAAATTCAGATCTGATTTCTTGGGGTTTCACCCAGTCAGGTGTTGAAAACCTGCAAGGACGGAGACCCCACGGCGTTTCTGGGCAACACTCCTACTGCTTCTTGCCTTTATGAGCGTTCTCAAGTCCACACCATTCCTTGTCTGCCTGTGCTTCAGGTGGAAAAGAGGGACCTGGGGATTATCTGGTGGTACTGGAACAGCCTGGGAGAGACAGGGAGGAGAACTGGGAAAGCAAGGTGCAGAGTATGGCCGTGCCCATCTCCAAGCAGGGGTGTGTAACCTGTAAAATCCCAGCAGAAGATGGACCGTAGTGTTGGGTTGCTGTGCTACGGTCACGGGCTGCCTGGAGATACCCCGGCCTTCTGGCTATCTGCCCGCTTGTCCCAGAGCTGCGTATGTACATGCCCTCCCTCACTCTGATACGTGCATGTCTTGGAGCGGTCGTCTGCTTTGGGTGAACAACGGAAGAGGAAGAATCTGCAGAAATTTGCTGCAGCTTCTGTCCTGAGGAGTCCCTTGTTTATCAGTGAGGCCACGGCTGGAATGGCATTTGTGGAGCTGACTCCTGTGCTCTCCCCCAGAGATAAGGACAGAGGTGCAGAGAGGGTAGAGCTCTGTGAGCTCTAACTTCTGGCTAGTGAGGGAATCATCAGCATGAATAACTCCTTGCTGCAAGTCACTGCCATAGAGACAGAAGTGGGCGAAGTTGGTGACTAGATTAGTGCTAATGGGGCTGTTTCTATTTATGCTCTGTGGTTAAGAGTAAATGAAAGTCTCTTGTGGTTCCTCTCTCAGGATGATATCTGCATGCATTTGACTAATTATGCCATCAACAAACGTAATGAAAACTTCGTCCAGGATGACACGATGGGCAGTAAAAGGTATTGTCTTGTCCAGGTACCGCAATGCCCTGTGCACATCCTGCAGGAAAGCTGCATTTGGGACGCTGGTTTACTTCCACCTTTCTTGGGGCAAACATGGTATCACAGGTCAGCTCTTGCCATCTCCCTTCCTCCACACAGGAAACTGTCCACCCTGAATGCCTGGATGACAGATAACAGCTACAACACAACAAAACTCTGGGAAGATATCGAAGATATTATTATAAAGACTCTTATTTCAGCTCACCCTGTTGTGAAGCACAATTACCAAAGTTGCTTTCCGAACCACACTACTGGCTGTGCCTGCTTTGAGATACTGGGTTTTGATATTTTGCTAGACAGAAAGTTGAAGCCGTGGCTGCTAGAGGTGAGGAAGGAGTCTCCTGCTGTGCTGAAGCAACTCTGGAAGCAGCAGATGGCCGAGAGCTGGCTTGTCTGGGGAAGGCTCCAGAACAAGGGGTGGTGGGATGAACAGAACTCGTTTGATTAAAAAGGGCCACCTTGTTCACAAAATTAAACAGGCTATGAAGACAAGTAGCCAAGCAACCTGCTGTAGGCTAAGCGGGATCTAAGAGCCTGTTCCCTGTACAATCCCTCTAACAGCAGGGAGTTTCCTGAACCTTAGGACTCCTTGACCTGTAACAGCATCCTGAATTTATGATAGCTGCCCCACACCTGTAGTCCTGCGGGGTGTGGGATCTGAATGACCTGCAGTGTGGATGGGCATTACACTGCAGAAGGACAGAACCAGCCACTGCATGCAGCCTCCTGCTTTCTGTCGCTGTTACAGGGAAGAACATCCATGGAAAGTGTGCAGTGGGGCAGACCGGGGCCAGCGAGCTGGCTGCTGGCAGCGCTTTCTGGGAGCTGGGAGTTGCCAGGTTAGATTAGCTGCTTGTTTTGGCAGGTGAACCACTCTCCCAGCTTCACCACAGACTCTCGCCTAGACTGTGAGGTGAAGGATGCTCTTCTCTGTGATACCATCAACCTGATAAACGTGCATGCCTGTAACAAAAGGAAGGTGCTGGAGGAAGACAAACAGCGGGCAAAGGAACGGCTCCTCCAGGCCCATCAGCCTCTCCGTGCATCCAGGTATTGCTCTTCCCCATAGTGCCGCAGGTCCCCAGTGAGAAAAGATGGGGCACAGCAGAGCAGGATAAAACTAAGGCTGGCTGTTTCCAAATTAAAGCTCCTAGAGGCCGTGGCACTATATGGCCTCTGAGAAGAGATCTCCCAAGCCATCTGCATCCTGCAAGGAAGAGCCAGGGCTCACCTCTGGGTGCTAGGAGATCTGAGACGCCTGGTGCTCTGGGCCCTGTGCAGAGTCATCCCCATCGAGCTCCGCCTGCTTGTCACGTCCTTCAGTGCTGACGGGCAGTGCCAGCATCCCTGGGCTTGCAGTGACGCTCGCAGGACGGACGGACCACAGACAGACTGCAGCACTGCTTCAGGGACCAAGAGCACCCCGGGGCACGGGGCCTTTCTCCAGAGCAGGGTTCCTTTCCCAGGGCTGAGGGTTTCCCCCCCCTTCTCTGCATGTCCTTTCATGAGGCCATATTAGATGAGCCTGCTGCCCGGGCTTTTCCTGCCATGCAGGGCAAGGCAGGAACTCCTTCCAGCTCCCATTTCAATTACGAGACCTGAGATAACTCCGTGCTGGAGACGCTGAGCGTGTTAGCCCTGTACTCTGCCTGCCCCTGCAGCCTCAGCTGCTCCAAGCTCCCCGCTAGTGAGGAAAGCTCCCAGCAGCATGCAGGGTGGCAGATATGCCTTGAACAGGCACATTTTAACTGAACTTCTCTTGTAACTGCGTTGGTTGGGTGAAAAGGCTGAGGGGCAAGGCGTGAGCCTGGGCGGCAGGGGAGAGGTCTGGAAACGCCTCACCAGCACTCTACACACAGAGGATGAAGTAGTGCGGGTTGCGTTGGTTCCCTGCAGTGCACCCATGTGAAACAGGCTCCCAAATGGGGAAAGACGGGGGAAAGTGCTAGCTAGGCCCTTGGCCCTCAGCCAGTACAGCACCTGGAGCCTCCTAACGCAGCTCCCTGCCTGTGCTTTCTCCTGTTTGCAGACGCGAGGAGTTAGAGAGCAACCAGGCTGCCTGGCTGTCTGAAGCAGAGAAGTACGAGAACTCGCACCTGGGTGGTTACCGGCGCATTTATCCGGCATGTGGAACAGACAAGTATGAGCCATTTTTCAATCAGAGTGGCTCCCTCTTCCAGGAAACGGTGTCATCCAAAGCACGAGAGGAGTGTGCCAGGTACGCTGCTCCTGCGGAAAACCCACTCCTCACAGGGGTGGCACAGAGACTGCTTGCTTCTGATCCCTTCTTGGGAGCAACTCTGCTGCTTAACAGATGTAAGTAAGCTGGTGAGAGCTGGAAGGGAAGGAGTCTGCATGTGCTATGTCACCATAGCAAAGCAACTTCCTTTCACATCTACCCTTGAGAGGCAAATGCTATATTCCATTGACTTTTGGACTCTGGAGGCACCACGTCGCAAGTGTCCTCCATCCTTCTGGCAGGCACAGCCTAATTCAAGGGCATTTCTTACAGCGGTGAGAGTCTCTTTTAAAAGCACTCCTGGCCCATTTCTTGGCACACTTCTGTTATGGTCTATTCACTACAGAACTTCTGACTGCAGTAAAATGGCCTCGGATTGAAGGCTTCAGAATAGCCTTTTGCTATTATGGCTCTTATTGAACCAGTGACTAAGACTACTGTTCTATGGCAGGCAGCAACTGGAGGAAATTCGCCTGAAAAAAGAACAGTTGGAAGCTGTTACCAGGAAGAAGAAAACGGAGAGGAAAGAAGACCTGCATGGAGAGTCAGCTGGGGACAAATCCCAGATCCATAATAAAACCACAGCTCCTACAACCCGCCTCACCTATAGAAGCAGCAGGATGTGGGATAGAAAGGTACCTTGCTCTTGTCAGTGGTTGTCCATGGGGCTCTCAAAGGCAATAATGTGGCTCTGGGAACAGTGCTGGGCCATGGGTGTCTCCCAAGGAACAGAACTACGAGGTTTGACTCCCCTTCATGAAGTCCGGAAAGTTGACAGCTTGTGCTGGGAGGTACTTGCAAGCACCAGTGTTGTCCCTTCCCTGTTGTGGCTCCCACCGGGATCTTCGTCCCACTCCAGCCCGAAGTCTGTAATTCTGCTTACGGCTCAGAGCAGTCTGTGGCTTTGTCTCTCTTGCGCATTACTACAGCTTCAACTTTGCTGTAATTCAGGTCTTTCTTTCCTAAGGTACAGCGCATGCAGTACGACTCTATGCAACCCCAGGATATTGTGGAAGATGAGGAGAAGAAAAGAAGAAATGCTCTTCTGCAGCGTGAGAACCTTATCCGAGGCCTGGGCATCATAGATCAGCTCTCCCAGCTGCTCCCCGCAACCGATAGACCAGCCGACACCCAGAGATCCTGCACCGTTATCTCCAAGAGCCAGGTAACTGAAGATTGCCCAGATCCATCCTGCAAGGCCGACATAGGAGACAGCCATTTGCGGGAGGATCGTGAGGAATGAATCACGGGCATTGAGCACCTCTGGTGTGGCTCAGTCAAATGAGATCCAACGTAGTGTCTGGGTCCGTGGGTTTTCATACAGATACTGACTTTGTCCCTTTCCAAACGGGCGTGCTGGGGGCGTGCCAATCGGCTGCATAGAGCCCCTGAGCACCCTTCCCCAGAAGATCCCTCTCCCCGGTATTCCAAAGAACAGACCACAACGATATTGCCTTTTGGACACTGCTCGTCCCCAGCACGCAGCTTAGTGTGAGCTGCTGCTTCAGGGTGGTAGTATGATTCTCCTAGCTGAATAAAATTAATTCCTTGGTAGGCTAGGAGCACTAACGTGCTAGGAGTGTGGTAAAGGAGTGCACACAGCAAAGAGGGACTGAAGGGAAGCGTAGGGGTGTCTAAAAAAAAGTAGGTGAATTCTGCACTGCAAACAATGCCTCTCCCTAAACATCTTGCCTTCTACATTACACCATTCCCCACACGGGGAAGGTGATGAGTTAGTGCATGTGCCTAAAACCCCGTAGGGCTCAGCCCTCGGTCTGGGGCTCCCCCTTCAGAGTCATCCTCGCTCTGCAAGAGCATGCTACGGTGTAAACCCTGAGCATTGCTGCTGCCGTGTCCCAGACTGTCTCGAGGTGCGCAGCTGAAGAAAGCTGGGCTTCGCAGAGGATTGCACCAGGGGAACCGGGGTTTGGACCTAGAGTTAAAGGAGATCTGTGTGGCTGTCTCAAACTGAGTCTTGGCTGCCACGCCAATTGCCAAACCAGGATACTGGTCTAAAACCAGACGAGGAGGAAGCCTGCAGTCTGTTGTCTGTGGGCTCCCTTAGGCTACAAGGGCTGTTCTGGAGCACTGACAGTGGCTGTCACCTGCTGTGTCGGGGAAGGGCTAGTTCTGGACCTGCAATTAATGAAAAACCTTGCAAAGGCCATTGCCTCTTCCAGTGGCACCATCTGTTTCCAGAAAGGCCTCCTACTCTTGGCTGGAAGGGTGACACACCTCAGAAGGATGCTGACAAACTCAAGGCACCAGAGTTGCAGGAATTATTCAGGACCTAGGAGTCTTCTAGTACCTTACAAGAAATTGGAAATAGTCCATTTAATTTAAGAAAAGAAGTCTAAGATAGGATTTGATCTGTAAGAACTGATGGTAGCTGCCTTTTCCTCTACCAGACAAAGCAGAACAGAACCTGAAACCCAAACTCTGCCTAAAATCTGGATAATTTTTTCAGCAGCAAAGGATTATCTGGGGGTGGGTCAGATCCTTCATCGCTGAGTCTTCCCAGTCCACTCTGGCATTTCTTTCCACAAACCCTGCTCCAGCTCAGCCCGGTGTTACGGGCAGAGGACGGGGGTCTCGGCACTGCTGCAGGCAGATCAGGCAGGCAGCTGCCGTGACCCCTTAGATGATTTGAATCTGGGACGGTGACTGTGGCATGCCTGGGGGAGAAAGTGCAGGATGACGCTTTAGCAAGCGCCTGTAGATGACTAGAGAAGACTTTTCCTTCCCGTCTCTTGCCAAGGCCTCCGGAGCTTAGCTGCAGCTGCTTTCTTTCCTTCCAGCCGCAGTTTCTCTGGGAGGCGCTTGGGGGCCAGGAGGCCCACCGCTTAATGACACTCATCCCCCTTTCGCTCCTGGGAGGTCCAGTCCGGCCTTCAGGACGGCGGTTCATACACAACCCCAGAGCCAACGCTAAGCTGCCGGCCAGCCTGGGCTTGGATCCTGCCACCGCAGGCACCCTCTCGGTTCGAGGCCTGAGCATCCCTTACTGTGAGCAGCACAAGGTGCGGCAGGGCCCCGGGGCGCAGGGCAGGGGCTGGTTGCGTGGCCAGGCAGCGGGGACGGCAGCGGTTACCCAGCCCTGCACCGAACCCAAGGGGCTGCAGGTGAGAGGCCAGCGGCTCCCTGGCACCAGAAACAAGGCTGAAGGCTGTGAGTACGCATTACCTTCCTTTGGCTACGAGTGTCTGCATCATGGAGGCTCAAGTCAGTGAGCCGGAGCCATGGGCAGACGGGTGGGAGCTGTGGATGTTCCTGGGCTTGTTCCTGGGGTGGGAAGAGCGGGTGGGCTGGATGGAGCTCAGAGTCCCTGGGGCGCTCGGACCCTGCGGAGGGGATGCTGCGCTCTTCTCTGGGAACTGGTGACTGCTGGAAGTCTCTGCCCGAGGCCAGTAGCATCCCATTTGCAGGGGCAAGGAAGAAAGTGGGTGGTTTCCCAGGACCAAGGGTTGATGTGCTGGGATGGGGGAGCGTGAGAAGCCCAGATGAACTTGATAGTAGGGTCAGAAGCACAGCAGATGGGACAGCTGAAGGGGCGTGTTAGCTGTGGGAAGTACAGAGAAGACGCTCGGTGATGCAGCATTGCCCCCAGCCCCTCCCCAGGCCTTGCTCCTGCCACGCTGCTCCCAGCTGCCCATGGCCCCTCCTGCCAGCCCTGCCAGGCCCTGCCCTCGGAGCTACACCCCTGCTCCCACCACCCACACCTTCACCCAGCCCTGCCCGCCCTCCCTGGCTCCCCTGCTATCGGCTCTGGCCATTTGCAGCCTTAGGAGCACGGAAGAGCATAGGCAGAGGTGGGTCTGCCAGGGCGTCGCAGGGCTGACCACCGTCATGGAGGGCAGCAGCGGGCTGCTGACCCACAGAGCTGCCGGTGTCTGCCTGCCCCCCATGCCTGCCCGTGCTCTTCCAGGTGAAGCTGGCAGGCTGTCCTTCCGCGCAGGCAGCTGTCACCCGGGGTCCCCAGCCAGCACGGGGAAGGCCACAGGCGATGGCACCTTCAGCCCTGCTGCAGTCCGGGAACTCCCCATCGCCTCCGCCGTCCACGTGCAGCACACACATGCCACGCACCATGCCAGTGCCTCGCACGCTCGCAGCGTGAAAAGCACAGGTAACGTGGCAGAGGGTACACCTGCGCTCGGCCTTCCTCCCTGTGGGTGCTCGCCGAAGAACCACGGCTGCTGGACGGGGAGTGCTGCCCCGGCCAGGCCCGGGGCCGGTTGTCGGTGTCCCCTGACCGGAGTCTGGGCCCCAGCACGGGTCCCGCTGCACACCCCGGGCAGCAGGGACGCCCTGCCGCAGGCAGCTTTACCTCTGCCAGGCCGCAGGCTGGCGCTTGCACCCCTGCCTGCACCCCCCTCGGCAGCAGCCGCGTCCCCGAGAGGCTGCCCCCCTCCCTCCCCCCC
>NW_008795371.1:3282524-3283346 GCF_000699145.1 Aptenodytes forsteri | reverse complement strand
GCAGGCAGCAAGAGGTGGGGGGGGCAGGTGCCTCTTCCAGCTGCCGGCTCAGGATTTGGCTGCGCTGGACCGGACGGGTCCCAGGGCAGAGATGCTGAAGGAAAGGGGCCGGGGAAGGCAGGGCCGGGCACAAGAGGTCTCTGACTCCCCTCTGTCGCTCTGTGATGGCAGGTTCTGCTTCCTCGTTCGGCCACGGATCAAGACGATGAGGTACATCGCTGGTGAGTGTGAGCGGCCGAGGGGCAGTTGTCCGTCACCCGCTGTCGATGGGTGACGCCTCAGCCCCGCACTGAGGCTCGGGCTACAGCTGCCTTGTGGGCACACACGGGCGTGTGGAGCATCCCACGCTGCATGGGCTGAGGGCCAGCGCCCTGGGTTGCCGCTGTCGAGTGGGCTTGAGAAGGACTTTCCGCGAGTCCACAGCCTTGGCAGACGGGCCCTGTGCCCGGAGTTTTTCTCTCTGCCTGAGGCATTTTGGGTCCTGTGAGATGTGGGACCCTGGACCTCATCAGATAAGAGGAGTTGTGCCAGTTCAGGGGGGTGGGCAGCCTTTGCAGAGTCTGCGTGTTTTTTTGTCCGCAGATATTGTCAATGCTGACAAGATGTCGGGGAGGAGCAGGAAGTACAAGATTATCTTCAGCCCCCAAAAGGTCAGTCTGACTGCACTCTGCTGCCAGTTACCCCGTCACTCTGTGTCTGCCCGGCCTTCGAGCCTTCCACCCCTTCTACAGACACCAGAAGAATCATAGAATCATAGAATCATTGAGGTTGGAAAAGACCTCTAAGATCATCGAGTCCAACCATCAACCCAACACCATCATG
>NW_008795371.1:3275662-3279825 GCF_000699145.1 Aptenodytes forsteri | reverse complement strand
CAGCTTTGTTGCCCTTCTCTGGACACGCTCCAGCACCTCGATGTCCTTCTTGTAGTGAGGGGCCCAAAACTGAACACAGTATTCGAGGTGCGGCCTCACCAGTGCCGAGTACAGGGGCACGATCACTTCCCTAAGTTTTTCATTTCTAACCCAGGAATGTTTAATTAAAACCAAATGTTGCGATGCCTGGGAATGAGCTGATCCCCTCCATCGCCAGATCTTTTCTGCACGCTTGGAGCCTGGCTGGGCCCTGAGGGTCTCTCCTTCTCTTCCAGTTTTATGCTTGCGAGATGGTGCTGGAGGAAGAGGGAGTCTTTGGTGGTGAGTGGGGCTGTGGTGCCTGCCCCTTCCCCTCCCCGAGGGCTGGCTCGCCGTAGCTCTGACGCCGCAGAATCCCAGTTGAATCCCAGTACTGGGATCCCTGTGCTGGCAGGGACGGGGGTGTGGGCAGGAACCACAAGTTCCCTCGAGCCTGGCTGTCTGCCTGCAGGCAGGCATGTGCACGCCGCAGCGTCGGCACCTCTCCTCTGTTTTCTGGGAGGAGAGAGGGTCGTGCCACGAATCCCTGTGGAAAGGCCCCATCTCTCTGCTCCCCACACCCCTGTTTGCGGGGCTGTCGTGATTCTTGGGGCTGTTTCTGCCAAGGGCTGGGTAACTGTCACCTTTCCCTGTCCGAAACTCAGACGTCACCTGCGATGAATGGTCCTTCTACCTGCTCCCCCTGGACGAAGACATCATCAGCATGGAGCTGCCCGAATTCTTTCGCGACTACTTCTTGGTCAGTGGGACGATGCTGCCAGGACGTTGCCCTGCAGGGTGGCAGCCTTTCCCTTGCTTGTCTGTTGGGCTCAGGACAGAAAAGCTTTGTTCAGAGAGCTGATGCGTGATGTCCTGCTCAGTCCCCTCAGCCCTTGCCGCAGGCCCTTGTCTGCTGTCCCAGGGTGGCTTTTACCGGGGGCAGCTACTCTGACGGGCTGTGATGCCTCTCCTCCACACGCAGCCACCCCCGTGCCGGCCCCTCCTCTGCTCCCTCCCGAGCAGCTTCGGGGCATCCCAGCATGTTCCTGTGCATGTTCCTCCTGGAAGTGCCAAGCCCAGGGCCCGCTCCATCCCCAGTCTGTCTCCAGCCGAGTCCCCCGCCGTGGCAGTCGTTTCCCAGCCAGCCTGCCCAGACTCGCTCCCTGATGTCTCGTCATCCCTGCAGGAGGGAGATCACCGCTGGATCAATTCCGTCGCTCGAGCCCTGCAGTTACTGAACTCCCTGTATGGGCCTTTCGGCAAGGCCTACGGGATTGGCAGGTGTGCCAAGGTACAGCCCACGCCGCTGGGCTCAGCTGGCGCGCGGGGAAGCCTCTCTGGTCCCGGTAAGGGGTACGGCTCGCAGGGAATCAAACCCCCTCAGCCATGTGGCATTGCGTCGCCATAGGGTGGCACTGCGCTGCTGCCTCTTCCCAGGTGGCTCTGGGGGCTCGGCAGGTTTGCAGGGGGGCCCTGCCGTCCTGCATCTCCCAGCCAGCGCTGTGCGTGCAGAGGTTGGGCAGGAGGAGCTGCGGCAGCGTCTGCTGCTTGTTGGGGTGTTGTGCCTCCGTACCCTGAAGGGAGAAGCACTTGTGCCCAGCCTTAGTCGGTGAGCCCTGGGCCCACTGCAGCTGGCTGTCCCCATGGGCCACCTTGGCCTGTGTCCTGGCTGGCACACCACAGTGGCACGTGAGGGGCTGGTGCTGGGGCAGGCTGCGGCCCTTGGTGGGAGCCTGGGGCTGTTCCCCCGGGCTTTGGCACGCTCTGCCCATCACAGATGAGCTACGAGCTGTGGCGGGACCTGGAGGAGGAGAGCGAGGGCGACGGCCAGGGCAGGAAGCCTGAGATTGGCAACATCTTCCTCATGGACAGAGGTAGGCTGGAGCGAGGGGGGCAGCGGGCAAGGGTCGGCTGAGGAGGAGCAGTTTGGGCTGGCAGCTCACCCAGAGAAGGATCTCCACAGAGCCTGTGCTGGCTGCAGGGAGCAGCAGGAGGCCGGCACGGCAGGTGAGGCTGGGGGGGGGGGGGGGGCGCTGGCAACGAACAGGAGGGGACAACGGAGAGGCACAGAAGGACACAGCCCACACTATCACTCAGAGGCTGGGCAGGGAGGGTGGGGAGCGAGGGTGGGCAGGGGAGGCGCGAGGAGCGGGAGGGCAGCCTGGGCACCGGCTCTCATTGCAGACATGGACTACGTGACGGCGCTGTGCTCCCAGGTGGTGTACGAGGGGCTGGTGGACGACACATTCCGCATCAAGTGCGGTAGGTCGCCGGGGCAGGCAATGGGGCGTTGCAGGGCTCCGCACCCACATAGGGAGAGTCTCTGGGGTTTGTGCCTGGCATCATCAGACCCAGGGCCTGCGTGCTGCAGCCGAAGCTGTTCCCCGCGGGGACAGTCCCGGTGTGCGGTGCTGCTGGAGGCTGTCCACGAGGACAGCCCTTGGTCTGACCGAGCAGCTGAGCAGGCATCGCCTGTCTCTGCTGCCTTTTGCAGCAGGGCCGACGTGTGCCAGGATGTCGCTGGTGCTGGGGCAAAGCAGCTCTTCATCCTTCTCTGCAGGGAGCGTGGATTTTGGGCCAGACGTCACCTCTTCTGACAAGAGTATTAAGGTGCTGCTCAATGCCCAGGACAAAGTAAGTCCTGCTCACGTACCTCGGGGGAAGTGGGTGCCCCCGTGCTCCGTGCCCAGGTGGCACCGGGAGGAGGCAGAGCGGGGCGTTTCCTCCCCTAAGCCTGAGCAGGCGGTGGCCGGGTGCTGCTGGGCCTCAGAGTGCAGGTTGGGACGGGTCAGGGTACAGAGACCAGAGGAACACGGTCTGCAGGCGCAGCTCGGCTCCTGTAGTCAGCAGAGTCCCTGCGTGCAGGGGAGTGTCGTGCTGGCCAGCTGGAATTTTGGGGCAGTGACCTTCCCGTCGGGGATACCACCTTGTCTCACTGTCGTTCAGGCTGCTGGCAAGGGTCAGCTCCGGGTGCTGCGGTGCTGGGGGCTGTGGCTGGCTGGGCCCCGTGCTGGCACAGGGGAGTGTGGGGCCTGGCACCGACTGCTGCGGTGCTCTCTGCAGGTCTTCAGCCAGATTCGGAATGAGCACTTCTCCAGCGTGTTTGGCTTCCTGAGCCAGAAGTCGCGTAACCTGCAGGCACAGTATGACGTGAGTATCACCCTGGTGCGTGGGACGCCTGTGGTGCCGTCCCTCCGCAGCCGGGTCACATCCCCGGATGCTCTTTCTTCCGCAGCGGCGGCGCAGCATGGACATCAAGCAGATGAAGAACTTTGTCTCCCAGGAACTGAAGGGACTAAAGCAAGAGCATCGCCTGCTGAGCCTGCGTAGGAGCCGGGGCTGGGACCATGGGGAGGGAGAGGCCCTTGGCTGCTGCAGCGGGTGCCTGGTCTCATGGGGAAAGCAGCGGGGGTTGAAGGGCCCTGCTAGTCATCAGGAGGGGCAGATGATCTGAGCAGTGGGCAGGGTAGCAGAGGCTGTTAGTTTGTGCAAGTGTCCGTAGTGGGGCTGCGGGGACAAGCTATACACAGAGCCTGTTACTCCTCCAAAGTGGCCATCTCTTGGCTACGCAGATATTGGTGCCTGCGAGTCCATCATGAAAAAGAAAACCAAGCAGGACTTCCAGGAGATGATCAAGGCTGAACATTGTGAGTGCTGTTTCCTGTCCCACATCTGTTGCTACCCCCGTCCCAATCCTCGCTCCCCCACCCTCTGCTCTGACCCACTTGCCCCAGGCCTGGGCAGCCTCACACCTGGGTGCCCCCTGCGTGACCACAGTCCTTCCAGACTGTTTGTATTGGGGTGGGTCTTGAGATCCTAAATAGGGTCAAGCCGCATCCTCAGATAGCTGGTGCGTGGTGGGGTAGGAGGCCCAGCATCGCAAGCCTGCCCCATTCCTTGGGGCTCAGGGAGGGAGGCTGAGCCCAGAGTCCAGCTTGGTTCGCTGGTGAGAGCCCTGGGGGTGGGCGAAGTGACGCTGCCTCTTCCCCCGCCATAGCTCTACTGGAGGGCTTCGACATCCGTGAGAGCACCAGCTTCATAGAGGAGCACATTGACCGGCAGGTGAGACCGAGCCGAGCCGGAGGGACGGGCTGCTCTGGCCGCCCCATCCCACTGTGGGGACACGGGGGCTGCAGGCGGCTGAC
>NW_008795371.1:3273351-3275508 GCF_000699145.1 Aptenodytes forsteri | reverse complement strand
AGGCGCCCCCCCGCCTGCTCCCACGCAGGTGTCCCCCATCGAGAGCCTGCGCCTGATGTGCCTCCTGTCCATCACGGAGAACGGTGAGGTGTCTGGCTGCGCTGGGCAGGGAGGGGTGGCACCAGGGCCCTCCAGCCTTGGCGCAGAGCTCACTCTGGTGCTCCCCACAGGTCTCATCCCCAAAGACTACCGCTCCCTGAAAACCCAGTACCTGCAGGTGAGTGTGTCCGGGGGCTTACAGCAGAGCAAGCATTGCGTTGGACTGGGCTTCCCTTCTCTGCTGCTGCTCGCCATGAGGTGCCAGGCAGCAGCGCTCCCCAGGGATGCTCGGGCTGTCTCTGCAGGACAGCCCCTGCCTCCACGGGCTCCACACGAGCCCTGAGCTCTGCCCGCCCCTGCCCTTTGCCTGCGGGGTTGCTCTAAGCAGCCTCCCCATGGAGGTGGCACCCTGCTGCCTTCAGATGCTTGCAGCTGGGGCTCTGTGCTGATCCGGCTGCCCCCTTCCCCAGAGCTACGGGCCTGAGCACTTGCTGACCTTCCACAACCTCAAACGCATCGGGCTGCTGACCGAGCAGTCGGCTGGAGAGACCCTGACTGCTGTGGAGAGCAAAGTCAGCAAGCTGGTGACGGACCGCGCTGCAGGTGAGAGCCAGCCCTCTCTGCCCCACGAGTCCCCTGGGAGCCTGGGCTGTGGGGAGCCCTGGGGCAGAGACCTGCTGCCTCAGAGCTGGCTGGAAGCACGTGGCAAACGCGGACGCTGCAGGCACAGAGCGCATCCCCGGAGATGGTGCTACGGACAGGGCAGCGGGCTCTGCCCGCAGGGGCAGCAGGGCTGGCAGGCACTACTGCCAGTTCTCTTCTAGAGCCAGGAGCTCTGCGCATCTCTGCCCAGCCCGCAGCTGGCAGGGCTGCGATTAATCCAGAGGCTCTGAGCTGTTTCTCCTCATCTTCTTTTCCAGGAAAGATCACAGATGCATTTAATTCTTTGGCCAGGAAGAGCAATTTTCGAGCCATAAGCAAGAAGCTGGGGTTGGTATGTCCTCGTGGGGCTGCCAGCCTGCCGCTCTGCCCACATACCCACTGTTGCCAGAAGAGCTCTGGTCAGTCTGTGCCCGTGCCTGGCTCTGCAAGCTCGGCACCCCCAGAGACACGCACTGCACAGGGACAGAGCTGCTGCTGCCGCTCCAGAACCCCTGGACAGGGGTCACTGCAGGCTTCCTGGTCTGCCCTGACTCTGAGCCCCACCAGTGCGGTGGAGGGTCGGGCACTGTGGCCGTGCAGGGGCCTGGGCTGGGGCTTGCTTCATCCGCTGTGAATGCTGCGGCCCCACTCCAGGAGCGGTGCTGGCTGCATGCAGCTGCCTGGCACTGGGGGGACAGCTCTGCTCAGTCCTGGGGTGGTGGAGAGGTCCTGGGGTGGTGGAGAGGTGGCGTTTCCATCCCTGGCACTCCGATGCACAGCCTGCCCGGGCTGTGTGTTTGCTGGTCCTGGCCCTGGGGCGGTGGGGCAGGAGGTAGGGCAGAGGCTTACTCTGGGCGTCTGTCCCTCCTGAGGACCCTCCCTCCTGCCTGCACCTCTGAGGGGGTCAGTGAAGCCCCGAGCAGGCTGATCCTGTACCCTGAGTATCGCACATCTCTGCAGATCCCCCGGGTGGACGGAGAGTATGACCTGAAAATGCCTCGGGACATGGCTTACGTTTTCAGTGGAGCCTACGTCCCCCTGAGCTGCAAGATCATTGAGCAGGTGAGCCCGCCTGCTGCTGGGGAGCACCGTGCACATCCCCCCAAGCCCGGCCTCCTTCCGGGGGGTCCGGCGGGGGTCCCTCCGCCCGGGGCTGGGGCTGGCAGTGTTCATCTGCTGGTCGGTGCCTCCCTCCAGGCTCTGCCCGCTGAGCTTGTGCCCAGCGCCATGGCCCGGCCCTGCTTGGCCTGACCCTGACCCCTGCCCCGTCCCTCAGGTGCTGGAGCGCCGGGCGCCGGGGCTGGGGCTGGCAGTGTTCATCTGCTGGTCGGTGCCTCCCTCCAGGCTCTGCCCGCTGAGCTTGTGCCCAGCGCCATGGCCCGGCCCTGCTTGGCCTGACCCTGACCCCTGCCCCGTCCCTCAGGTGCTGGAGCGCCGGGGCTGGCTGGGCCTGGAGGTTGTGCGGCGGCTGCTCAA
>NW_008795371.1:3270996-3271655 GCF_000699145.1 Aptenodytes forsteri | reverse complement strand
GGCTGTCTGGGCCTGGAGGAGGTTGTGCGGCTGCTCAACGGCAACGAGTTTTCCGTCTCAGGTAGCGCCAGTGCCGGGCTGGGGGCGGGCGGGCCTGGGGCTGGTGGGTCTGACAGCACTCTGCCCCTTCTAGACAGCACCGTGGAGGACAATCCTGCCTGGGAGTCCCAGCGCATCGTCCTCGCCGTCTTCCTGGGGGGCTGCACCTTCTCCGAAATTGCTGCTCTTCGGTTCCTGGGGAAGGAGAGAGGTAGGAGCCACAGTGGGGGGGGATGCCGCCTGCCGAGGGCCAGGGAGTGGGCAGGAGCTCGGGGGATTCCCGTGGTCACGGTGTGAAGCCAAGCAGTGGCCGTGCTTGGTGTCAACGGTGGCTAAAGCCCACGTGGAAGGGGGCGGTGAAAGCCGTGGGCCCTCCCGGTCAGCGCTCCCGGGGAGCAGCCCTGCCCTTGGCTGGGAACCCGGCCGGGGGCGCCGGCTCTGCCCCACGGCACGGCCGGGGCTGGCGGGGCACTGGCGGGGCCTCTCCCCTATTGTGCAAGTTCATCTTCCTGACCACGGCCATCACCAACAGCGCCCGGATGATGGAGGCCATGATCGAGGCCAAGGCGTGAGGCCAGGCTGGGCCCGGCCGGGGATGGCGGGGCGTGGGCTCCGGGTGC
>NW_008795371.1:3265116-3270014 GCF_000699145.1 Aptenodytes forsteri | reverse complement strand
GCGGCTGCAGCGAGAGCCCCGCGGCCAGGGCAGCTCGGTGTGAGCTCGCCCAGAAGCGCTCTCTCGGGGCCCCTGGGCCAGGCTGCGAGTAGGGGGCCGGCCAGGTCTAGCGGGAGCACCCGGAGCTCCGTGCCCGGGTCGGGAATGCCCGGGAATATCACTGCGCCTCTGCCCTTGCCCCATACTGCCCGGTCCTGCTGGGCACACCGCGCTGCCTGCTCCTTCTTCTGGTCTTTTCTTCGCTTGGCCCCAGTAGTAGTTCTCTAGCTGTGGTCCTACTGGCCTGCCTGGTCTCCCTGCGTGTTCCTTTCTCGCTCTCCATCCCCATGGCCTGCCTCTCTAACCGCTCCTGTGCTGCAGAGTCTCCTGGACATGATGGTCGCTGAGGAGGAGAGCCTGAAGGAGCGCCTCTTGAAGAGCATTGCCCTGTGTCGGAAGGAGCTTGACACCCTCTGCAGGGAGCTCCAGCTGGACCCCTGTGAGGTAAGGTGTTGCTTTTCACTCCTAGGATCCTGCTGGCAACAGTCTTCTGCTGCCTGGCCTCTGCCCAGGTGTCTCGGTGAGGCTGGAGCTCACAAGGCAAGCATCTGTTCAAAGTCACTTTTCCTGATGCTTGGTAGAGCCAAAGGCTTTGTGGCTCCTCACAGTTTAGGCACTGGGAGATGGTAGTGAGGAGGCCAGGTGTCTTGCAGCATCTCATTTTGTGTGTTGCTGCTGCATTTGCACCTTCCTGGGGAACATCTTGCTCAGAACTAGGGCTTGTGTCCCAGGTCTCCATTTAAGAAGCCTTAAATATATGAATCAGGTCTGCGAGAGTTGTGGAAAAGAGACCTGATTTCTGGACTCTTCTAGGCAGAGGAAGAAAGTACCATTCTGCAGATGGAGAAGAATTTGCGCACCCGTGTGGAAGTGATGTTAAAGCAGAAAAGGGACAGGAAGCAGGAGCTGAAAACCCTGCAAGAACAAGATCGAGACTTGTGCGATATCCTCTGCACAACCCCGTTCTGCATCGACAGCAATGCCGTGCCCAGCCTGGAGGACCTGGATCGTTACAGGCGCCACTTGGCCTCCCTGGCCGCCGAGAAGGTAAGCGGAGAGGGGGGTGAGGATCTCGCCAAGGGTGGCACACAAGGTGCTCGCTGGTTTCTAATGCCGGTCGTCACCTCCAGGAGCAAAGGCGAGAAGAGTTTGTCAGCAGCAAGCGGCAAATCATCCTCCTCATGGAGGAGCTGGACCACACTCCAGACACAAGCTTTGAGCGGGACGTGGTGTGCGAGGACGAGGAAGCCTTCTGTTTGTCCATGGACAATATTGCTGCCCTCCAGAATCTGCTGCAGCAGGTATGTTGGCACACTGAGGCAGCGTTGCTTGCTGTGGAGGCTGTCGATAGGTCCTAGCAGCGGTTGGCATCGTGATGTGAAGAGCAACTGCTCAGTTTTCAGCAAGCCTGTGTGTTAGAACATCCTTTCAGGAGCTTTTGCAAGGAGATCTTGAAGATGAGCTTTGCTAGGTGCAGTAGAGCAAATGGCCTATTCGTGCCCTTCGGGGCCAGGCTGTGCTGGCGCTGACCCTGTGTTCTCCCTCCTGTAGCTGGAAGCCCGGCAATCCCTGAATGAAGCTGTGTGCACAGAGCTGCGCTCCAGAATCGTTGCACTTTGGGAAAGGCTGCAGGTTCCTGTGGAGGAGAGAGAGTCTTCTGCGGTGCATGTGACTGGGTCCAGAGCCAAAATCAGGAAAGCTGTAAGAACCATCCTGTGCCCTTGGAAGGGGAGGGCTGGGGAGCAGCAGCTCTGGGTTTCGCACTCCTGTTTGCTCAGCCGGAGTGGAGAAGCTGCTTCCGGCAGCCAGGTGCGAGGTGAGCAGGCCAAATCCTGCCCTCGCGGGTGGAGGAGCTGGGAGTTGGTGCTGGCGACTGCCTCATCTTAGAAAGTGGCTTATGCAGAAGATAAATCCTGTTCTGCTCCTCTTCTTCTCATGCTGTCTTCTCTGAGTCTGTGCTCTGATCTTGTTGGCAGCTGCAGTTGGAAGTGGACCATCTGGAGGAGCTGAAGCTGCAGAACATGAAATCTGTGATTCAGGCAATCCGGGCAGAGCTGGCTGACTACTGGGACAAATGCTTCTACAGTCAGGAGCAGAGGGAAGGCTTCAGCCCCTATTACGATGGTGGGTGCTGGCTCTTCCTGCTCATTGACTCCCTGTGGGAGCTGTAGGCTGCCTGCTGGCAGGCCAGCTGCCGAGAAGGGCTGCCCTCAGCTCGCAGAGGTGTGGGGAATCCCGGTTGCCTCCTGAACGTGCTGTTGTATCCTCTCCAGAGGACTATACAGAGACCCTGCTCGAGCTCCATGATGCTGAGGTGGGGAAGATGAAGAGCTACTACGAAACACACAAAGATCTGTTTGAGGCTGTCCGGAAATGGGAGGAGAACTGGAAGCTGTTCCTGGAGCTGGAGGTATTGTCTGGGCAGGAACGTGCTCCTCCTGGCTCAGTGCTAGGTCACCAGGCAGTGCGCACCTCCGCTCCCATGTGCAAAGTGCTGTTGGGAAAGACCAGGGAGGCAGTAGGAAACCACGGTGGGTCGGTGAGGGGATGGGGTGCTGTATCTAGAGCACTGATGTGGTTTGTGATGGGGGGGCTGCGCAGCAGGGATGGCTTCCTCCAGGGTCTATATCCTGTGGGGTGTATGTTGGGCTGTGAGACTGGGTGGTGTGTTTGGTTCTCTCCTGACCTCCTTTCTGTGCTAGAGGAAAGCAACTGACCCCAGTCGCTTTGCCAACCGTGGGGGGAATCTGCTGAAAGAAGAGAAGCAGCGAGCAAAGCTGCAGAAGACGCTTTCCAAGGTAGGTTCAGCCCTGGAGGAGAAGCTGTAGTCCCAGATAAGCCTGCGTAGTACTGACTGAGGAGAAGCGCAGCACTTAAAGCCAGCAAGGGATATCTCTGGGCTTGGAGAAGCCCATGTTCAGGAGGGCAGCCTCTCTACACTGCCCTTGTGTCCTCATCAGCTGCAGGAGGAGCTGGAGAGCAGGGTCCAGGCCTGGGAGCAGGAGCGCGAGGGGATTTTCCTGGTGAAGGGGCAGCAGTTCATGGAGTATGTGATGGAGCAGTGGCAGCTGTACCGCCTGGAGAAAGAGAAGGAGAAACAGGAGCGGGTGAGTGCGAAGCTGAGCGTGCTGCCTCCTGGCCTGGAGGAGCCTCTGCTGCATTGAACGGGTAGGGGGAGCTGCCCCACCAGCCGCTGCCCGGGGCTCTCGCGCACTCTCTGCCTGGAAGTGGCTCTGCATGCCACCTTTCTGCTCATGCAGTCACCTTTCTTTGAGAGCGGGACTGGTGTCCATTGCTATGGATGTCTGTCCGTGTTGAGCCCCTTTCCTGGCCCCAGCTTGCCAGAACTGCAGCTTGGTTCTGGATGCCTGTAAATCTCTGTTGAAATACCTGCTGTTTGGCAGTGCCACAGACTGGCTGCCAGGGTATTTGCCTGCTGGCAGAAGCCTGCCCTTCCCCTGGCACCGTGTGGCAAGCAGGCGCTCCGCAGCTCTGTGCGGCCGGCTCTGCACTGTTCCTCTGCTCGGGTTTGTAAGTGCAGATCTCTCACACAGCACCTGAAGAAAAGCCGCCAGATTGAGACAGAGATGATGTATGGAAGCACCCCACGGACACCCATAAAGCGGCGAGTGCTTGGCCCCCACACACCTGGCAAAGTAAGGAAGGTAAACTGTCTGTGCAAAGCAGCATAGATGTGCTGGGACCCTGCCGCGAGCTGAGCACTGTCACTAGGCTAGAGCCCTGCCTTTTCTCGGGCTGGCCTCGGTCCCACGCAGAGATGCAGGGAGGGTTTGGGGTGCTGCGGCAGCGTAATGGAAGCAGGGAAAGGGCCCAGGCTGTGGGCACCTCTGTTCTCCCTGGGGACAATCAAGCCTGTTGTACTGTGGTGCTCTGGAGGCAGAAGGCTCTGTGCAGCCGTCAGCTTCCTCCCCGTGTGACGTGTGCTCTGCTTTTCCCCTCAGCTCAACGGCACTTCCATCTCCAGTGCCACACCCAACAGCACTGTTCGTTCTGCTTTTGGGGGAACCATCTACCACTCGCCAACATCTCGGTTGCCACCTTCCGGAGGGAAGGTAAGAGCTTTCCAGGGAGTCCCTGCCCAGCAGAGTGGGCTGGGGAGGAGGTGGGTGAGCTCTGACTGCTGTGTCGTGCTGTGTGTCGCTGCCTCCCCTGCCAAGCTCCTGGGGTGCAAAAGCCCCTGTTTTTCCATAGCCTGCTGTGTTGGGCTGCCGCAATCCTGGCAGGATATTTCTGGGACTTGAGGGAGTAGGAGGGTAGTAGCAGCATTCAGGAAGTCTTCCTTCCAGCCCAGATTTCTAGCATACCTCTGTTCCTCTGTGCCGAGCCTGCAGCTTGGGGGACCTCTAAAACGTGGCTGTGTTGCTGTATGTTTCCGGGATTAGAATTGAGCCCTAGGCCATGGAGGGCTCCTGGAGCTTGAAACCACTGCCTGTCGCTCTGCGGTAACAGAGTAAAGCTAGCGCAGCTCTCCTAGCTCTGCCTCATTCTTGTGTCCCATCTAACTGTCGCTTCTTCCCGTAGTTTGGCCAGGCTCGGACCCCCAGCCGCGTGGCTGCGAAGCCCCCCCGTCCTGGACACAGGGAGCGGAACAAGGAGAACGTGTCCCAGCTGAATGGAACCACCCTGAGCGGTGGGTGCACCCCCACAGCCCCTGTCCAGCGTAACCACAGCGTTAATTCTGTTGCCAGCACCTATTCTGAGTTTGCGGTAATTCACCTCTTCTAAACCCACCTCCCCTCACTGGGCAGCACAGGGGGTGTGCTCCCCCCCTCCCAGAGCACCCCATGGGGCTGCAGCTCTGCACAGCCCTCCTGGTGTCCCCACGCAGGCGGCTGGTG
>NW_008795371.1:3259907-3265003 GCF_000699145.1 Aptenodytes forsteri | reverse complement strand
GGGGGGCTTTTCCTGCCAGTGCCCGTGGCAGCAGATCTGTTGGCTCTACATCAAGAACTTAAAATTGAGGTTTGGTGGCTGAGGCCAAGTACTGCTCATGTCACACAAAGGCCCTGAGCAGCCCAGTGGGGAACAGACACAACCGCAAGAGAAATGCTGATGTCAGGGGCACCTCCCAGCCCCATGCAGGGGCAAAGCCATACATGGCCCAGGCCCCCTGGAACAGCCCTGCTGCAGCGATGCAGCCGCTCTCCCAGGGTGAGTCTGTCTCCAGCTGCTTGAGCAAAGTCTCCCCCCCACCCCCGAGGTCTGAGTCACTTGATGCAGTGTGTCCTGAGGGTGGTGATGCTGTCCAGCCTCTCCAGGGGCTGCAGCATGGTGGCCCAGGCAGCTGGCAGCAGCAGCGCTCTCGCTGTCCTAACCCAGGCAGTGGGAGAGGGGAGTGAGGGTCTCCTGACCCCCCCCAGGCAGGGGAAGCCTTTTCTGGCTGCTGGCACAGACTCGTCCGTCGCATGTTCACGCGGGACTCTGCTTGCTGTCCCGCCTGAGCTGAGCCTGCAAATGGACCCTGGCGTCTGTCCCACCTTTTCCGCTGGTTTCTGCGGTGTGCTGGGTGAGCAAAAGCTTGGGGAGCTGCCCAGCTCCTGAAGAAGGTGGTCTCTGCTGATGGGCAGGGCTTTGCTGTCTCTGGCTGGCTGGAGGTCCCTTAGTGCCCTCTGTCCCTCCATTAGGATGGGCCGAGTCCAAGCTTTAACATCTTCTGACACTAGACAGCCACGAGCATCCCTTCCTTGTGGCAGTTAAGCCTGTGTGTGGAGTGCCCTGTGTGCCCCTGGGGATGTGGTGAGGTTTTGCCTGCAGCTGGGCTGTGATCCCTGGCTTGTGCACAGCCTCAGGGCAGGGAGGGTGCTGGTTCGTGATGGAGGCAGACTCCTGCTAGGTGTTCCCTTCCTCCAGCAGCTGGGCATGGCCGTCCCTGTCCTCCTGCTTCCCTCCCCTTTGCTGAGGGGCAGCCTGTTTGCTTTCCGCTGACCTAGCAGAGCACTTCCCAGGACAGACAGCCTGCCTGCTGCCAGCTGCAGGAGGGAGGGATGCAGTTCCCAGCCTGGGGCTACTTGGGCAACAGGTACCCCTGCTTCTGGGAGGCTAGCTGGCTCCGAGTTTTCTCAGCTACTTGATGCTAAGGCTTTCCTGCCCTCTTCTGAAGCAAGAGGGGGTGGGGAGCCCAAACAAGCAAGCAGGAGCAGCTTGGCCTGCCCTTCTTGCTGGCCTGGAGCTGTTCCTGCTTTCCCACAAAGCCATGAAGCAACAGCTCTGCCCCTGCTGCCATCTGCGCAGCTGCCCCCTCATATCCATCTCCCGCTTCTTGTTTCCACAGCGCGAACTTTCAAAGGCTTCCAGGTCTGACAGTAGCTCCCGTGTCCTGAACTCCACCACCACCACTGCCTTCTGCTGAGGTGCTGCCTGCCAGGCTCCAGCTGCTCGTAGTTGTAGTGAGTTGCTGCTCCAGCAGGGCGTTACGCAGCTCCCCCTGCACCCAAAGCATCCGTGCTGTAGGGTTAACTTTTACCTGGGTCCCAGGCGTTACTCCAACAAGCCTGGCTCTCTGTGGGGTGGGGGGGGGGTCCTGCCTGCCAGGGTAGGGCATGAAAGGGGCACTTTTAGAAACTTGCTTTTATTTGGGGAATTCTTGTAAATGTTTGCGATTAAAGATTTGAGTACACGGTCGTGTTAGGGTAGTGCAGCAGTGGGTGCTAGCTCCTGCCGCAGCCTGGCTGGCTGGGGTGAGTGTTGGTGCTCAGTCACAGGGGCTCTGCCTTGCTGAGCATGCTCTGGGACAGACAGAATCTATTTGAGAGCGCCAGCTTTGGTGCCTTTTGTCACAGGCTTTTTTCCCCTCCGTTGCTGTAGCTATTGTCCGTCAGTATCTTCCTTTCTCAACACCACAGCAGGCTTGTTTCTTTTAGTGGGGGCTTGCTTTAGCTGAGGTTCCCTTAGCAGCAGGCTTTGCTTGACCCCGGAGCACTGGGCTCACCCCCTGCTGCAGGCTGGGCGCAGTGCTGAGGGTCTTGTCTCTCCCACACTGGCTGCAAGGCTGGAGGTCCCTGGGAGGGAGCAGCGGGGCGCTTCACGGGAGGCAAGCCTGACCAGGCACCTTCCTGGAGCCCTGATGGCCGTACAACTTGTACCCTGCTGCTCGCTCTGCTCCATCCCCAAGCTGTGGAGGGGCAGAGCCTGCGGCAGGGAGTGCCTGAGCATGTGTTACTAGCAAGGAAGCGAGCTGCAGTGGGACAAGGCTGCCTTCCCTGCCCTCGGGAAGGGGTGCAGCTTGTCCTGCCCCCAGGACCTGCTCTGCACCATCCAGCGCTGCCTGCTGCTGTTCTTCACCCTTCGCTCCGGCAGAGGACAGCAAGCCCAGTGCTTTGGTGGTACAGCACAGCCCTGGGCACGGCGTGGGGGGCCTGTTTGCACTTTTGTTAACAAAGCTCTGTATTCATGTGTCTGTCCCTGATCGTGACTAATTTGCACCTTGTTATCACTACAGTCCCCCACTTGCTGTTATTTATTCTCCAGGTTCTGTCCCCTTGCTCTGTAACTCTGTATATACTGTTATTGGGAATAATACATATATGTGTATATAGCTGCCACTGTTTGTGTGTCTGTGGGGTGACCAAGGGCTCCCCTGGGGTGGCCTTGCTGCTGGGGGGGGGGGGGGGGGGGAGGGTCAGGCATGGCTTTAAGCCAGGGCTGGCTCCAGAGGGGCCAGGGGGAGCTGGGAATGTCCTTTGTACTCAACATGAAGCACCACCACAGCCATTATGGAAAAGTAGATGTAATAAATGTGTAGAGTCCTTCCCCTGGTTGTCTTTAGCACTTGTGCAGCTGTAGCCCGGGCAGGCTCAGGCGCCAGCCCCTAGCTCCAGTGTGTTGGTTCAGTTCATTGTGGGCTAAACCCGGTCAGGTCCTGTACTGGGGGGCTGCCTGCCCCCCTCCAAGGGCAGAGTGGGGCTGGTCCTGGCAGCAGGCGCACGGGAGCAGAGCTTGCCTGTGTCTTCCTCACTGCAGGCAGCTGTGGTGGGGGGGGCTGCAGGGCCCTCATGACTCCAGCACACACACGTAGGTGGTCCAGGGCCCGCACACCACCTCCTCTGCCTGCAGCCCCTCGGCCACCAGGTACTCGACGCGGCGTGGCTGGTCAGAGCTGGCATTGTCCTCGTGTCCCAGCTGCCCGTATTTACCTGCAGACACAACAGTTGTGCCACAATGTGGCCCTGGGGCCTCTGCCCTCACAGGGCCATGGCCCTCCAGGCATTTGGGGGGAGGGAGGAAATGTGAGAGCACCCCTATATGAACAGCTCCAGCCAGGAACCCGTGGAAGTGCTCTGCTATGAAACCTCACAGTGATAAAATAAATCATTATACAAGTAACAGCAGCCAATGGTAAGGGAGCAGAAAACAAAAGCTGGTCCTGGGGGGTGTTGTACCATCCCAGAGCAAAGGACTCACTTACCCCAGCCCCAGGTGTAGAGCTCGCCGCCTCCTGCAAAGGGGACAGCACCCATCAGCCAGCACCCGCACTGCAGCACAGGGGGCTGCCGGCCTCTGGCCTCTGCCCCACCAGGTCCCGGTGAGCCCCGGCCCCTGTCAGCCGCCCCTGCCCCGCTCCCGGGCAGCACCGAAAGCAGGGGTGCTGCCCGCCGCCCCGCCGGCGAGAGCCAGGTACTCACGTGTGACAATGGCCGTGTGCCGAGACCCGCAGCTGACCTTGCTGACTTCCAGATCCTGGGGCAGATCCAGCAACGCCGGGAACGCTTGGATGGAAATGAATGCGGAGTCCTCGGCAGCCGGCTGCTCCTGGTGGGGTGTCAGCTCAGTGTCCCCTGGGGAAGAGCCGACCCTCAGCTCCCGGGAGTGACCAGGCCCTGCCAGGCTCGAACCGCACTGGCCCCGCACTGAGCTGCTGGCATTGCCTGCGGCTGTGTGGGGACCCAGCACCACCCACTGCCCCGGCCAGCAGCACCCTCACCTGCACCCGTGTCCTCATCCTGTGCCCGCTCTTCTGCCAGCGCTTTGGAGGGCAGGGCCAGCTGGCCCGACTCGTTCCAGCCCCACACATAGAGGTCTCCTGCCTCTGCAGGGGGTGGGAGCGCATCAAGGGTGGCCCTGGAGCAGAGCTCAGCCCTCAGCCCCCGTTGGCGGCAGCGGCTGGGTGCTCCGGGGGCACCAGCACCGACCACACACGGCACAGCGCTGTGCGCTGGGCTCCCCCAGGACCAGGGGCGTGGGGTAACTGCGACGTGGGGGACTGGTCCTGTGGGGCCCGTGTGCTGCTGCTGGCCGCGCCCCCCACCCCCAGCATGGCCCCTCACCACTAACACTGGCCGAATGCCACCCGCCGGCCGCCACTGCCTGCATCGGCATGCCGGCCAACGCCTCCACCAGCCGCGGCTGCAGCTCTGACTCCAGGCTCCCGTGGCCGAGCTGCCCGTGCCTGCAGGGAGACACACACGGACAGACAGACAGACACCTCCCACACCCCACTGCCCTCCAGCCCTCGCGCCTCCCTGTCCCACTGTGAGCCTGTGGTCCTGACCAAGTCCCTCCTGCCTGCTGCTGCCCGTGCTGCTGCCACTGACCCAGCTCCCCCCAGCCCCCGCACCGGGGCCGTGTCCCAAAGGCGAGGGATGCGGCAGGGGCACAGGGCCCAGCCAGGGGGGTGGAGGGGTGGGAAGAAGGGTGCCCCTGCACCCCGGTGCCAGGCCACGTGGGAGGCTGGCGGGGGCTCGGTGGCCCTGGTGCCCAGCAGGCCGGGTGGTCGGGTTGCAGCACGCAAGGCTGTAATTCAGTAGCAGCTGCACAATGCATGAGACAAGAGTCTGTCTTGTCGTGCAATCACTGTGCAACGGTGCAGCGAATGACACAACTCTGAAAATTAATGTGTTTACAAGTTAGTCCATTGATCTAATTGATTGCTGAGCTTATTTGGGCCCTGCTGAGCCAGCAATCAACAGCGCAGTGTCGGCATCAGTTTGGCCCCAAGCCTGAAAGTGAAAGCAGGGGATCCCCTGAGGGGACAAGTTTGGGCTCATCGGGGG
>NW_008795371.1:3255982-3259480 GCF_000699145.1 Aptenodytes forsteri | reverse complement strand
TGGTGGTGAGCAAGTGGAAGATAAAGCACCAGTGGCTTTAATTGCCAAAGTTGTTGCAAAAGCAGAAAGAGTTGGAAGGGGCTGTAAAGGTAAAATAAACAGCTCGGCAGCACATAGCAGATGACTGTAGTGTTGAGTCCTGGGGATCGTCAAAGTGTCGGAACGGGATGCCAAAAACTGTGCTAATGCAACAACAGTGGAAAGACCTATGGCTTTTCTTCACGGGGATATCTGCAGAAGACCAAGGCGAAGAGATGCACCCAGCAGGGCTGAGAGCGGGGCTGGTTCCCGGCTGGCCCCCAAGCACGGCTGCAGGCACCGAGCAGTGGCTCCGAGAGTCGACGGGCAGGGAAGGATCTGCAGCAGCGGGGAAAGGAGCTCTGGGCACTGTCTACCCGAGCAGGCGAAGGCAACTACAGCCTATAGTAAGAAAGGGGCTACGAAAGCTTAGGCAGGGCCAGCACCTAGCAGTTATACAGAAGAGCTATAACACTGCGGGACACGGCACTGGGACGTGTTAGAGGATTCTCAGCCTTGCCGAATAACCAAAGCTTAACCACGGCATTTAGTTTTTCCAAAAAAGTTAATCCTAAAATACATGTTCACAAGTGTAGAAACCTTTCCTTTGAAGGGAAAGCGAGAAGGACAAGACAATGCAGTGCCTGCAAATGGAACAACTGCTGATTTAAATTGAGTTTTATGTTTGCTATGAGGACCAGCTGGCCAAGACCTCAGCCACCAATGAACAGAGAATGGGGAACAAAATGCTCCTGAGACGATCAGAAACACAGAGGGAGGGCGATGGGCCAGGTCACGCAGCTCTGTGGACTACAACCGACAGTGTTCGGTGGTTTTGTCTTCTGTAAGCAGCAAATAAAGAGGAACACGTAATCCCTTCCACCCTACAGATATTAACAACCAATAGTTACTGTGGTCAGGATTGACCGTGCACCGGCATCCCGACCCAGTGCCCGTGCATGTCCGTCTGTGGCACTGGGGATGTACGGCCGCAACCTGACAGATTTACCGAGCGGGGGGGGGTCGGAGCACGACTAAGACCCAGTGATGCCTCAGCTACGCCCAGAAACGAGCCCTACAGTAACGGGGCTTTAGTGGCCCATGGCTCCCTGCGCATCTTTGCAGCTCTAGGACTGAGAGGCTGCATTGCCGTGTGCCGTGGCCCTGGGGGGGGGGGTTAGCCCACTGTGCAGGAACCGATGGCACTGGACGGGGCAGGAACCCGGAGCAGCAGCAGCTGTGGGGGCTGCAATGCTGCATACAAGCGACACAGACCGCAGCACAGATAGGAACCGGCATCTTGTGTTGGCAAATATGTAACCACACCTCGGCCTTGGAGCAAAGGGAGAAGCAGGAATCCCTTGGCAGGTGCCAGGCAGTAGAAATCACACGATCCAGGGGAGGGATGGCCTGGAGCTGTGCCCTCAGTCGTCTTCTGGGAAAACGTTACTGGACATGGGGCAGCCGGGGCAGCATGTGCAAAAGCAACCCCCAAGCTAACAGAACACACCTTTAAGAGATTAAACTGAACGATGCCTCCGGCTGTTTATTGCACCCAAGTACAACTGCTGGCAAGTGAAATGGAGTCAGGGGTTAGACGCTTTTCCCAAGGGGTTTACTCCTCTCCTACAGGGCTGTAGCAGAGGGATCTTGTACTGAAGTGTTAACAGACGGATGGTACCAACCTCCATCTCAGAAACAAACAGAACTTTGATGGCGGGTTGGTGTTTTTGTGGTATGTTACGGAGGAGCAGGAACAGAGGGAGCTGAACCTTGCACCGATTTGAAGCAGCTGGGTGAAGAATGACGCAGAGCACAGACGTGGTGCCCAGCCATCAGCACCCGTGTGCTGAGCTGATGGACCAACAATCTCAGCCGGGGACCCGGCTGGCCTGACGGGGTGAAACATCCCAGCATCGCTGCAGCACCCAGAGAGAAGCTGAGAGACTAGAAAGCTGACAGCCTAGCGAGTGCGTTAGAGAATAAAAATCTTTTAACTGGGGACAGAGTGAACTGCCGATTGTACATCAGTCACTGGTATGATGGGTTTATGGGACAGTCCCCAAAACCTATGGCTGTGTTACACTTGATACCGCACCCTGCAGTTATGTCAATAGCGCTGCGAGGAGAACCAACCTTTACATCCTGCGCATACAGTACCGGGTACCACAGGAGCAGCGCTGCAGGACCAGATAGGAGGGTTACATGCCTGGGTATCCTGAAAACTGCAGCAGACTCAGCCAGAAGGGACCGCAGGGACCTCAGTGGTCACACAGAGAGACCCGAGTGTCCTCAGAGGCTGCCCTGATGGGGCCACAAGCCAGAGGCCCCACAGGAGCTGCAGCCCCAGCACTCACAGAGGAGACAGGGCTGCCCGAGGGCCTGCAGGGCCAGCGAGGGGGGACCCAGTAGGAACAGGAGCGCAGGCGTGGGGGGGGCACGGCAGGGCCAGCGCGCCCCAGAAGCCGTGAGCCAGGCTGCCTGCGCCGGGGGGGGGACATGTGCTGGCGCTCAGCAGGACCTGGCTCAGGTGAGCAACATCCCGTCAGCGCAGGGGTGAACACCGCGCAGTGGGGTGAAGCAGACACCCAGGGGGGCTGGGAACACCCTTCAGGGAGGGTGCACCAGGTACATCAGCAATGACGTACGAGGCTGAGATTGCTTCGTGATAGTGTGAGAAATGCCAGATTTGGGTACGAGTAGCAAAACTGGGACCAATAGGGAACAGTATCGGGGACAACCCGCTGGCCCCTCCATCACACCGCTGGCCTGAAGACATGGGAGAGCTGAGCCAAGAGGGATGGACTCACACCCTAACGCCAGGTGATGTGGGAGGGTAAGGAGGGATGGGCTTGCGCCCCAATACTTCTGTCCCTGCTGCACCCCCATACCCTTCCCCAAGCCTCCGTGGCCCCACAGCCGCCCCGCACCCCCATCCCTAACACCAAGCAGTGTGGCAAGGTAAGGAGGGAGAGACTTGCACCCTAACCCCAGGCAGTGCAGGAGAGCGGAAGGAAAGGAGAAAGAAAAGAGTACATACATTACTTGTATGTAATCAAGATTACTTAAGAGTTATTAATTGTAGCTCAATAGTTATGTGCAACACCATGAAGAGTAACCGGATCATGAAGTAATGAGTGGTGTGTTTACTAGTTTACTGACCGTGTAATCACTTTATTAGATTATTTTACTGTGTTGACTAATCAATCAACACTACAGAGACTTGAACCAGTTTGTCTTAAGCCTGAAAGCTAACGGGGGGGACGACTCAGACCCTGAGGTGACCCCCCCCACCCCGCCATCCTCTCATCTGCATCCCCTGCAGTCCCTCCTGTATCCCCCACATCCTCCCCGGTGTCCCTCTTGCACCCCGCCATCATTCTCTCTGCGACCCCCTGGCACACTCAGCACCCGTCCCCGCATCACCTCCGGATCCCTCGCGTCCTTAATCACGCCCTCCTCTGCCTTCCCTCCCAACCG
>NW_008795371.1:3246994-3254216 GCF_000699145.1 Aptenodytes forsteri | reverse complement strand
CAGTTTAAGGCGGGAAGGGGCGGCCCCGGCGGGCGGTGCTCGGGGCGGGGTGTCGCGGCGGACAGAGGGACAGAGGCGGGGCCGTGGTCCAAGCGCAGCTTTAGTGCGGTGTCACCGGGCGGGCCCGCCGCCGTACCAGGCCCAGCCGTGCAGGGCCCCGGCCCCCGGGCCGGCCCTCCCGGTTAAGGCAGACGGTGGCAGGGAAGCGGCGAGCCCCATCCTCCCCCTCGCCTCGGGGCATCGGGCAGGTGCCACGGAGCGCAGCCCCGGCCCCAGCCCCACGGCAGCGTGCCAGCCCCCACGGGCAGCCAGGACCCCGACCAGGGGCAGCCATCCCAGAGCAGCAAGTGAGTGCCCACCCGGAGCAGAGTGTGCGGGCAGCCCCCGGCCAGGCCCTCACTCCTGGCCAGGGTTGGGCTTGATGAGGCCGTAAGCCACGGCCTGCGCCAGGCTCTCCTTGGCCGCCTGGGCCACACGCGGCTTGTCCTTGTCCTTGGCGAGCACGGAGAGGATCTCCAGCATCTCGCTGGCGATGAGCTGCTCCGCCACCTCCCGCTCGGCCGCCATCATGTTCATCACCACCACGGCCCCGCGGTGCTGCAGCTCCGTGCTGGGGCTCAGCAGCAGGGCCTGCAGGATCTCCAGCCAGTGCACCGTCTGTGGGGGCAGGGGGGCCGCACTCAGCGCTGCTTCCCATGAGAGGGGGGCCAGCTCCCCGCAGCCCTGATGGCCCCCCGACACCCCCAGCCCCGGCTCAGAGTCAGGCTGAGGTCAGGACAGGTTGCTCCACCTCCTGGGGCCAGCGCTGGGACACAGCTCCAGGACATCAGGAGAGGGAATATGGGACACTGGGGGCTGTCCCGCCACTGGGCACTCACCACCTGGGGGATCCGCTTGCAGATGGGGGGGTGCAGGGCGGTCAGCATGGCCAGGGTCCCTGAAGCTGCCCGCCGCAGCTTCTCGTCCTCCTCCCCACTGTACAGGACCATCAGCTTCAGCCGGTCACTACCCTCGGCCAGGAACAGCTCCTGCACCTGCAGAGGAAGAGGGGGGCACGTGGGAGTGCAGGGGGCTGGGAGCCCAGGGCAGACGCCCAGCCTACCCTGGCCCAGCCCTCACCTCCTTGCTCATGGCCATGTTGCACATGCACTCCGTGGCAGCCAGCCGGATTAGCTCGTGCTCCTCAAACATGTAGCCCTCGATCATGGGCACAGCCTTCTCCTTCAGGATCTTCTGCCTGCAACAGGGCAGAAGAGCGTGAGCACTCCCTGTGCAAGGGCAGCACGCCTCCGGGCCAGACAGGGACAGGCCCCCTCTCTCCCCCCGACCTGGTCCAGCTCCGCGCTAGCCCCACTGCCCCTACCGCAGCCTCTCGCTGATGCCAGCCAGGTTGGTTAACGCCATCAGCCCCTCGAAGTTCTCCAGGCCTGTGCGCTGAAGGTGCAGAAGGCTTACCAAGGGCCGGACCACCTCATAGATCTGTGGAGACAGCAGTGCAGGGCTCGAACCCTGAGCGAGGGAGGTGCAGGGAGCTTTGAGCCCAGCCTAAAGGCAGAGCTGCTCCCATGGTCAGGCCTAGGCCGTCAGGCCTTTGTGGGGAACATCAAGGGTCGTGCCACCTCCTGCTCCCCAGGGAAGGGCAAACCCATGCTGGCAGTTCCTGCGACACAGATCCCGCCTCAGATCACCAGTCCTGCAGCCTTTAGCTCCAGGGCTGCCGAGCCCTTTCCCAGTGGGCAAGGAGGAGCAGAAGCCTACCCTATCCCAGATGCTGCACACAGGGACTGGGGCAGCTCCTACCAGGGCAGCCCCCCCTCGCACTGCTCAGCCCGATGCCTCCCCAGAGCAGACACACGCCTGGCTGCAGCAGCCCGGGCACACACGGCGGGACGAGCCCCTGCTGCGGCCCCGCCCCCACTGCCGCTCCCATGCAAGCCCCTGCGCAGCCCCGACTGCCCACACAGGGCCCCTGCTTGGCAGACCCATCCCCGCAGCGGTGACACTCACCCGCTCTCCGGGGAAGGCCATCTCCGGGTTGGAGGTGATGGTGATCTTTGCCAGGGCCTGAGCTGCCTTGGTCTGCCCCACCTCGGTGCCCTCCAGGGACAGTGGGATGAGAGCCTGCAGACGGAGACACAGCAGCCAGTCCTGCAGCCAGGTCACAGCAGCCCCAGCTTCCCCAAGTCTCGTGTATGAGGGAGCCAGTGTGGTCCCCTGCCAAACTACAGCCACCCTCCCCCAGAGCCCCAGCCCTCCCCAGAGCCCCACTGGGGGGGAGCAGCACAGCACTGCACAGGCCAGCAGCACCGCGAGGCCTGTCCCCTTACCTTGCCTCCTCCCTGCGCAACCACACCACCCCGGTCTTCTGCCTCCTCCACCAGTGCCAGAAACACCCTAGGAGTTCAACAAAGCAGGAGCAGCTGGAGTCAGGGACCTGCCACAGTGGGTCCCAGCAGCACCCAGACATCTGCAGTGGGCCCAGGCTGTACCAGACTCCCGGACACCCCCTTTCTGCTCCTAGGAGCTTGCATTCACCACAGGCATGTAAGTTCGCTGGCAGGACACCAGCAGGACATTGGCAGCCTCAGAACCCAGCTCCCTCCCTGCCACTCCCCTCCACACCCGTACCTGGAGATCAGCTCCCGGCAGGAGTTGGTGAGCGCCGGGTTCTCGCTCTTCACCATGCAGGCCAGAGCTGACACCACACCAGCCGTCAGCAGCTTCCTCACCCGGCGCTTCACGAAGTCCGGCTTGTCCTGTCCCAGAGGCAGGGTCACCGCTTGGCTCAGTGGCACCAGCCTGCCACCTGCTGCCATCCGCTGTGAAGTCTCTGACCTCACCCCTGAAGGCCCCAGGGACACCCTGTCCCCACTCAGAACCCTGGGCTCTGCCCACCCATGCGCCCTCCCCAGGGCCAGGGCTCCTGGCAGCTCCTGAGAATGGCCGTGCTCTGCTCACCTTGGGGTGCTGCTCCGGAATGTGCTGCTTGGCATACTTGGCCAGCTCCAGCATCTGGGGGTCTGGCTCCTCGTGGTCGTAGCTGTTGGTGCAGTTCACTAGTGTGGAGGCAACCGCGTAGAGCACACTCCTGTCCTCTGACTGCAGCAATAATGGGACACCCATCACACCCACGATGGAGAGGACAGCCCAGGGCTCGAGCCCACCCAGCACCACTGGGCCCTTGCACACACCCCATTCCCGTAGCGTGAGCCCCACAACCCCCTTCGGTGTGTTTCCCCAGTGCCAGGGCGCCCATGACCCAGGGCCCCCGCCACAGTGCTCAGCACGCACCTTGGCCAAGTGGAACATGGCCTGCATCGCTGCCTTGTCCTCCACAAACTCCTCCTTGACGTCCGCATCGAAGGTGAGGTAGGCCAGGCCCTCCACCGCCCAGCGCCGCGTGCCCGCATCGATCGTCTCATTGCAGAGCCACCTGGGAGATGGGCCCCATGAGCCCAGGCTGCGGGGCACCCTGCCCGGCTCCCCCCCGCCCCACAGCCGGCAGCACTCACTTGCGGCACTGCTTGGCCAATTTCATCGTGGAGCCCTCGGCAAACTGTTTCATGCTGAAGTCGGTGCCTCCGGCAGATCCCAGCTTGCAGAGCCCCTGCAGCCAGGGGCAGAGCATCAGAGCAGGAAGGGCCACGGTCACCCCGAGGCGCCTGCGAGAGCCCCCCAGCAGGGAGGGGACAGCGCTGCGGACCCACAGGCCCTGCAGCCACAGCCCACCCAGCACCACCCAAGGGCTCGGCACAGCCGCTCCTCCCGTCCCGCCACACTCCCGGCGCGCTCACCACCAGCGCCCGGATGCGGATGCTGTCCCTCTCGCTGTGCTTGTAGATCTCCTTGAGCAGGCTGACGCCGTTGGCAGTGATGAAGGAGGCACGCTTGGCCTTGTCGGCAGCGTGGATCAGTGCCTCCACCGCTACCAGCTGGTGGGCCTCGCAGACAGAGGCACAGAGGGACAGCACGCTGTCCATGATCCCCTCCAGCTCCAGCACCCTGTTCCCAGCATCCGAGGGGCCTTGCAGCAGGCATGACACCGTCTGGATGGCCCGCAGCTTCCCAGCCAGCTCGTGCCCCTCGAACCAGCTCCTGCAGGGGAAGACCACCAGGAAGGATAAGGCTGATCCCACCCACCGCCTTCAGCCACACGCAGCCCCACCTGCTGAACCCCAACACAGCAGGTCTCTGGTGGGTCTGCAATCTGCTTTTATCACTAAGGGCAAAAAGGTGGCGATAGAGGTGCTGCTACTTCCCCAGAAGGGTGCTGGCTGTATGAGACTGAACCCCCCGCTCCGCCCCCAAGGACGCCCCGGCTCACCTCACGTAGTCCTCGCACAAGTGGTGGAAGTTTTCTCTCTCAGCATCGCATTTCAGGTCATCGTAAAGTTTGCTCAGCAGAACTGAGGCACTCATCCGGCTGTTCTCTGTCACGGGCAGGCTGCCCGGGGCGCCGCACACTGTACTTCCCACCTCCAGGATCTTCTTCAGGCCTAGGAGAACGTGAGGTCAGACACCCCAGTGAGGAGCAAAATGGGGTGCGCAGGCAGAACAGAGGCACGCGGCACCCCGAGGCAGAGGGGCGCGATGCCCCAGCGGGATGCTGCAGACTGTTCTGCTCACCCTGGTCGATCACCCAGAGGCTCAAGCTGTTGTTGGTCTCCTTTGGCGACTTCCTGGGCACCACCTTGATGAGCAGGTTGAGGGCATTGTCACGGCCGTGCGCAGAGGCCCCTTCCAGTGCTAGCAGCTCCAGGAGGTGCTTGATCAGCAGTTTCAGGTCCTTGGAGGAATCTTCCAGAAAAGACAGCGCCCAGCAGTCAGCGCCCTGGGCACAGGCCTCACCCCAGCCTTGGTAAGGCTGGCAGGAGATGCTGCCATGACCAGGGGCTCCTGCCTCCCAGCTCAACCTCATATTAACCCTGACCCAGAGCGCCGGCTCTGCGGCAGGGAGTGGTGACAAGGTGGGCAGCGGGAGAAGAACCCGCTGCAGCTCAGTGCCTCCCCAGGACACGCTCCCCACCCCACGCCAGCCAGCCAGGGCAGCAGACACTCACCCAGCACCACCGCATCCTCCTTGCCACGGAAGTCCTTCTGAAGCCCCTCCTTCAGGGAATCGAACATCACGTGCAGAAGGTTGCAGGCAGCCAGGGAAACCTGCTCGTGCTCCACACCCAGCACCGCTGAGAGACGAGGGGCCCCCAGCTCCACCAGGATGGCCGTGGTCTACAGGTACAAGCACAACTGTCTGCTGGAGACTTTGGGGAAGCCTTAGTGCTTCCCAGCACCTTATCAGGACAGTTCCCTGTCACAACAAGGCGCTCAGAGACTCAGGCATGGCAGGTGACAGCTCAGAGCTCCTCTGCTCAGCAGGGCTGCAGCCAGCCGCAGGCAGAGGCCAGCGACGCTCCCCTGCCTGACACGCTTCGCAGCCTCCCCGACATCGATTCCCCTGGGTCAGGCCCTGTCATGCAGGAGAGCTGGGCTACAGCGGGACCTACCCGGGAGCGGTGCCCGGAGCACAGCCCCACCAGGGTGCGCAGGGCCGCCAGCATCAGGTCAGCCTTGGCTGTGTCAAGCAGCTGCGTCAGCAGCCGCACACCATCACTTTGGAAGATTTTCTCTGCTCCGGCCTCCTCTCGTGCCAGCACAATCAGGTTCTGCGCAGCCTGGGAAAGGAGATTCATGTCTGGGTCACCTGCCCACCAGAACGCAGCCCACCATGCGCAGGGAACCTCCCCAGCGGAAGCTGGCTGGGCAGCCAGCGTAGCCACAGGCACCTGCCTTCCGCCCCCAATCTCCAAGGAACACGTTCTGCTGGTGGGAAGCCTGGCCTTGCCCGGGCAGCACTGTTCAGACAGCAGCGCTGACCTGGGAATACCACTCCTCCCCTCCCTGCCTTCCAGCCAAGCTGTGTTGCCCTCCACTCCCCAGAGCTCAGACCTTTTGCTTCTTGTCCACATCCTTTTCTTCAGGATCCAGCAAGATCTGGAACATCTGCTCTACCTTCGAGTCTGTGCAGGACATGGTCTTCATCTGAGACAGAGCAGAAGCTCAGCCCTCACCTGCTTCCCTGAGCCCACCACACCCATGGGGGGGCCACAGCAGCCCCCACCCCCCACGCTACCTCCCCACTCACCTTCTCGTGCATGCTGCTCCCCAGGGCACGCAGGGCCTCCTGGAAGGCCTTGTTCTTGGGCTCCAGGCTCACACATCGCTGCAGGTCACTGACAGCCTGGTCCAGGCGGCCCAGCTTCTGCAGTGCCTGGCTCCGGCGGAACAGCGCCTTCATGTCCCGGCCATCGGCTTCAATGGCTGCAGATGAGCGGGGGATCCATCGCAAAGCCCCTGGACTGCTCCGGTCTGCCCGGACAGGCAGCGCACAGAGGCCAGTCCCCTGCCAGCCACCACTGACCTTTAGATGCATCAGCCTCTGCCTTGGCATAGTCCTCCTGCAGAGAGAGAGTCGGCGAGAGGGAAACGCCTGACGCGCTGCCCATGCAGGCCTCGCTCAGCCCAGCCTGCTGTGGGCAGAGGCAGCACCCGCCACTTTAGAGAGAAGAGCAGGGAAAAGACCGTGGGGTTTGAGGATGGGAACAGCGTCACTGAGGACAGTGAGCCAGCCCAGTAGGACATCCCATTCTTCCCAGAGCACAATGCTCATCGGGTCCCCAGCGAGCCCTAGGGTCCCCTGATGGTTTTCAAGTGCTCCCAGTCTACTCAAGCCCCTGAAGTTCCTTGTGTTCCCCCTTGCCTCAGAGAGTTCCACGATGGGAGATCGCAGACGCTGTGACTGCCTTGACTGCCTGGAGAACAGCCTCAGAGCATAGGCACAGCCCAGGCATGGACGGGAGTGCCCTGCCCCGGCCCTGACAGCCCACCCGGGAGGTGGGGCAGCACGGGACAGCGGGCAGGCCCAGGAGAAAAGGTGAGCAGAGAAAACACCAGACAGCGTCCTGCCCAGGGACCGACAGGGCCTCCCAGCGCAGGCGCACAGCTGGCAAAGGCGGATGGGCCGGGGCAGCCGCCAGCAGCACAGCCCCAGCAGGCCGGGGCGGCCGGGCAGGTTCCTGCAGGGCCCGCGGTGACGCACCCGCCCCGCTCTCACCAGCTTCAGGTAGCAGGCGGCCCGGTTGCGGTGCAGCACGGCTCGCTCCGGCTCCGCGTCGCAGAGGCTCAGCGCCTGCGTGTAGGCGGCGAGGGCCGCGGCGTGGTCCCC
>NW_008795371.1:3244529-3246127 GCF_000699145.1 Aptenodytes forsteri | reverse complement strand
CCTCAGGAGGGGGCAGCCATGGCCCCCACACCGGCACCCCTGTGCCAGGGAGGGCCCAGCCAGGGCCAGCTCTGGGCCCCAGGGGTGACACCACGCCAGCCCCCGGGGCTGTGCCGAGAGCCCGGAGGCCCTGCGGCCCCCTCCCACCTCCCAGGCACCGCAGCCCCAGCCCTGAGCACCATGGCCAGGCTGCAGCCCCACTCACCGGACACCTCCCACCTCCCAGGCACCGCAGCCCGAGCACCATGCAGGCTGGATAGGTTCACCCCGATGATGGCCTCCAGGGCCAGCTGGGAGCAGCAGGACTTGAGGGCACGCGGGCTGGGGTGGCAGCAGTAGCGGTGGCTGGCCGGGTCGGTCAGCCGCGGGCAGTAGAAGCCGGGGTGGTAGCGGCCATCGAGGTCCGTGTAGCCCTCACAGAGGTGCAGGTTCTGCACTGAGACTGCAGCGAGGAGCGGGCACTTGGCGAGTGCCGGGGCTCAGCCCCCGCTGTGGGGGTGCTGCAAAGCTCGTGAACGGGGCACGCGCTGGGCTTTGCCCCTGCGTCAAGGCAAGGTGGCGTGCTGGCAGCCAGTGCAGTGCCGGTGGGACGGGCTGTCAGCTCTAGCAAGGTGGCCCTTGCAGGGACACTGCGGAGCGGAGCCTTCCTCAGCCCCAGCAGGGATGGGCCGGGCTGGGAGCGCCCCGGCCCCCTGGGGCCTTTCTGCCACGGCACAGGAGCCCCCGGCTCAGCCCTCAGGGTGGGCTCAGGTCATGGCTGAGCACAGCCCCACCCAGCACTGCCTGCTGGTGGCCCTGGCCCCCTGTGTGCCGTGACCTCCAGCGCTCGCCATCGCCCCAGCAAGGGCAAACACAGGCAAGGAGCGTGATGGCGGCAGAGGGGAGGGGAAAGCCCACAGGCCAGCCCCGACCTCCCCATGCTTGGTCTGAGGGGTTCATCACTTCTCACCTCACAGGCATGCTGCAGTGGGACCAGCCCCGGCACCACCATGCCTGGGCCACTATCCCCAGCACGCAGACCACCGCCTCCCGGCACAGACCACCCAGCCTCCATCGGGGGCCATTGGGGAGCAGCCCACAAGGGACGAGGCCCCAGCAGGGACAGGGAGGATGGGTTCGGGGAGCAAGAGGAGTGGGAGCGGGGCTGTACCTGTCCCGAAGACACCGGGGCACAGAGCCATGGCGAGGAGCAGCCGGAGCAGGAGCCCACCCAGCATCTTCCCAGCCGACCCTGGGCAGAGGCAGCTCTGGCTCCGGCAGAGGCAGAAACCACAGCCCCTCCTGCTCCCGCCTCCATCACGGCCCATCAAGAGCCGCTTGGAGCCATTAGAGCCTCCTGCACTCACTGCCCGCTCCGCAGGGACCGGGCAGGAGGCGGGAGCATCGCTAATGAGCTTCTCGGGGGCCAAGTGTGGGACTGGAGGCTCCTTCCCCACCCCGCAGCAGGGCACCAGCCGCCGGGTCCATGGGCCCTGGTTGGGCACCTCAGCCCACCTGGGGATCCTGGTGTTGCGGGCGAGGGTTGCAGGCCAGGCTGGGGCGCGGGGCGAGCGTTTGGCCCTGGGGCTGTGGGCAGGCAGGCTGTGCCGCAGCCCCTC
>NW_008795371.1:3233322-3244462 GCF_000699145.1 Aptenodytes forsteri | reverse complement strand
GTGGGGGGGCAGGCTGTGCCGCAGCCCCTCGGCAGCCCAGCCCCAGCAGGCAGCGGGCCCTGTGCCAGCAGCCTGGCCCCCCGCCAGCCATGCCATTAGCCAGGCTCCGGCAGAGCCACCGGTGGCACGCTGTGCCAGTGCAGGGCTGTGGTCCCCCACTCCCCGGCACAGCCCTGCAGCATGCTCGCACCCCCAGCCATGCACCAGGCGTGGGGTCCTGCCCCACTGCGCTGCCCCGTGCCAGGCTGTCCCCGGAGCGGTGCGAGGGGCTGAGCTGCCGGGGCCGGTCCATGCACTCTGCCTGTTCTCAGGGCGGTGGGCGTGCGGGGCCATGGCCGAGCCTGTGGGATGCAGGCTGTGCTGGAGGCTGTGCGGGAAACGGAGACAGAGCTCAGCTCGCACCACCTCCTCGCCTGGCCCTCCCTGCGGCCCTCTCCGCTGGCACCCCTTTGCAGTAATTAGCCCCGGGGGGGGCCAGGGGAGCATGGCAGCCCCTGTGGTCCCCACGGCAACGGGGAGGATGCTCCTGGTGACGTGGCTTCCAGCAGCCCCTAGGGCACTGCAGACCGGCCGGCCAGGCTCCTCAGGCACCAGAGCATCACCGCCAGCTGAGGGCTTCGCACCACTCCATCTCAGCCTGCTCTGGACAGCTGGGCACGGCCGGCAGTGCCCCACAGCCCTGGGCACAGGAGCAGGGGTCCAGCTCCCCCAGCAGCTGCAGGCGTTTCAGCCCTGAGAACAGTTGGCACCCCCAAGCCCCAGGAGGCTGCTGCGCCAGGCTCTCGCCCCAGCAGCCCAGGGGTGCACATGCAGGTACTGCAGCAGACGATGTCCCCCCATCCCCTCCCTGCTGGGCTGGGCCCTCTTCCTGAGGCGCCAGGGGGTCCCCAGTGACTGTCAGCACCTGCCGGCAGGTGCCGGCAGCCAGAGCTCAATGGAGACCAGACTGCCATGCTGACACCGAAAGGGGGCTAAAGGCACTGAATTTGGGAGAGGCCATTCCCGTGCTTAACCCATGTGTTGCTGCCTGCAGAGGGAGCTGCCTAACTTTGGTCTGCACCCCGTCCCGCTGGCTCCCGCCAGCGCCAGGTGCTGCCTGTTCCCGAGCATGGCTGGGCCTGGCCGTGCCACTGGCCTCTCACACATGCCCGGGGCCCCACGGCTGGCTCAGCCCTGAGAACACTGGCAGAGCAGGGACCCCACGGAGCAGAGCGCAGCACAGCCCTGACAGCCCGCCCAGCACACCCAGACTGGCCCTGGCCACAGCTCTGAATCTCCCTCCCTGCTGCCCCGTCTCCCCATGGAACACCGTTCCCATTCCTCCACGCAACCAGTGTGAGAATCACAAACCAGACACAGACTAAGGCCCTTTGAAACAGCCTCGTGTTTCCTACAAGCTCCAGGCGAGCTCAGTCTCCAGTCCACAGCACCTCCCTGGCCAGCTGCCCCAAGCCCGCCAGGCTCCTGGCAGCCCCCGTGCTGCCCTGCGGGTCGGGGGGAGCCCAGCATGGGCCCCTGCCCTAAGACGCTGGGGTGGGCACCCTCCCAGGCAGCTGTGCAAACGCAGCAGGGCATCTGTGCCCATCCTGCCAGCTGTGGCAGAGCCCGGCCCACTGCCCCCACCAGCCGTGCTCTGCTCGGAGCAGTGCCCAGCCCATGACCTCTATGTCCAGGCAGCATCTGGCAGCCTCTGCACAGCCCTGCCACAGCAGTTCACTTCTGAAATCTATCTGAAAACACAGGACTAATAAATTAGAAGGCAACAGCCTTTGCAAGTCTGGCACCTCCTGCCCAGTGCCCGCCTGCCTGCCACAGGCCCGCTGTCCCAGCCTCTCCCAGGCCGTGCTGGTGCTGCTGGGCTCAGCGGCTGCTCCCATGCTGCCCAGCCAGTCTGTTCCTCTCCCTCTCCGGGAGATACTACCCCAGGCGGATGCGGAAAGTGGCAATTTCCATGGGGTCCAAGCAGATGTTGGTGCTATTAGAGGCCGTGCCCAGTGGGTACATCAAGGTCAGCGAGGTGGGCTGCAGGGAGCCCAGCTCCAGCCCCTGGAACAGGCTGCCCAGGGCCAGCTAGGGAGAGAGGAGGGAGAAGGGTGGGTGGCAGTGCAGCACTGTGCACAGGGCAGCCCCACACGCGCTGTGCCAGCAGCCAGTTTGCAGGCCCCCCATGGCACCAAGGGCATCACGCTGACCCAGCCCAGCCCAAGCTCTGCCCTTCCTCGCTGGGGAATGCAGGGCTCGTGGAAGGCTCCAGACCCGCTTTGTGAAAAACCAACATCCTCCAGCTTTGCCTGGGCAAGGGGCAGAGCAGGGCTGCATGCTGCACCGTGGGACTCTTGACCAGCCACCGGTTCTGGGACGCTGGTGCTGGGGGACATGGGGGCCCCCTCCAGCCTCCATCCTGGCTTGGCACGAGCACAGGAGTCAGGTGTGGTGCCAGATGTGCCGGGGCCCCAGCCTGGCTCTGACCCAGCGGTGGCTGGAGGTCGCAGCCCGGTCTTACCTTGCCCTGGCTGGTGGTGCAGTTAAACCCCAGATTCTTGGCCTCCAGGCTGCAGTCAAAGCCTTTGCGGTGCAGGATCAGGGCTGCCTCGGCCGAGGGTAGCGAGTCATCCTGCTGGGGAGCCAGGGTGTGAGGTGCAATGCTGGGGACAGCGGGTGCGAGATGCCCCCGAGAGTCCTGCTGCCCCCGGGCCGTGCCCGCCCCTCTCACAGGGCGCAGCTCACCTCTGCCTGCAGCATCCGCAGGTTAAGGATGTGAAAGTCGCAGGGGAGGGTGGTGGAAAGGGGCATGAATGAGCGCAGGGCTGGTGGGGCCGGCTTCTCCTGGGCCACAGGCATGACCAGGGCCTCGGCATTCAGGTGCATGGAGGTGATGTGGCTCAGCAGGGAAGGGAAGCTGATCGGGCGGCCGTCCTGCACAGGCCAAAGAGCACACGGGTCAGCGCAGGCCAGGGGAGCAGCAGGGCCAGGCAGAGCCTGGACAGGGCCCATGGGGCTTCCCGCTCCTTACAGCCTTTCCAGCAGCACTCGGAGAACAGGCACCTGCCAGCACAGGGCACCCAGAGCTGCGCCCACCCAGTCATGACCCCCTCCCCAGCACCCAAACAGGGAGGGCAGCTGCCGGCCAGGCAGCCTGCATGGACCCCGGCTAGCTGACCCCCCAGATGGTCAGACTACGGGCCTGCTACGGGGCCCAGCTAGGCTAGTCGCTAGCAGCTAGTGCACGAGACAGGGAGAGACAGTGGGGCCAGGCCGGCCGTTACCTCTGGGCTGCCAGTCCTGGCGCCGGGGAAGCCCAAGGCTTTAAACATGGAGGCCAGTTTGGAAAAGAAGCTGGAGCTCTGAATGGGTGACATGGCGCATGCATAGAGAGCAGCGAGGGGACGGGACAAGAACATTGTGATTACGAGGGCGGTGTGGCTCTGCACCCCATCTGCGGGACAGACCCCGGTCCACGGTCCCACCCTCACCACACCCCCCTGCTCCAGGTATGGCCAGTGCAGGGCCAGCACGACGGCCGGGGGGGGGCCATGCAGCGAGCAGCGAGGGGACGGGACAAGTGATTACGAGGGCGGTGGGGCTCTGCACCCCATCTGCGGGACAGACCCCGGTCCACGGTCCCACCCTCACCACACCCCCCTGCTCCAGGTATGGCCAGTGCAGGGCCAGCAAGGGCCAGCACGACGGCCGGGGGGGGGCCATGGGACAGCATAGGAGGAGACCCTGCACCCAATCGCATGCACGGCTTTCTGCAGACGCCTCCACCCTGCTCTGTCCCAAGACAGGGCTGGGCTCTCTGAGTGAGTGGCACCATGCCCAGCCCCGGTCCTGCGGCCTCACAGCTCACGCACCTTGTTGGCAGTGGCGCGACGCTCCAGGAGGAGGCGGAATCGGTTGCAGGTCCGCTTGTTGTCCTTCAGCCCTTGGCCCAGGCCCCGGTTGTCATCCTGCATGAGGCGCCGGTCCAGGATCACCTCCAGCTGGCCTGCAGAGAGCGGGTCCCAGCGCCCCGGGCTTTAACACGAGCCAGCCGCCCCGCACGGCACCTCTGCTGCCACACATGGAAATGCTCCCACAAGACTGGGGGCAGCCGGGGAGCCCCCAGAGACAGCAGGACCAGGGCACCCTGTGCCCAGCCCGCAGCACCCTCCTCCCCAGCATCCCCCTGCACCCACCCTGCAGCACCCTCCTCCCCAGCATCCCCCGCCAAGGGCAGCCCAGGCTTTGCGGCAGGCCTCCCGAAGCACAGCCCCACGGCCCCGGTGGGGCCGGCTCACCACTGCTGAGGCTGGAGACCCCCAGGGCCTGGGCTGTGTGCAGCGTCAGGCGGCTCTGCATGTCCTGGATGTAGGCCATGGTGGGCATGGGGTAAAAGTTGGCCTGCAGTGGCAGCTTCTGCTGGTACCTGCGGGGCTGGATCTGCCGAGGGACAGAGGTCAGCGGCTGGAGGTGGCTCCCACAGTGCCCAGTGCCGGGTGGCAGGGCACTGTCCCTCCGTGGGCAGCTGTTGTCCCTCCCCAGGCTGCCGGATACCTGGAAACCATTGAGGTCCGTGAAGAAGGTGTCGTCACTCTCGATGTCAGTGCTGAAGCGCAGGGCCAGCTCCTTGTTGATGTGGTCACGGATGTCCACCAGGCAAGACACGTCCAGGGACAGGCCCTCCACCCCTGCGGGCAGGCAGTGAGGGCCTGGGCCCCATGGGCAGCATCGCCCAGCACCCCCAGGCCAGCAACCTCCCTGGCACAGCCTCACGTTGTCTCACCTGGCACGTTGTAAAGCCGCACCACGGTCTGGACATGCTGGTAGTAGCTGGTGACCTCCGAGAAGAGGGGTCCCTCCGTCACCCGCACTACTGGGGGGTCCTTGGGGGTGTAGGGCTGCAGGGGAAGGAGGGCTGCGCTGAGGCTGCTGCCTGCGGACTGTCTCTGGCGACCTCCGAGAAGAGGGGTCCCTCCGTCACCCGCACTACTGGGGGGTCCTTGGGGGTGTAGGGCTGCGGGGGAAGGAGGGCTGCGCTGAGGCTGCTGCCTGCAGGACTGTCACGTGGCCGCGGGCACCACTGCCAGCTGGCTCTCGGAGGCAGTCCCCGTACCTTGGCCTCGCCATCAGGCAGAAAGAGATAGGCTCCACTTTTGTCCTTGGAGGTCCTGGTGCCGTAGATGAGGAACTCACTGCTCACCCTCTGCTCCCACTCCTCCCCAGTTCGGCGGATGCTCTGCAGGGTGCAGGTCGGCACAGCAGTGAGCACACCTTGCACGAGGCAGCGCTGTGCCCCTCTCCCCTCCTTCACCCCCACGCCACCTGTCAGACCCTTGCACTTGCCTGCAGCAGGCCTGAGCGTCCTGAGAAGCAGGCCTGCAGGTGCTGGTTCTCCAGGCAGAAGTCATCAGCAGTGGCCGGGAAGACGTGCACGGGTACAGCCTCCTGCTTGCGCACATGCAAGTCCCGGCCATGCAGGTACAGGCGCACGGAGGACTTCAGCGTGGTGTGGCTGTCAAAGGACTTGTGCAGCTGCAGCACACGCAGCCCCAGCGCAGGCAGGCGGGCCAGGACAGACACCTGCGGGCAGCACGGAGACCTGAGCCAGCCCCTCTGCAGGAGGGCAGCCGGCACGTGGGGACCTGCTGGCTGTCGGCAGGGCAAAGACCCCAGCTCAGTGCTTCCGGGGCCTCTGCTGAGGGAGGACGTGCATGCGGGCCTGGGGGTTCGCGAGCAGTGGGAGCTTGTGTTGGGATGCGGGGACACTTGTTGCCACAGAGGAGGGCTCACAGGGTGTCCCTGCTGCGGGGATAGTCTGCGAGGATGGCAGGCTGGCACGCACGGGCTGTGCAGGCTGAGGATGGGGGCAGGCAGTGGCACTGGGGCACCCCATACCTGGTAGACGTCCGGCACCATGTCGGTGGCAGAGCCCCAGTGCGCACTGAGCTGGGAAGGCAGGGGCTGCCCCTCCTCGGAGAGCACACACACATGCGGGGAGTCCACCAGCACCGGCAAGACACTCAGGCGCTCCTGCTCCAGCGGGTTGAACACCACCAGGAACCTGCGGGTGGGGTCACACAGGGATGACCACCCCAGCTCCACGGCATCCTGGGTGCCCCACACCACCCACGGGTCTCATGCACCCACCCACTGCTTTACAGAGTCCCAGGTACCTCCCTCATTGCCCTCCCACGGCCCCACAAGCCCCAAGAGCAAGGCAGGCAGCCCCTACCGGGGTGAGGCGTCCAGTTTGACAACTGTTCTCTCCGGGAGGGAGTCCTGGTTGGGGCGCGTGTCGTCCTGGGGAGAGGAGCAGTCAGAGCCAGGGTGCGCCCACCTCCCCTGCCAGCCAGGCCCAGGGACGCAGGCACAGGCTGGGACCCTTTCCCAAGGCCCCCACCCAGCACTGAGCGGGCAGGCAGGGCTGTGCTTCCTGGAGGCACGGGGACAGCTGCCCCAGCATGACCCAGTGTGCTGGGGCACGGGGAGCTGTGGGCAGGGTGCTGCTCACCGTGCCGAGGAAGGGTGCAGCGGGGTCGTGGCGGTAGGCATCTTTATCCCCCAGCACGAGGTAATGCGCAGCATTGATGATGACGCGCTTGAGGTTTGTGAGAGAGCGGAGCAGCCTGAGGCACAGGCAGGGTGAGCCAGCTGGGACTGTCCCCCTGTCCTGTCCCAGCGTCCACCCAACACTCCCCACTTCCCCCTGGAGGAGGGGCCCCACAGGACCCCCACACCCAACCACGCTCCCAGCCCCGTACCCACCAGCCCCCGTCCGAGACAGGCCCCTCAGGGCTGCGCCCCAGCCCCCTGCACGCACCGGACTCCATAGTCAACAGCCACGGTCCCCCCCCCGGCCCCAAGACCCCCCAGCCACGGCCTCCTTGGCGGTGCCGGTGATGGCGTCGTGGTGCTGGAAGAGGCCCAGGTTGCGGCGGGCATTGCTCAGCAGGGCGTAATCGGAGATCGGGTACCTGCCATCGGTGCCAGCGTGGCGGGCGTGGGCAAGCGCCAGGCTGTACAGGATCTCTGCCCCCCTGCGCAGGGACAGGGTCACCAAGGGTCCCTGCTCCAGTGCCCGAATGGTCCGGGCTGAGCAGTGCCAGGACGAAGGGCAGAGGAGGAGCAGCCAGCCCAGCCTGCCCTCGCACCAATGGTGCCCAGCCTGAGCACTCTCCACACCCCGGGGCCTGGCCTCGGGGTGGGCAGGCAGGGGGCACACGCTGCCCTGGGGCTGGGCAAGGGTTTGGCACTGCCTGGGCTGTGCCTGGGCCACCCCCAGCACGCTGGCAGCTGGGTACAGACTGGGGGACTGACGGGGCTCCTGGGTGCTGCCCAGCCAACCCTTGCCCGTGCCCCCTGCACACAACCCCTGCCCCAGGCCCAGCCCGATTCCCCTCACCGGAGGTGGGCCTCCAGCACCCGGTCCAGGCTCTTGTAGAAAGGCCGGGAGGTGTAGTAGCCTGTCCAGTAGTGATCCTCCCGGTCCGCGTAGGAGAAGAAATCCCCACTCAGCACCGGGAACCCAGGCGGCTTCATCCCTGGCACAATGCCCACCTTCTTGTACAGAGCGTCAAAGTAGTCAGAGAGCGTCCCAAACTGTGCCTGCAGGATGGCACGCGCAGCCCTGAGTGCGACAGGGAGCCGCCGTGGCTCCCGAGGATGGGGGCTCCCACCACCCCTCCCAGCACTGCCCACCCTCCTACTGGGCTCTGCATGTGGCCTCCCCACAACCTCCGTGTGTGGGGCCCTGCTCCCCCCAGCCCCCCATGCTGACCCGGACCTCCCTGCACATACCTGGACATGGAGGTTGGGCCGGGAGTTGAGGAAGTCGAAGATGCGCTGGTAGTTGAGGAACTGGGCATCCCACTCCTGTGGCTTGTCATAGCGGAAATCATCTCCCAGGGGCACCAGCAGCACCTTGCTGCGGTACAGCTTGGACTTCTTGCGGTACTGGTCCAGCAGCAGCTGGGCTCTGCCATGGGGGGCCAGGGCGTGAGGCTGGCTCCCGGACAGGGCTGTGGGGCTCAGAGCCGCTTGTCCCTGCCCTGCAGCACTCACCGCTCTGCCACGTTGGCATCGGTGATGGCTCGGGGAGGCACCTTCCAGGGGCAGTTGATCCGGCCACCTGGCAGGCGCTTGAAGTCAAACTGGCAGCAGATCTTGGGGTCTGGCCCACAGGTGTGGGGCACGTCATAGCTGTAGAAGGGCATCATGTGGCAGAAGATGTCGGTGCTGGCATCTGGGTCTGCGGGACCAAGGACAGATGAGCACCAGCAATGCCTATCCCCAAGCAGGGGTGCCCACAGGCACTTGGGCATGGGGACGGCTGCTGAGGCAGAGTAGACCTGGCACACAGGCTCACCCGCTTGGAGCCCAGAGGGCACAGCAGCCTCCCCCAGAGCGCCAGGCACAGAGGGGAGTCACCCTGGGGCTGCCCCGCAGGGCAAAACTGCTGCAGGGCAGAGCTATCGCCTCCCGGTGCTCGGCTCACCATCCGCACAGGAAAGTGGTCGGTAGCTGTTCCCTGCTGCCACCCACCCCAGCAGGGCCCCTTCTGCGGTCGCCTCCCCAGCAGTCCCTCACCCCACGTCTGTCTCCACATGAACTCCAGGTTCTGGGTGGCAGCAAAGTGCTTCTTGATGGCATAGTGCACGCGCTGGATGAGCATGCCTGTCAGGTTGGAGCGCTTCAGCAGGTAGGGCATGGTGGAGCTGTGCCCAAAAGGGTCGACGGCCCAGCCCGACCGGGGCGTCACGCCTGGGGGCACAGAGACCCGTCAGCCCCGCACTGGGCCTGGCAGCACCTCCTGTGAGCAAGCTCCTGCCAGGCATGGGGGTGCCCGCTGGCGCATCAAGCAGGCCCCCAGCCAGCACCCTGCCCCTCCTGCCTGGCATCCCGCCCAGTTCTCACCGATGTTCTTCTCCAGCCACTGGTGCCCCTCGATCAGCTGGTCGATCATGGCAAAGTAATGGGAATTGGCCTCGTCGGGCATCACCCAGCCACCCGTCACCATCTCCAGCTGCCCGTTGCCAACCAGCCTGCAAGGGGGACACACGAGATGTGATCAGCTCCAGGCAGGGCCCTGTGGCGAGCCGTATGTCCATGGCAGAGCCTCGCCCCGTCTTGGAGCCACCTGGGTCCCACCCACAGCCTCCGCAACCACCGGCTGCTGTGCAGTGCCCACGCTGTCCCCTCGCACAGCCCCAGACAGACATCCCTCCACAGCACCACGCTGGCTGAGGCCCCAACCAGAGCCCATCCCCACACAGGCCAACACCTTCCACTGTGCCCTGCAGCCCACGTTCCCTCTGTCCTCCACCCCCAGTCCTCCTGGGGCAGGGGGGCTGACAAGGGGGCCCTCTCCCACCACACAGTGCTGCTCTCCAAGTCTCCCACCCTCTGAGGGCACCCTGGGCCTTGCAAGGCGCTGGCCTCGCTCAGGCTCTGAGGCAGTGCTCAGGGTTACAGCGACGAGAGGGAGTTTCCCAGCCCCGTGAGCACAGGGAGCAGCGCAGGGCGAGACCTGCCTCCCCTGGCCCCTCAGGCCCCCGCTGCGGAGGCCCCAGTGCTGGCAGCACCCTGGCTCTCACTGCACACTGCTGTGGTTTTGACATCTCGTGGCACTGAGAGGTTGCTGGCAGTGCCAAGGCACCCCACAGTGAGCAGTGCAGACCCCACGGACGCTGCACTGCAGCCAGGGCAGCCTTCGTCTCCCCAGGGCCCTTCCCTCACACTCCCCGTGCTCACAGCAGGCGCGCCTCCTGCAGCGCCCTGCCTCCGGGCAAGGACTGTGCCGGGCATCGGGGCCAGGTGGGCAGCCCTACCTCCGCACTGCAGCCCGCTTCTGGGCACTGATGTTGTCCCACCACTTGGAAAAGAAGGAGATCTCGGACCAGATGAAGCGCCGGCGCGGGTCCTCCTGCATCTTCAGCACCATGCTGTTGAGGATGTGCTGCGTCTGGTCATAGTAGTACTTGTCAAAGGTCTTGATCCAGCCTGCCAGCACACATAGGGGGTTCACTGCACGGGGCCCAGCCCTTCCCCACCAGCACTGCAGGGTGACAGGGGCTGGGCTAGCCCTTCCGCTCCCCTGCCCACCTTCGCCCACTTGCTCACCCGGGTCGTTGTGGGAGTGTGGCACCACAAACACCTGCAGGGGCTCAGCGTCCCACTCATTGGGCTCATAGGTGATATCGAAGCCCTGCTTCCACACACCGCCATCCTGGTTGTCAAAGGGCAGCAGGGAGTAGACGGCCAGCATCTGCCAGGTGGGAAACAGGGCTCAGGGCAGACACCGGATTGAGAGACCCCCAACAGAGTAGGGCTAGGACCCCACGGATGCCCTGGTACGGACCCCCTCATGCTAGCAGAGATGGGCCCTGAGCTGCTGGGCTGAGCTGCTGGCCTCTCACCTGCAGGTCTGGGCTCTGGCCCTTGCCCCCCAGGGCAAACTGGCAGTCCTGTGGGGAGACTGAGAGGAAGCTGGGGCGACTCTCAGGGGGCAGCACCCAGGAGCCATTGGGCGTGTGGTGGGGCAGCGCCGGCTGCCCCTCTGCATGGGCCGTCAGCTCCAGCACTGAGTCCTTGATGTGGCTGATGATCTCATGGTTCTCCTCCAGCAGCTGCTCCAGCTGCTCAATGCGGTTCTGCAGCACTGAGATCTGACTCTGGGGACACAGATGCCGCGGTGAGAGCCTCCAATGCCCTTTGCCAGGTGGGTCCCGTCCCCCACGTGCACTGACACCAGCAGGGAACAAGCCCTGGCCCAGGCAACCAAACAGCCTCAGGCTGTGTCGGCTGGCCCCGCTAGCCCTCGCCCACTTGCGCATTCTCCTGTCCCCACAGCCCTGCCGCTCACCCTGGGGAAGTTGCCCCCGCTCTGGTGGCGCGTGGGGTCGTGCTGCACCCGGTCCAGCATCAAGTAGAGGGAGAAGACGGCCACACAGAAGATGGCAGCACCACACACTGTCACCTGCTTCTTCAGCTTCATCCCGGAGGGCTGAGGGGACAGACCTGCACCGGGGCAGAGCAGCGCCGCTGTCCCTGCTAGCCCAGCCGCAGGGCCAGGGCCGAGAACGGGACGGGCACAGGGGCAGGACAGGGCGCCAGGAGACACGGGACGGGAGGGGACGGGACGGGATGGGACGGGACGGGA
>NW_008795371.1:3230172-3232395 GCF_000699145.1 Aptenodytes forsteri | reverse complement strand
CCCCGTAACCCCCACAGATGTGGTGCTGCAGAGCTTGTTTATTTATTACACAGGATCAAGCCCAGCAGGAGCTGTGGGTGCCATGTCCCTGGGGCACGTGGGAGCCCCCTGCCCTGGGCTGCGGAGCGGGCACAGCCGCATCTGGCTGCCCCGCAGCACCCACTTCCCAGGCAGGCCCTGCCCGAGGGATGGATGCTGCCAGCGGGATGGATCCGGGGCACACAGTGCTGTCCTGAGTGGGGCCGGCGGGGCACTGCCATCGGCCCGGCACTCCCCCTCACCGGTGCCTCTTGCGGATGGTGATGAGGTCTTGGTGGATGGTGCTGAAGCTGGGCCGCTTGCGGGGGTCGTAGTCCCAGCACCGCTTCATCAGCCGGTACACCTCCTCGGGGCACTGCTCGGGGGGGTCCAGCCGCACGCCTGGGGAGCGGCAGGGATGGGGACATGGCAGCCCAGGCCACTGGCCCCTCGCCCCCCACAGCCCCATCCTGCCCGTCCCGTGGGCACGGCTCCACGGCGCACCTGCAGTGCTGGGCCCATGACCCTGCAGTTGCCCTCAAGAGCCGGACCCCAGCCACGTCCCTTACCCTGCTCCACCGCCTCTCGCGTCTGCTGGTTGCTGAGGTTGGCATAGGGGACGGCACCCAGGCTGAAGGCTTCCCACAGCAGGATCCCGAAGCTCCAGACATCGCTCTCGGAGCTGTATCGGCCTGGGGACATGGGGAGGGACAGATGCTGGCAGCTGGGGACACCCATGGCACCGCTGCCCTGGCTGTGCCTGCGCTCATGAGGGCTGGGGTGCCCCCCCGTCTCTGCTTCCTCTCCAGGACCAGGTGCATGGGAGCAGGACGGTGTGCCCCAGACTCCTAGCTCCCAGCTGTGCCGTGGGACTGCCAGGCCGTGTCTGGCTCCATCCCATACCATAATTGAGTGCTTCGGGGGCGGTCCACTTGACAGGGATCTGCTTCATCCCCCCCGTGGAGGCATAGATGCCATCTTCCTCCTCCCGTGACATCCCGAAGTCACTGATCTTCAGGGTGTTCTTCTCTGTCACCAGGCAGTTGCGAGCAGCCAGGTCCCTGGGATGGCCCAGAGCTGTCAGCCACATGCCCGGCCATCACCAGGGGCCTCTGCCTGACATGGGACAGGGGGCAGCGAGGGCTCTGGGGTTCACCCTGCCCTGCCCGGCACCCGCTCGTGCTGCCAGAGCCCACCTGTGGATGCAATGCTTGCTCTCCAGGTACTCCATGCCGGCGGCAGCGTTCTCTGTCATCTTGATCAGCTCCTTCACCCGCAGGTGGGGCCCCTCGCTGCGCAGGAAGCTCAGGAAGTCCCCCCCTGCACCCAGGATTGCGGAGCTGGTGGGCGGCTGCCCTGGCACGCCGTGGCGAGCTTGCACACGCACACACCGGCTGCCCTGGCAGTGTGGGGGCTGCAGGACGGGGCCACTCACCTTGCACAAGCTCCATGACAATGTAAATGGGCTGCTTCTGGGTGCAGACTCCAATGAGCCGGACGATGTTTGGGTGGTTGTACTGCTTGAGGATCCTGTGGGGACAAGGACAAGCACCGTGAGTGTGCGGGGGCCTGGCTGCCCCCGGCACAGACCACCTCTGTGCCATCCCCAGGACACTCTGTCCGGCCAGCCTGGGGACACAGCTCTCAGCACAAGGATGATGCAGTCCCAGCAGAGTTCGAACAGCCCCAAGTCCTGAGGACGGACAGACGGGCCAGGACAAGGGTGACAGCTGCACAGACCTGGCTTCCTGCAGGAACTTGGCCTTGAGCTCGGGCGGGAGGGTTTCCCGGCAGGATTTCACAGCCACGGGGGTGTTGTCAGCACGCAGGCGGCCGCTGAACACCTCCCCAAAGTTACCCTGCCGAGAGACATGGGTGCACCAGCCCAGCTTGCCGCGGTGTGGCCTGAGGCAACCCCTGCCCTCCCGCAGACCCCGTGGGGACATCCCTGCCCTCCTGCAGACCCTGTGGGACAGACCTGTCCTCCCACAGACCCAACGCAGGCAGGGACTAGAGCACTCCGACTCACCCGGCCGATGCACTCCCCCAGCAGCACATCCTCATGGTTGAGCACCCATTTGTCCTGCAGTGAGCGGACACCAAAGGTGGTGAGCTGTACCCCAGCCTGCCCCAGGCCCACATCCCCCCCTGCCCCTGCAGCTCCCTCTCATGCAGCCCTGGAGGGGGTTTCCCAGCCCCCAGCCC
>NW_008795371.1:3227549-3230142 GCF_000699145.1 Aptenodytes forsteri | reverse complement strand
GGGCTGAGTCACCACGTCTGGTTAGAGAAGCATGCTTGGGGCTCCCAGCCCAGCTGTGGGCAGGAGAAGGGGCCAGGCAGGGCTGCCCTGTGCGCAGGGGACTCACCCCCCTCCCCACTGCCTGCTGTCACCTTGGGCACAGCCTTGGCCAGGACGATCCCGCTCTTCCGCGTGATGGGCTGCTGGCTCTGCAGGAGGTGCTCGATGAGCAGTGGGATGGTGGGGAAGCCTTCCCTCTCCAGCCGGTACATGTTCTGCAGGGAGGAGAGGCTGAGGGGTTGTGCCTGCACGCACGCATGGGTGTGCTCACGAGGGCTGGAGTGTGCACACATAGATGAGTGTGCACACACATAGATGAGTGTGCACACACACACACGGCACTGGACATGCATGCATACTGGGCACGGCAAGCACGCATAAGTGGGAGTTCACACGCACAATGCAGGGCTCACACCCCGTGCTCCATGCTTGGCCTGTGCAAGGACGGGTGCACACAACTTGTGCCATACACACACATCCCGTGCACTCGCACCAGGGGCCCCATGGCTGCAGAGCCAGGGGCCGTGCCCGGGCAGGGATCCCTGCCTGCCTGTGCAGGGCCACCCCTGGCTGTCTCTCCCTGCCTGTGGTCACTCACGTCGGCAGCCTGGATGATGAAGTGCCGGGGCTGCCCGTCCCACAGCACGCTGAGCACGTACTCCTGCTTGCCCTGGCTCTCCCGCACCAGGAAGTCCCCGCTGCAGCTCAGCAGCTCCTGCACCTCCGAGCGCGGGATGGCCCCGTGGTACCAGACCTGCTGGCACAGCGGCTTCTGCACCTCTGGGATCAGGGGCACGGGGGGCGGCAGCTGGATAGAGACAGGGGTGAGCCCAGCCGTGCCCCTGGGGTCGTGCTGGAGGTGGGGGCAGCAGCGGTGCCTGGAACCTGTGCCCGGGACAGGGCGCAGCAGGCAGGGGGAGCAGAGGCTGGAGGGGCTGGAGCATGAAGGGGAGTGGGCTGTGGGGCTGGAGAGGAGAGGGCAGGGGGTGCCAAGAGGCTGGGAGGCTCGGCAAGGCAGCCAGGCAGCAGGGCAGAGTGGCTGGATGTGCCCAGGGTCTCACCAAATACTTGGGGCTGAAGATGCCTGAGATGTGGTTCTTGAGGGTCTCCAGCGCAGTGGCCCCACTCCGCTCCTGCTCCTGGGGGGAGGTGTGAGCTGTGCACTGGGCGGGGGGCGATCCGAGCCTGGCATGCCCCAGCCCTCCAGCTCCCGGGGCGTGGTGGGACAGGACTCACCACGGAGGAGACCGACTGCCGGTCCTCCGGCAGAGGCAGGGCGGGCAGGGGCTCCCTGGTGCCCAGCTCTGCCAGCTTCTTGGCCAGCAGGTCCCGCTGCGCCTGCAGCTTGGCTTGGGTGCAGAGGCAGCCCTCGAGCTGCTGCTGTGCCTCCTGCAGCCCCTGCCGCTTGCCCAGCACTGGCCCCTCGCCCCCCGCCTGCCACACCTCACCGTTCCCCGGGGCTCCGGCCCTGCTCCTCGCCCCGGATCTCCACCTGCAGCTCCCGCACCCGCTGCTCCTTGCTGCTCACAGCCTCCGCGGCAGCCGCCAGCTCCTCCTCAACCGACGTCAGGCTGCAAGAGACACAGGTGCCGGACAGTGCTGAGCTGTGCTGCCAGCGGCAGCAGCCCCCACCTGCGGCCCAGCCCTACTCACGAGTGCTGGACGCTCTCGACAGTCAGTTCGTTCAGCTGCAGCTCTCCTGGTGCCAGGCCCTCTGTCTCCTCCAGCAAGTTCTCGTCAAACAACACAGCTGGTGGCACCTCGGAGCCATACCTGCAGGCACCCAGTGCAGCTCTGCCTCCCACCTGCCCCATGCTGCGACCAACAGGGCCATGCCCGGCAGAGGGGCTGCAGCCGTGCGGAGCCGTACCTGTGGCTCTGGATGAAGCCACTGTACTCGGTGGCTGGGTCGATGGCCTGGATGGCACCGGCAATTTCCTGGTGCACAGCCAGCACATCCTCCTGCACCAGGCTGCTGATGCTGTAGTACTCCCCGAGGATCTCCTTCCTGTGGGGACACGGGTGCTGGGGGCTGCCGGGCTCCTGTGCCCCCCAGCCCAGGGCTCCTGCAACCACACACCACCACCCCCGCCTCGGCCCTGCCACCTGGGCTGGCCGGTCCCCACGTCCTGCTGGCTCACGCCCTCAGTCCCTGCATCTCGCGTGGCACTGTGGGGCATCACCTTGACGGCTGCAGGTGACGAGGCACGGAAGGTGCACGTGGCCAGCAAGACTCTGGCAGGAGGAGGGAGCACCGCCAGTTCTCAGGGGCTATGGGGGTACCTAGGGATGTGGCAGCGGGGCACGGGGCGGGCAGTGGGATGCGGGGCAGCCAGGGCTCTTACAGGACAAGGACCATCTCCTGCTGCAGGCTGTAGAGGGACTGGTGGAGGCTGGGCAGCGCCCGCTGGTAGTGGTGGTGGTGGTGGAGCGTGGCCACGGCCAGCACGTACTGGTTGTGCAGGGCGTAAAGCTTCCAGAGGCTGCGCACGTACTTATCCTTTGCCTTGTCTCGCTCCTTGTCTGGGGGAAGAGGCCGTGGAAAACACCCACT
>NW_008795371.1:3223369-3225060 GCF_000699145.1 Aptenodytes forsteri | reverse complement strand
GATGGGGCTGGGAGGGGTGTCCCAGGGCAGGCAGGGGGGGCTGGGCTGGGGCCAGGGTGGTCACACCTCCCTGTGCACAGGGACGCTCCCAATCCGCAGCGCAGTGTCCCAAGGCCCATAACCCGGGACATTTGTTGTCCCAAGGCCCATAACCCACGGGACATTTGCCCGGCTGCCCGGGGGCCAGGTTGGGCTCTCCCCGCACTGCCACCCCTGGAGCCCCTGCCCGGCCCAGGCTGCGCAGCGGGTCCCACAGGGCGCAGGGTGCTCCGGCCACCCCTGACCTGCTGGGGACTGAGGCAAGCCGGGAGGGGACACAGCGGGATGAGGATGAGGTGGGGGCCAGGCTGGCAGGCACCTTTGCTGGCCTCCTGGTACTTGCGCTTGGCCTGGGCACTGTCACGTGCCAGGCTGCGGTACTGCGCCTTCAGCTTCTCCATCTCCTGCTGTGTGGTCTGGAGAGGGAGATGCCATCAGGGGAGTGGGGCCGGGCCAGGCCCCCTGCTCCCCCCGCTGGGACCCGCATACCCGGGTGTACTCCTGGCTGAGCTGCTGCCACTGCTCGCTGAAGGCCTTGCGGAGCTGCTGCTTGTCGCGGATGAGCAGGCTCAGCTTGGCCAGCGGCCCTGCTGCCAGCTCCTCCGCGTGCTGCCGCAGGATCTGGCTCAGTGTCTCCGTCTGGCTTGCCAGCACCCACCAGGACTGCGGGGACAAGGCATCAGGGACGGCACAGGGATGGCCACCCTCCGGCACCGCACCGGGCTCTGCGGAGCGTGCTCCCACACTGGGGCATCCCTACCTCCCCGATCTGGCTGCTGTGGTCGCCGGCACGGAGCTGCCCGGGGGCCTCCTGCTTCTCCAGCTGGGAGAACATGTGGTGCAGCATCCCCGCGTACTCCCGGTCGCTCTTGGCACGCTGCGACATCCACTTCTTCATCAGCTCCAGGAGGCGCAGCTCGCTGTCCTGCAGCCGCAGCAGCGCACTGTGCCCCTGCGGGCACCACAGCTCCGGCCCGAAGCCCATGGCACCACCGTCCCAGGCAGGAGGAGGCTGCGGAGCGGCGGGAGAGCCTGAGACGCAGCTGCCGCCCCGTGCCCTGCACCGCCCTTGCTGGTGGCTGGGGCCCTTTGCATCTCACACCTTCCCACCCCACCACCCCGTCACCGGGACACGGTGCCCGGGCTGGGCAGAGGCGGGGAGCAGAGTCCTCCCTGCCCCACACAATCTGCCTTGCAAAGCACATTCAAAGCAGGTGGGAGGGCTGAGCGCACCCCAAGCCCTGCGGCAGCTGGAGCCCGCAGGGACAGTGCTGGGGAGGGGGAAGTGTGGGGTCAAAAACAGCAGTGTCACCTCTGCCGTGCATGCAGGGCTGCTCCCAGAGGGCAGCACAGCCGTGCCCCCTGCCCTGGCTGGGGCACTGGTCCCACACGGTCTGGCAGCTCCAGCCCTGTCCTGCCTGTCAGGACAGTCACCCCTGTGCCCGCAGCGGGGGCAGCCAGGCATGCCGGGACAGGGGAGCTCCTGGGGGCCAGGGCATGGGTGGGGAGCCGGCAGGAGGGGGCCAAGGCACCGAGCTCCGGGGGAAGGTGCCAAGCCTGGATGTGTCCCAGTACCTGGGACTCCAGCATGGCCATTTGGAGCCGAACTGGTCCCAGCTGTGGTCCCAGCCCGCCCTGCCCCGTGGGAAGGG
>NW_008795371.1:3219617-3222801 GCF_000699145.1 Aptenodytes forsteri | reverse complement strand
GGGCTCCAGCATGGCCGTTGGGAGCCGAACTGGTCCCAGCTGTGGTCCCAGCCTGCCCTGCCCCGTGGCAAGGGTGCAGCAGGAGCAGGAGGGTGCTGGGGCACATCTCCGTGCAGGACAGGACGTCCCCCAGCACGGACCTCGACCCTGCAGAAGGCCAGGGCTGAGACACCCCCCCAGCCTCACAAAGGGGTCCCCTGTCCCTGCCAGCGCCCCGCTGGGGCAAGGCCCCTCCAACCTGCGTGTGCTGCGAGGTCCCTGCCGTGGGGCTGGCGCTGGCGTCCTCCCAGGGCCGGGGCCGGCGCAGTCTGGACCTGGTGCAGCTCCTGCTCCTGGGGAGGAACAGGAAACCCAGTGCTGACCATACAGCCATTGCGAGATTTCCTGTGCTTCCTCCCCTCCCTGCCAGTCCCTGCGCCCGGGGCCAACGCTGGTACACAGCTCCGCCATAGCTGGGCAGCCCCCAGCCCCACCGCCCCTCTCCCAGCTGCCTTGCACCAGGGCCTGGCACCAGCGGGATCCGACCTTGCAGGAGCCCAGGGCTCTTCCTCGCCCCAGCTGTGGTCCACTGCCCCTGTGGAGCCTGAACTCAGCCCTGGCCCCGCAAAGGGTTTCACCCAGCCTTTCACCCAGCAAAGCCCCTTCAGCTGTGCCCGGTCCTGCCTGTCCCCCTGGGGGGAGAACAGACAGCCTCCCTGTGCCCCTGCTTCCCTGAGAGGCTGCAGGGACTGGGGGGGTAGCCATGGGTGTCCCCAGAGCTCTGTGCAGCCCCACTGAAGGGGGGCCCTCCCATCACCACCCCCGAGCCTGGCCCTTGTGACCGTGAAAGACCACAGGACAGAGCTGCCACCGCATGGGCACCCATGGAGCCATGCCCCAGCCCTCGGTGCCAGCCTGCACCCATACGGCCAGGACCCCGCTCCCTGTGGCAGCCCCAGGTGCTCCCCCCCTCAAAGCGCTTCACAGATGCCACAGTGGGACCGCTCAGTCCTGGCAGCCACATCACAGGGGCAGCCGCCACCACCTCCGGCCAGCACCGCCACACGTGTCCCCACCACTGGCGCAGCCCAGCTTGGCTCCGCTCAGCTCGGCCTGGCCACCTCCTGGGTGGTTTGTGCTGAGCCCCCCCTCCTGTGCCTGGCAGGGAGGCCCCGTCCCCAGAGGGGCGTCACAGTCACCTGCAAGACACAGCCAAGCTGATTCCACTTTTAGAGGAAGTTGGGGGAAAAGCGTGTCAGACGGGAGTTTTGCTGACTCGCCTTCCCATGGCTGAGCGATGCCCGGGTGGTCACGCCAAGGAGCAGCACAATGGCATAGCATGGCACAGCATGGCACAGCATGGCACGGCATGGCACGGCACAGCATGACACAGCACGGCATGGCCAGGGGCTGCCACGGTGCCCTGGGCACAAACCCCAGGCAGCACTCCAGCAAGCGCGGGAGGCTTCTGTGCTGAGCGACAGAAATCCCCATCCAGAGTCACCACGGCCCCTCTGGGCAAGAGGAGCCCAGTTAATGCCCTATTTGCTGCCTGCCCAGTTGAGCAGTTCAAGAGCTGCCACGGTCCCCTGTCACCCACCAGCTGGTCACCCTGTAACTGGCCCTGGTCCCCACAAGGTCCTGCCTGCTGGGGGTCCTTGCCTACCCATCCCCACAGAGTCCTGCCTGCCAGCGGGAGCTCCGCTTTGCCTGTGCCCCATTCGGCCACCCAGAGCACTCGGTGCTGCTGACACTCCCTGGTACCACCAGTGTCAGGCTCCCTGGAAACAGTAATTTTCATGGCACGTTTGAGGGTGAGAGCAGCTCCGTTAGCACCAGTGCTGCAGCTGCCCCGACCTGCAGCAGATAGCAGCTTGCCTCCAGCCCCCTCTGCCCTGGCCCCAGAGCCTGCCCAGGAATAGTTTTATTTTCTACCTGAGCTGCGGGTCCCACTGGCAGCGTCCACATGCCCCACTGGCTCCAGAGGCACTCGCAGCGTTGTCACAAGCTTAGCAAGTGTTTTGCAAGCCGGGCTGAGGGGCTGCTTCTCCCCACCCCCAGCATCCCTCCAGCATCCCCTGGCACCTCCCGAGCAGCACAGGCCCCCTCCCTGCCTGCACTGGGCTGCACCAGGGACACCGGGCACCTCTGGTGGGAGGCATCCGAGCCTGGGGGCTGCGGGGCCACCCCCTCTGCTGTGCCAGGCCGGTCAGGACTGTGCTGCGAGGCTCTGGATGCACCGGCGAGTGCAGAAGCTCTCCTTCCCTGGAAGCCCTGACTGCTGCCTGCAGCAGGAAGGTTGCTGTGGGCCACACCACAGCTCTCCCAGTTTCACATCCTCTGTCCGCCTTCCCGCAGCCTGCAGAGCCCAGTGGGGCTGCAGCCTCTGCCTGCTCCCTGGTGGGAGCTGACGCTGCAGCACCCTATGGCTGCAGCCTGCATGCAGCACCCAGCTGCCCCCGGCCCGCAAGCTACCAGCTCGGGCCCGCACAGCCCTCAGCTGAGGGGCGGCAAGGACCTGTCCCAGGCCTGGCCTCGTGAAAAAAGGAAGAGCCGGCTGAGAAGCACCTGCAGTCGCCTGCACACCGTGGGGAGCTCGCTACAGACCACAGGAAGCCGCCGTGGCCATGGGTGCAGTGAGGCCAAGGGGCTCTGCAGAGACGAGCTGCCTCTGTGAGCAAGTGCAGCCACGACAGACCCTCCTGGGGGGCCAGGACCCTGCGGGGGACTCAGAGGGGCTGGGGCAGGCTCTGCCTGGGGCTTGGCTATGGCGTGAGCGGGCCCCGGGTCTGGCCCGGCAGTCCCTGCCCCAGGGCTGCCCTGTTGGGCATCGTGCTCTGGCTGCAGGATGGTGCTGGACACAGGGGCTGCAGCATACGAGCTCAGCTGGTTCCCAGGCTGCGGTGGAGGGGCCAGCCCACATGCTGTGGGAAAGGGGTGCAAGTTCCCCCAGGCTTTTGTGGTTCTCAAATTAGCTCCCCTCTCTGCGGGTTCCTGATAAGCAGCTGCTTCCCATCGCTCAGGTGAGGGGGCCAGTCCCTGCCTGGGTGCCGAGTCCCCACCACGTCCCCAAACAGCAGCCCCTGCCCAGCACCAGCTCCTGCCCGCAGCCCGGGCAGGGCAGCCCCTGGCTCTGGGGGGCTTTTTCCCTCCCAGGGGGCTTCTCTGTGCTGGCCAGGGCCTGTGGGGGACCCGGCGCTGCAGG
>NW_008795371.1:3216169-3219604 GCF_000699145.1 Aptenodytes forsteri | reverse complement strand
GCAGCGAGGGCTCCCTGCCTGCACAGCAGGCACGCACCCCAGCAAGGTGCCCCCACCCCGGCTGCAGGCATGGCTGCAGGCAGGGCCCCAGGCCCCCTCCTGTGGCCGCAGAGCAGATCCGGGCACCCCGCAGGCCCTGCGCCCTCCTGCCCCTGGGGACAGGCTGCCCGTCCCGGCCAGGGCCACCCGGGGTCGCGGCACACAGAGCACAGGCAGCGGAGCTGGTTTGCATAGTTCTGAACATTTAATAACTCAGTCTCTCTAGCGTTATATCCACATCCATTAAATTAAAAACAGGCTCAGGAGGCAGCTCCCGGCTGATTAAATTACAAGAAAAAATTACTGTGCACCAAAAAGTTATTATAGAAAAATAGTCCTGTGGCCCCCCGGCCGGCGGCTCCATCCACGGCGGGCCAGGGCTGGTGCTGGCACGCGGGTGGGATTTTTCGCGGCCCGGCCCTGGTGTGCGGCGGTGGACGGTGAAAGGGCTCGCAGCACCGGCCCCCAGCCCACGGGGAAGGGGCAGCGAGGGCAGGCGGTGCCGGGAGGGGGCTCTGGCAGGGAGCAGAACGGATTGTCACCAAGTGGGGGCAAGGCACGTCGGGGGGCAGGGGCACGCTGGGGGCTAGGGCTGCAGGAATGCCGGGCTCTGCCCAGCACAGGCAAGGTGCAGGCAGAGCTGGGGCAGTGCAGGCAACCAGCACTGCCCGACTGCCCCATCCAGCAGCACGCACAGCCCTGCCCAGGGGCAAAACATGAGGGGGCTTGGGGCAGCCCCACAGAGCAGGGTCTGTGCAAGGTGGTCCCTACCCACGCTGGGGGGCTGAGCCTCGGGCGCAAGGGAAGGCGCTGCCCTGCCCCACACTCCCTAGTGCAGGGGGGCTCCTGTCCGCACTGCAGGCAGCCACAGCCACGGTGGGACGGGCAGGCAGCAGGCAGCAGAGGCTGAGGCCTGGCCATTATTGCTGTTGAAGGGCATGGGTGGAGGTGGACAGGCCCTCGGGAGGTGGCAGGGAGCCAGGACACAGCAGGCTGAGCCAGGGATGCAGGCAGAGTCCCGGCGGGTGCCGAGAGCAGCAGGGGCAGGGGGATGCTGTGCCGTGGGCTAGGCTCAGCCCTGGTGGGGCAGAGCATGTCTCGGCTCAGGGCAGAGCCACCCCTACCCCAGCCAGCCCAACCTGAGCAATGACAACCCAGGGACCCCACACACTGCCCACCCTGGGGGACTTGCGTGACCCCAAGCAGCAGCTGCCTGGGGCAGGGGACATGGCTGCCAGCGCAAGACCAGCGAGTGCCAGGGCCCCATTGCCATCGAACACCCCGGTGTGGGGTACAGGATGGACGCGGAGCCAAGAGAGATGGTGCAAGACTGGGACGGTGCCGAGCTGGGGACGGTGCCGGCAGGGCCGTGCCTGGCAGCCCAGGCCAGGGCTGAGGGACGGTGCGGGCGAGTGGGGAGCCCCGGGCTGCTGCAGTGCAGGAGGGGGACAGGGGCAGAGTCCAGGGCCCCTCAGCCTCGCCTGCCCCGGCCCTGCGGTGCTGGGCAGGGAGGAGGGAGGGGCGGGAGGGCTCATCAAAGGGCACTTTGGTCTCTGATGAAGGCAGTCCTCTCACTGTGGGCCTCAGACTCCTCACCGTCCGACTCAGAGGGACCCTCCTCCTGCCAGATGTCAGAGGGAAGCCCCTTGTAGGAGATGATCCCGCTGTCCAAGGCGTAGACCTTCACGCCCCGCAGGCTGAAGCCTGAGCGCGCCTGCAGCACCAGGAAGACGGTGATGAAGATGACGACAATGAAGACACAGCTGAGGCTGGCAATGAGGACAGGTAGGTTGGCTGGAGGGGGGGCCTCGGCCAGCCCCTCGCCGTCTGCCAGGGCAGGGGACGCGCGGCTACTCTGTGTCTGGTGGGAGCAGGAGAGGTCCAGGCTGCTGAAGTGGGAGTGCGCGGGGCAGGTCAGGCACTGGTTGGGGCCGGGCCCTGTGCAGGTGGCGCAGGAGGGGTGGCAGGGCAGGCAGAGGTGGGGCGCGATGGGCTCCACGCTGTTCTCCAGGTTGTAGTATGTGCTCTGGATGCCGGGTGCGAAGCCGGGAGGGCAGCGCTTCAGGCAGCTCTTCTGGTGCAGGTAGTACCCCTCCTCACAGACTGCGGGAAAGGCAGGGTCAGTGCAGGCAGGGTGAGCCACCTGTGCCTGCACCCCCGTCCCCTCCCTGCTGGCCCCACACTCACCCACACAGGTCTGGCTGGGGGTCAGGGTCTTGCAGCCACTGCTCTCCAGCTGGTTGGAGAGGCTGGGGGAATCAGTGGCCGTCCCGTACAGCACGAGCGTGAACTTTGTCAGCGTGCCTGCAATGACATGGGGTGAGGACCACCAATGCGCCTGCAGGTCTGCCTGCGCTCGGGACAGGCACAGGGAGGGGGCTTACACTTGGTCCCCACCACAGGCTGTCAGGGGACAACAGGGCTGTGCCCACCACCTGGAAGAGCGCCCAACATGGGACTATGTCCCTGTGCAGGGCTGCGGGGGCAGGCCAGCTGGCACGGGGGGTGCGTGCTGCCCCAGACCCCTGCCGCCCCAGAGCAGCTGCATCCCCTCCTGCATGCCCAGCTCCAGCCTCTCCCCAGCCAGGTCACTGCAAAGCATCCGAGGTGTCACTGGCCCCTCTGCTCAGGGATGCTGCGGGGACACCGGGCGCCTGTGCTGCTCCCACTCCCGCCCTGGGCTCAGAGGGAGGCAGTGGTGGAGGTGAGGCTGGCCCAGCCCTACCATAGTTGTTAGCATCGCTGGTGTTCTCGATCTCCAGCACCCATTCCCCAGAGGGGTCCTCATCCCACGAGTGCGTCGTCATGAAGGCCCAGTCGTTGAAGCCATCGGCCGAGAAGTCGTGGGGCCTGGGCAAGGCGGCGTGAGAGGTGAGTACCAGCGTCCCGCAAACCTACTTGTGCCAACCTGGGCCTAGGGCCGCCCTGGGGCACCCCGCAGCCCGGCACCTACCTGGCGGCCAGGAGGGTAGAGCGGGTGCCCATGGGACTGATGAGGTGGATGGCCAAGTCCCCCCGCCGGTTGTAGGACAGCGTCAGCCTGGCCTGCACGTGCTCCAGCCGGCTGATGTAGTTGGCTTTCCCCAGGCAGGCATCCACCTTCCGTCGCACCTCCAGGCGCTTCCCAATGTCCCTGCCAAGGACAGGCAAGAGTGAGCCCAGTCCCAGCCCAGGGGCACGCAACAGGGTGCCCCGGCCCCCGCTCCCCGCTGCGGGGCTTTGCGGCTGCCCCGGGAACCAGGCGCTGTACCCCGGGGCGGCTGGAGCCCGAGGCAATCCCACAGAGGCTGGTGCCTCCTCTCCATCCCCAGATGGGGTGCAGGCAGCAGAAGGCCCGGGCAGCGCCCAGCCTTGACCGCATGGGCCTGCCCCAGTTCCCAGGCGTGGGGGGGGGGT
>NW_008795371.1:3209095-3215692 GCF_000699145.1 Aptenodytes forsteri | reverse complement strand
GCCGAGCATGCACTGCCCGGTGCAGCCTCCCCAGCCGCTGCTCTCTGCCAGCCCTGAATGGGCCCTTTCTTCGCCTGCCACAGGGCCGGCTCCACTCTGCATGGCGCAGCCAGGGACGGGACTGGCACAGCCATCCCCATCCCACTGCTTGTGTGCGGCTGTCCCCCTCACAGCTACCCGCAGTGCTGGCCCTGGTGCCAGTGCAGGATGCCGGTCACAAGGAGTGCCTGCTCTGGACGGGCAGGGCTGGGTCCCAGGGGACCGGGGCAGGGCAGCAGGCAGAGGCAGGGCCCAGCCCTGGCTTCCTCCATGCCCAGGGACACTCCCCCACGCTCCCCCCAAGAGCCCCCAGGGAGTGCCCTGGCCGCACACGAGACTCGGCACACACTGCGCTGCGGCAGCGGCGGCCGAGCGGGAGTAAAAGGAGCTTCTGTCTGACCCCTGAAAAGCCCCTCTGTCTGGGGATGACTCGTGCTGGCTGCTCCCAAACCGCGGTGCCCCAGCCTGCCTGCACCCCTGCCGCACCCAGCCCAGCCCCAGCAGCAGCAGGCAGGCTCAGCAGTTGATGTCGGTGCTGGACAGCTGAAGGCAGCTTTCCCAGCTCTCCCCAAGCTCTCGCAGGAGGATGGTCCAGGGTCTTGGGGGCAGCTCAGCCCCGGAGATCCTCCCCACTCCCTGCCCTGGACCCAGAGGTGCCCGGGCTCCTGCGTGGGGCTGCGTGCAGGGCAGACACTGGGCGATGCACTCCTGGGCTCACTATCCCTTACTTCGGCTCTGTGAGGACGTCGATGACACACTTCCTCTGAGGTCCCACCGTGGTCCAGTTCTTGGCCAGGCTTACCATGGCCCCAGCATCCAGCAGGCCGTAGCCGTAGGAGTGGCTGACTGTGGACAGAGAAGGGGTCAGTGCCACTCCCAGGGGACCCTGGCGGGGTACGTGTGCCTGGCTGTGCTGCACGGCTCACCAGGGCCTCCTGCCTCCTTTGCCCCCCAGGACTGCCGGGGTGCCCTGCCCCAGCACCCCTGGGCTAGTGGTGCTTGCAGGAATGGGAGACCGGTCCATCCCCGGCACCCTGGTACCTTTGCGGCCGACACCGTTGGTGACCCAGTCATTGGCGTTGAGGTGAGCCGGCTTCGACGTCTGCACCACCAGATGCTGCATGTCCCGCCAGGTCAGGTTCTTGCTGCAGGGAGACACGGGGCTCAGGCACCAGCACCCAGCTCCTCCCGGCCCCAGGCAGGTCCGTACCCAGGTGCCGCTGTCTCGCGGGGCTTGCACAGCCACCCCAGCCCAGCCCCACTCTGTGCCTGCCCTTACTTGGCTTCCAGGGCGAGGGCGATGATGCCAGCAGCCAGGGGCGCCGAGGCCGACGTTCCTGTGTGTGATTCGGTGCATTTCTGTCTGAGGTCAGTCGTCACCTGCAAGGAGGAGTGCCAGGGTAGGAGGTGCTGCGGGCACCAGCCAAGTCCAGGAGCTGGCTCCGGGGCTTGCATCCCCATGAGGGCCGTGGGATACGAGGCAGAGCCACCACTCCCGGGGCAGCTCATGAGCTTCCCTCCAGAAGCCCTTAACTCATGAGACGGAGCCCTGGGAGCGACCTGGAGAGCAGCAGCATGGCAGAGCGGGGCCAGCCCTGCTCCCAGCACCGCAGCCCGCTCAGCTCCCGGAGGAACGCCCATGGTGGCCACAACCCACGGCATGTCCCACCCCCGTGAGCCCCCAGCCTGCAGACACCGACAGCCCCGACTCACGATCTGCTTCTCGTTCTGGTTGCCGCTGCTGTAGGTGGTGGCAAGGGTGGAGGAGCAGGCCTCGCTGTACCAGGGCACGTTACCATACTGCGTGGTGCTGCTGATGGACAGTGTGTAGATGCTGTTGGTGTAACCGTCACAGTTGCAGCTGTCGTGCTCGCGGCCCCCGTTCCCGGACGCCCAGACGAAGATGGAGCCCAGCCCCCCTCGGCCCTAGCAACAGAGGCAGGGTGAGGGCCAGCACCAGCGTCACCTGTGCTGCTGCAGGGCGGGAAGCCCCAGGCCGGAGCCGGGGATGAAGGGATGGTGCTGGCCCCAGGGCTCTTGCAGCCTGAGTAGGAAAGACTAAGCAGATGCAGCTGGGACACCGGGGCACAGTGGGACACCACCAGCCAGCCCGCTGGCCTGGGCGCCTGGCACCCCCATCCCTCACCACCGCCATGCCTACAGAGATGCTGAGGCAGCTCTGCAGAGGCTGCCCCAACAGGTAAGGGACTGGGCGGCAGGAGGCCCTGCCGAAGCAGGGCTTCCAAGAACTGATGTCTTTTTCCACTCGGAAGTCACCCAGGCTGATTCTGCCTGTGGCAGAACTGTGTGGCATTTGCAACTGCCTGGTAGCACTGCGGGAGCTTGGCAGAGCAGTCCCGACCGGCTGCTTGGCACCCAGAAGCCACAGCTCCACTCACAGCATGTGTGACAGAGCTAGCATGGCACAGCGGGGCGGGTTTGCCAGCACAGCTCACACAGCACATGTGTCTTTGTGCAAGGAATCCCAGGCGGAACATGGGGCACGGCTGAACCACACAGGCTGCACCACGGCCATGCCAAGGCACAGGCTGCACTGACAGCACATGGGGACAGCAGGGGGAAGCGAGGGCGAGCGGCTGGCATGAAACAAGGCAGGAACCAGCACAGGGCTTTGGAGAGTGGGGAGAGACCGTCCTGGCATGGGGCTGTGCCGGAGTCCTCTGAGCAGGGAGGATAGGGCTGCTCAGAAAGGCAAGATAAGCACCCTGCATGGGAGGAGCCCTGACTCAGAGCCATCACACAGTAAGAACAGGAAAAACCAACAGAGCCTGATCCTGGAGATGGGCTGGAAGACAGCTCATCACTGGAGGGCAGGGACAACAACCAGGGCAGGCAGAGCAAGGGAGACCTGGGGGAAGGGGCAGGAGCTCAGCTGGCACTCCCCCGGCAAACTCTCCCGCTCACCTGGCTGACCCCTCGGAAGAAAGCCTCCTCCGCCAGCCGGGCCGGGCCATCCACAGTCTTGCCGTCATCCTCGGGGCCCCAGCTGGCACTGTAGATGTGGATGTGGTTGGGATTGAGGCCCAGGGAATGGGCCTCCACAGCATCAGTCACCTCCCCATCCAGCATGCGCACGCCTAGGGCCAGAGAGCAGACGTCACGGGTGACCGGACAGGGCAGGGCAGCTGCGCACCACAGGGCAGCAGTGCCGCTGGCGAGAGCCCTCTATCCACTGTTGCCACCCTGTGCCACGGGCCACCACAGGGCTACCCTGGCCAGCAGCACCAAGATCACTGGCACAGCCCACTCCTCCGGCCGTGAGGCATCCACAGAGCTCAGTGCAGGCTTTGCTCTCAGTGCAGGGCAGGGTGGCACCCACCTCCAATCCTGGCGTTGTAAGCCACGCCAACACCACAGATCCCATTGTTTGCCACAGCAGCAACTTCCCCTGCGCAGCGCGTGCCATGTCTGCAGTTGAAACAAGACAAAGCGTGCTCAGATGGGGCGCGAGGAGCACAGGGCTGGGCACCAGCCGCAGCTGGAGGGACCAGCGCCCAGGCTGCCTCCCGTCCCTCCCAAACCAGGCGGCCAACAAAGACCTCACAGGGCTCCTCCGTCTACCCTCCTGCTCTGGAGCAGGAGGGACTGAACAACCTGCACTGGCACTGGGCAGCCCCAAAGGATGCTGCTCGCATCAGAAAGGGAAGCAGGGGGTTTCTCTGTGGGGCAGAAGCATGCTGTCACTCCTGCACCCTCCCGCAATCCATGAGGGCTGGCACTGCTGCTGAGTCCCTGCCGTGGCTGGGCTCTGCCACCCTCGCGTCTGCCTCCTGCCTCACCTGTTGTCATTCATCTGTGTGTAACGGGGCTGCGGGTCTGGGTCCTGGTCGTTGACATCAAAGCTCGCCCCTGGATCCTGGAAGACAGATCTGGCAGTTAGAGACCATCTACCTTGCCCACTGAGCCCCACCGCCATGGGGGCACACCTGTGCTCCATGTCCCTGAGGCTGGGCTGAGCAGGGGGGGCAGGCTCCAGTCCCACCTCCATCGCTTTCCTCCATGTCCCGCCATGGCAGGCATGAGCCCTGTGCCACGCAGCTCTGGGGCTGCACCAAGCAGATGCAGCTGCCCAGACAGGCTCCCGTGGCACACAGCCCTGCGGCATCGCCCCACGCTTACATAGTTGCCCTCCAGGTCAGGGTGATTCTTCTCAATGCCATCATCCAGGATGGAAACCACGATGCCCTTGCCCGTGTAGCCCTGCTCCCAGGCCTGACGCACATTCAGGTCCCGCTGGTTCGTGTTGTACTGCCGAGAGAAGCCCTGGCAATAGGAGCTGTGCCCAGTTGCTGGCACTGCAGCGGGGGTGTGCCCAGACCCCTCCCAGGCCCAGCTGTAAGGGCGGGCAAGAAGCAGCCTTCGCCCCACTCTGCTGTGGTGTGGGGATGAGGAAACCCCAGGGGACCCAGGCACAGAGGGCTGGGCATGGCTGCCTGCAGAGGGCCACTCTGAAAGGAAACTGAGCCCCAGACTGTGCTTGGGCCCCATAAATACGTCTCACTTCGCAGAGATTAGGCTTGTGCCCGAGCTTGACGATGCAGACAGGCAGGGGCACGGACCCCATTCCTGGGCCAGGCAAAGGGCTGCTCCTGCCTAGTCCAGCCCCGGGCTCTCCCCAGCCCTGCCAGTGCCCCAGCAGGGAGCCACAGCTCTGTGAGCACAGCCTCTTCCATGGGGTGTCCCCAGACCAACAGCACCGGGCGACTGCCTCAGGCCTTCCTCCTCCCCGCCAGCCTGGCTGGCAGCAGCAGCTGCCTGACAGCCATCCCTCGGGTGCCACGTCTGCATCCCCAGAACCTGCTGTCGCGACTGTGCAGCTCCCCTCCTCGCCCAGCAGCATGCAGCCCCCGCCCGGCACTCACCAGGTACCACTGCTGCGGGAACTTGGGGTCCGTGGGCTCCATGAAAATGTCTCGCTTGGTCCTGCGCTTTGCCACCTGCTGCTCCAGCCACTGCACCTGGGAACAGAGAGGGCATGGGGCTCCCCCACTGCCCCTGCCTGCCCCCTCGGCAGCTCACGCCCATGCCAGCAGCTTGCCGGGCCCTCTGCCTCCCAGCCAGCAGCCTGCCCAGAGGGGCTCTCCCTGGGGATCTCGCAGCCAGCCCTGGGCTGGCAGAGCAGCTGACCCTGCCAGAGCTACTGCAGCACCCAGACCGTCCCTCCTGGCCTCCCCTGGCCAGCCGTGCCAGGGCGGCAGCGCCAGGCATCCCACGACAGGCTCTGCTCCAGCGGAGCGGGCAGGTCAGAGCGCAGAGCTCTGCTGAGCAGCGGGCTGCCGAGAGCCTGCCAGCCGCCGTGACGCGCTGCATGCCCCACTGCGCTGCCAGCATGCCAGGCCCCTGGGCCGGAGCCAGGGAATGGAGATCACAGCAGCCCCGCCACACCGCCGCGCTGGGATCTGGCACTGCTGGCACTGCCCTGCACACCTTGCCCCACGTACGAGGATGGAGAGCCCTCCAGGGAGCTGAGGCTGCCCCGTGCCCTGGGATCACAGCAGCCCACAGGATGGTGATGCCAGCTTCGCCAACTCCCTGCCCTTGTAAGCCATGTGCCAGGCTCCCACCCGACTCTGCCACAGGCCTCAATGCCAGGGGACGGTTCAAGGAAGCTCAGCCCCATCCTGTACCCAGTGTTGGCTCACATGCCAGCATGAAGTGCCCAGCACCAAAGCCAGGCCCCTGCAGATGGCAGGCAGGGCCCCCCCGCTGCACGTACCTGTGGTTCCCTGGCCAAACGGCTGTGCCAGGGCTGGTGGGGCGAGAGGGAACGCTTCACCACACCGCTGTGCCGAAAGTGATAATAGTCGCCAAAGATCTGAAACAGAGAAAGGAGCAGGATGGACATGACAGCCCAGTCTCCCTGATTCCCTGTCTCCCAACCTGCAATCTCAAGCCCTAGGGCTGCCATGGGCAGGCTGGGCCACCCACTCCAAAGCGGCTGCTGGTACCCCATGCAGGACCTCCTGCGAGAGGCTGCAGCAGCTGGTGACAAGGCAGCTGGGGAGACCCTGGGGCCACAGTAACGTGGCCTATGCCCACCTCACCCTCCCACGGGTCCCCGCATGGCAGTAAGTCCCTAATTGTCCAACAAAGCTGCTGCCCTGGCAGGGAGGCCCCAGACAAGCAGCAGCAGAGAGGGACAGGGCTTTTGGAGCCAGCCTGGAAGAGGCACCAACCTCAGGAAACAAAACTGCCACTCCTCTCCCTGAGCCAACCAGCACCCCCTGCTACTGGGGGGGGGAGTTGGGGGGGGGGCCAGACCCCACTCCCCAGGCGGCCCCAGTCAGGTCAGGGAGTGTCCGAGCCAGCCTCTGCTCCTCCAGACAGGCCACTCGCAGAGCCCTTCTCCCCACACAACACAGGCCAGTGCCGCACCAGAGCACCCACCCAGCGCCAGTCTCTACCTTGGGGCACAGCCAGCTCCAGTGGAGCAAAGCAAGGGGGCACACAGGCATCTGACCCCAGGCGGGGGCAGCCACCAGCCGAGAAGCCGTGCTGCGCTGGCCATGGCTCAGCTCCCACGCATGCGGGGACAGC
>NW_008795371.1:3200887-3208776 GCF_000699145.1 Aptenodytes forsteri | reverse complement strand
GGGCTGCCATGGGCAGGCTGGGCCACCCACTCCAAAGCGGCTGCTGGTACCCCATGCAGGACCTCCTGCGAGAGGCTGCAGCAGCTGGTGACAAGGCAGCTGGGGAGACCCTGGGGCCACAGTAACGTGGCCTATGCCCACCTCACCCTCCCACGGGTCCCCGCATGGCAGTAAGTCCCTAATTGTCCAACAAAGCTGCTGCCCTGGCAGGGAGGCCCCAGACAAGCAGCAGCAGAGAGGGACAGGGCTTTTGGAGCCAGCCTGGAAGAGGCACCAACCTCAGGAAACAAAACTGCCACTCCTCTCCCTGAGCCAACCAGCACCCCCTGCTACTGTGGGGGGAAGTCGGGGGGGGGGCCAGACCCCACTCCCCAGGCGGCCCCAGTCAGGTCAGGGAGTGTCCGAGCCAGCCTCTGCTCCTCCAGACAGGCCACTCGCAGAGCCCTTCTCCCCACACAACACAGGCCAGTGCCGCACCAGAGCACCCACCCAGCGCCAGTCTCTACCTTGGGGCACAGCCAGCTCCAGTGGAGCAAAGCAAGGGGGCACACAGGCATCTGACCCCAGGCGGGGGCAGCCACCAGCCGAGAAGCCGTGCTGCGCTGGCCATGGCTCAGCTCCCACGCATGCGGGGACAGCCCAGCTGGGGCTGGGGCAGGACAGGACTCCAGCACAGCCCAGCTGGGCCAGGAGGCCATGCAGCCGCCCAGCCGGTTATTTTTAAATCCCAAACCCTCTCCAGTGCTGTCATTTCCTTATCCCCTCCTGCACGTCCCAGAGGCTGGCCTGGCGGCAGCGGTCCCACCCCTGCTGCCCAGGGCCTCCCAGCCCAGCAGCCTGCCTGGGGAGAAGGGGGCCAAGCGCCCACCCTGCCCCGCTGGAAGCCGCAAAGTCTGGGCAGCGGCCGCAGGCAGGATCTGGCTGCCCAGGCTGTGCCATCACCTGCAGGGCTGGGCTGCAAGGGCTGCGGGAACACAAGGGAGAGGACATCTCACCCTCTGCCGCCCCAGGCTGCCGCAAAACAGTTTCGTTGCAGTTAACGAACCCCCCCAAGCTTATCAGAGCTCTGCAGATGTGCCGCCACCCTGGCCAGCTACGCAGCCAGCCGGAGCCGAGCAGGGGAGGAAAGATGCAGCTGGCTGACTGATACCCTCAGCCCCGGGGCAGCAAATCTGGGCTGCGGCTCTCCAAGTCATGCACTTCACCCTGAAGCCCCTCCGTGCTCCGCGGAGCGAGGGAAACGCACCCTGGCACCTGGAGCCAGACCTGCACCACCCCTGCTCGGGGGGAACCGCGTGCCAGCAGGCCATGCCCCCACCCACTGAAGGGGAATTGCTCCGCTCCACAGGGCTCCCCCCGTGACACGGCCCCCTGTGCACCAGCTGCTCCGTGGGCAGGAAAGGGAACGGACTCGACTCGTGGCAACCCAGCGCTGGTGGCACAGGACGGCAAGAGCCGAACACTGGGGTCAGGACTTGTGTCCACGGCTCCATCACCAGGGGAGTCTGGTGCTCGCAGCACGCCAGCACACGTCAGCCCCCAGGGAAGGGGCAGGCAAAGCCCCCGGCTGCCAGCTCAGGACCCTGCTCCTCTCTGCGTGCGTCCCCCGGACCTTGGACCGTGGTGGGGAGCAAGCTTGCAGCAGGGGACAATGCAGCACGCAAATCAACCCCACGCCGCACCAGCTGGTGTTATCCAGGGAAGTCGCAGACCATGCTGGCTTCCCGAGACATGGTGCTCATGACATGGGGCTGCGTTCCCTGGTGCCGGTGGCAGCTGGGCACTCCTCCTGCCCTGGGCCAGCAGAGGAAAGGCCAGGACTCAGCCTGCAGCTCTGCACCCCTTCCCTGCAGGGCACAGCCGGCTGCAGAGCTGTAGCCCTGCCTGTTAGGGCAGCATCGCACCTCCAGCACCACCAGAGTCACTGGGGACAGACCCAGGCCTGTTCCCCACAGCACACCGCATCCCCCCAGTACAGCCTGGGACGCCCAGCAGCTCAGAGCATTTGGGGAGGTGTCGAGGTGAAAAGCCTCTGCACCGGCCTGGCAGAGGGGAAAGCGAGCTGCAGGCTCGCTGCCCTCCCCCAGCACCCCCTCACTCCCTCCAGGGGTAAGGACAGAGCTCCGATTGTTCCTGCAAGCAGATCACAGCCCTGCCTGGTCATCCGACTGGATTAGGTCTGCACAGACACTGCGGTGGCAGCCAGGAGCCGGCCAGCCCACACGCTTCCACCCTAATCCCCACAGTCCCTGTCCTCAGCAAGGGCAGAGCCACCCCCCAGCCCCGTGTGTCCCCAGGGTGGGCAGTGCTGATCCCGCGGAGAGCAGTGCCAGCTCACCGCTCCTGCCACGACCTCCTGCCACAGCTCGCGGCCACCTTGGCCAGCCCCGGGGCCAGCGGGCTGCCCGCGCTCCCGCCTGCGTCCCCAGGAGCAGGGCGATGTGCCAGGCGGCAGCACGGGATAGTGGGGACCCACAGCCCAGAGGTATGGGAGGTAAGAGCACTCCTCCCTGGGCTGGTACTGCTGGGGCCGCTCATCCCCATTGTCCTGCCAGTGCAGCCCAAGGCTGGCACCAGCAGCTGGGCCCTTCCCCGGTGCTCCCCATCCCCAGCTGGGGCAGGCAGTGCCTGTGCCCCCTCCTTTGCACCAGCCCCAGCAGCGTGAACCACTGTGCTCCCGCCTTCCTGCTGCATCCGTCCCTCTCCTCTGACCCCCGCCCCCCTGACACTGTCCTTTGGGTCTCCTTCAAGGCCACTGGCATCAGATGCGGGCCTTGCACTGCACTGTGCTCCCGCCTTCCTGCTGCATCCGTCCCTCTCCTCTGACCCCCGCCCCCCTGACACTGTCCTTTGGGTCTCCTTCAAGGCCACTGGCATCAGACGCGGGTCCTGGCACCGTTCTGCCACAGGCACCGCTGGCCCAGGGGACTGCCTGCCTGCCCCGGCTCCGCAGGCAGCGGTGGAGCAGGGAGTACGCCAGGACAGCACGCCTCGAGGACAGTGTCCAGACCCCATGCTGAGGCCAGGATCCTCTCAGATAAGGACCCTGGGGGCCTCTCACTGGGGCACTGCCAGAAGCACCCGGTCCCCCCCCCTTCCAGGCTGGCTGCCGCATCCTGTCCCAGCGGCACACACCCCCCAGGAACAGCAGCCCAGAAACCTCCCAGGAGGGAAAGCCCGGCTCCTTCCAGCCCTGCTCTTCCCGTGGGGCCGCCACAGCCCCTCTGTGGGAGCGGGCTGCCCAGGCCAGCCAAGCCTCGTCCCGCAGCACAGACACCGGGACGGTCTCCAGAACAGGAGAAAACGTGCCCAGACCAGCAGCTCCTGCCACAGCCCAAGCTGCCGCAGCCCGCGGGGCTCTGCCTGCGGGTGCTGCCTCGCTGCTGCTCTGCTGGCAGCTCAGCGGGCTGGGAGAGCCAGGAAGTGCCAGCCTCTGGCCGCAGAGCGAACGGCACACAGAGAAGGTGGGTGCCACTGGGCAGAGCTGACACAGAGCCTCCATGGCTCACGGGCAGGGACCCCACACAGGCCTGGGCTCCCCGCCAAGCCACGGGGAGCAGCTCTGCACTGCAGCCTGGGGCCTGACGGGCACCGCCGGGCCGGTGGAGACACAGCTGCAGTGCCCGGTGCCCCTCAACCCTGGCAGCTGGGCCTGGGACCCAGCACCGCAGCGTGATGGGAAATGCTGCCAGCAGCTGGGAGCAGGCTGATGGCACCTCCGCCCCGTCCCCTGCTCTCAGGGGTCTCAGCGGAGACCTGGCCCAGTGGGACTTGTCCTGGGCCACTCTCCCAGTCCCCTCTGCACAGCAGTGGCCCTGGCCTGACACATCCTTTGCCCTGACATTGGCTCTAAGACACTTGCACGCAGACAGCGCCTACATGAGGCCACCCCATTGTCCCTGCAGTGCAGATGCCCTCGGTGGGGCCTGGCCCTGGACCCCACAGATCTCCCTCCTCTGGCACGAGCCCCAGAGGACTTGTGGCTCCCTGTCCCCAGAGCCCTGTGTACCCACTGCCCCGCACAGGGCTCCTTTCGGGTGGCAGGACAAGGCACCCGCCAGCTCCAGCAGTGGCCACCTTCCCCGCCCGCCCCGGCAGCTGCTCACAGCGAGGTCCTGACACCACAGCCACAAGTTGTGCAATTTCCTCTGGGATTTTGCACCTCACTCCCTTCCTGCAGAGCCAGCCCAGCCCGGCAGCCGTGCCCTGCTCTCGGGGTAACAGACCCCCGGGCTCGTGGGCAGCCCAGCAGAGGCTGGCAGAGCCATGCGGGCTCTGCTCCGCCAGTGCCAGCCTCACCTCGCCGGAGCAGGGCCAGTCCAGTGCCTCGTGCCTGCGCGGGGACTGGGGGTGTCCCTCTGGGCCAGCCCTGCTGCACCCGCTCCCGTGGGATCCCTTTGACACCACCCTTGGTCACGGCAGCTGTGCTGGCACCAGCTCCATTGGCAAAGCCCCCACCTGCCGCCAGCCCCGGGGCCAGCACCCTGCCCGCAGCGCAGGGCCGAGAAAAGCCCCACAGACTAGCCTGTGCCAAGAGCACGGGACAGCCAGCATCGCGCTATGACAGCGGCATCAAGAAGCGCAGGCCTGCAAGAAGCAGCCTGCCAACAGAGACATGACCTGCCCGCAGCACTGCGCTGGCAAGCAGGAGCCCAGCCACTGGCCCGCCCAGCCCCATGGCTCTCGGCCAAGGCCCAGCTTTCACACCGATGCCTTGGGAGCCAGACCTGTGAGCACCCTTGCTACCAACGAGCGCAAGGCCCACAGCTGGCCAGGGAAAGCAGAGCTGTCTGCCTGGGGCCTGGAGCACAGAGGAGCTGGGCCCTGCCAAGGCTACCAGGAGGAGAGCACCGCAGAGCTCCTCGTGCTGGGGACAAGGCTGGGAACAGCTGGGACCGTGGGGAACACAAGGGGCCCTGGTTCCTTCGCCATCACCCCGTTCTCCTTGCCCTGCTGCCAGGGGGGTGACGGAGGTGCTGGCCCAGCACAGCTGCGTGCACTGCCCCGTCCCTCCACTGGCTGAGGGCAGAGAAAGCAGAGAGCAGTGGGGACCTGCTGACACACCTTCTGTGAAGGGCAGCTTAGGGCCAAGGACACGCGGCTGCTGTCAGACTGCAGGCTCTGGGGACACCCAGGAGGTGCTGCTGCTGCCCTGGCTGAGCCAAGGCCGTGCCACACTGGGGCAACTTGCTGCAGGGAGCACCATCGGGAACCAGGAGCTCTCCCCTCCTCCACCAACGCACAGCACTCCCAATTTTCTCATGCTGGGATGGACTTTTCCTCCTTCCCCCTCCAGCAGGCAGAGCGTGCCATGCCGTGCCGTGCCATGCCACCAGACCGTCCCACTGGCGGGGGGAGGCCCCAGCTCCATCCAGCTAATTACCACCCTTGAGTCAACGCAGTGGATGCTGGAAGGCTGCAGTGAATGGGTGCAAACACAGTGGCCCTGGTGCCAGAAAGAGCAGCCCCCAAGCCGGCTCTGGGGCCAAGCCCAGCGCCCACCCAGACTGCGGCAGAGCCGGCAGAGGACACTGCTTCCGTGGGGAGAGGGAAGTGGAGGACTTACCGGGCCCAGGTTGAGGAATCCATGCTTCCTGGCCAGCCTGTCAGCCTCCTGGGGCCCCGCGGGGACGAGCACAGCCCAGGTGTTGATGTAAATATGCTGGGCCAGCACCTCCTGGGCCAGGAGCGCGAGGGCAACCACCAGAGTCCAGAGCAGGAGCAGCGAGCAGGGCCTCAGATCCATCAGAGTATCTGGGCTCCTCTAGCTGGGGAGCAGGAGGGTCCTGGGAGCGGCAGGTCCAGTGGCCTCCCTGTGTCAGCACCCCGAGGTGCACCCGCCTCTCTGCCCTGCTGGCCCCCGTTCAGCCCAAGAAAGCATGGGGATGAGCCCACGACAGCCGGGCCGGAGGGCAGCAGCAGGAACAGACCATCCGGGACAGCAGCACAATCTGCAGAGAGATGGAAGAGTGGTCAGGCCCTGGGCGCCCCTCCTCAAACCCGGGGAGGGCAGGCTCTGTCAGACCAAGCCACGGCTCCGGCACCGGGTAAGAGGGCCTTGGCATACAGCACCCGCTGTCCACCACAGCTCATGGACAGCCATGCAGGACCTGGGGGCTTGAGGAGCCACGGCAGTGGCTGGCTCCGCAGGGTACCCCGGCACGCCTGCCCCAGCAGAGAGTCGCTGTTTACCTTGCCTATTGCCCAATGTGTACTTACGCTCTGTGCTTACAAACATGGGAGACAAACTGGGAGGGGAGAAGGGCACCAAAGGAGGGGAGAGGCAAGGCAAGGGAAGCCATGCCTCCTGCCGCCATGGTCTGCAGTGGACAGGAGCCCCTTCTCCAACCAGGACAGGCCTATCTGGGCACGGACCTGGGAGCAACCATGATGGGAAGCCTGCCTCTCCAGTACCAAGGGGAGACCAGAGTAGATGCCCACAGACTCTGTGTGAGGGAGAGAGAGGAGAGACTGGATGGAGGAAAGCCAGGGAGAGCAGAGCCCCAGGCCCCAGCATCTGCACAGTCAGCAATCGACCAGGCAGTACCTGGTAGCAGTACCAAGTGCCGTGCTGCCTGTCACCATCAGTAGCTCAGCTCTGCCCTTCCTCTGGAGCACAACATGGTGACACCGGTGTGACTCATCTCCAAAACAGAACGGAAACCGGCACAGGGACGAGGAAAAGGGGCATGCCGTCACCTCCAGCACTCACCCAGAGACCTGCACGCAGGGTGCCTGGGGACAGCTCTCATCATGTTGGAGGGCAAACACAAGAAGCTGGGAAGGCAGGTGGGGAGCAGAGCAGGGAGCGACCCACCCAGTGCAAAGGAGCCCACGACACGACAGCATGGGTGTGAGCTCCACACATGGAGCTCCACAGGGACCTTGAAATATCTGGTCATGTTTCAGAGACAGCAGGAAAGATGAGAGCCGGCAGTGCCCAGAGGAGCCCCATCCCCCTCCGGCAAGCAGTGGCCTCAGCAAGCAGGGAGCCTGTGGCGCTGCCAGGGGAGGAGAGCAGGTCCTGGCAGCCGCCTGAGACCCCGCTGCAGCACAGACAGTGCTGCGATTCAGGCACGCTGCGGCTCCCCCTCAGCGACCAGACCTTGGCCAGCTGCGAGCTCAGCCGCCCTGCCGAGGCACCGGGAGCTGTGAGCACCCGCCAGAGGCTGGACCGGAGCCCCGGGTCCCAGATCATGCCAGGGCCCAAATCACAGTTTCCAGTGGGAAAGGCTCCTGGAGCCCCTAGGGAAGGGAAAAAGCTACTGCGTGAATGGAGAGAGCAGCAAGCACAGCACAAGGGGACACTGTCTGCCACGGCCAGCCTCTGTGCCAGCACCTCACCCCCTCCGCAGGTCCCTGAGTCAGGCAGTCTCCTCCACCTTGATGGTCCCAGAGCCAGCAGCCACCCTGCTCCCCGGCGGTGACTGCTCCACGTGGGGACAATGCTGTGACAGGCCCCCTCCATGGGGTGCAGAGCCCGGCCCTCCACAGCCCTGGCACTACATGCCTGCTGCCCCAGCACAGCCAGACAGGCTGGCTCCCTCCCCGCTAGACCCCGGCAGCTCTGCCGCACACCCCAGTCCTGCCTGCAAACCCCTGGCCTCATGCCCTGGGAGCAGGAGGAAGGAGAGGCACAGGGACAGCCCCGGGCTGCTGCAGGCCAGCCTGCACGGCGGGGTGTGAGCAGGAACGCAAGTCCCTGCCAGGTCACGGGCCGTGCTCTCTGCTCCGCACCCACAGCCCCACGAGAGGCACACTGCCAATCGCATCCGGCACACGCAGGGCAGCAGCCGGCCAGGACCCTTCCCAATACTGCTGGATACCAGCACTTCCCCGCGAGCTGAGCCCAGCTGCCACACGGCAGCGACACGGCAGTCCCGAGGCTG
>NW_008795371.1:3198612-3199433 GCF_000699145.1 Aptenodytes forsteri | reverse complement strand
GGGAGATCTGGAACTGCCCCGTGAGAGCCCAGACCCACCATGGGCCCTGGGCAGCAACCGGGTGTGCGAGTGCGCCCACAGAGAAGGGCATCCAGAAGACGCCTCATCTCACGTCCCCGCGTGCCCAGTGCAGCGGACAGCGGGTCGCTCTGCAACGCGGGGCTGGCGGGACACAAGCCTACCCAGACTGGCCCGTTCCAGCCCCGGCAGCCACCGGAGCCGGGGGTTCCTCAACCAGGCCGACAGGAGCAGCACTGGCCTTCCTGCAAAGTCCGTATCGCAGGGGCTGCAGCCCCAGGCCAGCGCGCAGCAGCCTGACAGAGAAGCTGTCTGGAAAGCAGCAACACAAGGAAAATCCATCAACCCAGTTTCAGGTTTCAGGAGAGAGACTTCCACCAAGGAGAAAAGGTGAGAAGTGAATTGCGGCTCATCTCGGCTTCGGTCATTCGTAAAAAACAATACGCTCTTGTCCCCTGGATGCACAGGACCGTGTCAAGAGCAATGCAAAAGCTAGGTCAAGAGCAAAAAGCAAAAGCAGCAGAACCCAAACTGACCTGAATCCTCCGCACCTCAGAAGAGGTCTGGGCAGTCCCGGGTAGGAGCGGGTCCTACAGCTCCTTACAGAGAAAACGAAGTCACTCGGATATCATGATAGAGATCACGAAGCATTAGCAATCACACAGGAAACAGTCACCTTGGTAACTGAGATGCTGAGAACAACCCAGAAAATCTGGCACAGGGCAGGTTAAACTGGGTTAGTTTTGCAGGGCAGACACCCAGCTGCAGCGTCTCCCAGGCCCCAAGAGCCGCTGTCGGGGACC
>NW_008795371.1:3198200-3198518 GCF_000699145.1 Aptenodytes forsteri | reverse complement strand
CGGGCCCCCCCCGCCGTGGGGGCTGTGGTACCCCAGGTCCACCCTCTGGGGCCACCGTCCCGCGGGGCAGCCTGAGGGGGCCCCAGCACCCCATTGATGCGCAACACTCACCCCCGCGCCGCCACAGCCCGAGTCAGGAGTCGTCCCCGGTGGCCAGTGAGCCCAGGCCAGCCCCGCAGCCCCTGGATGCGCAGCTGAACCAGGAGTGCCCCACGGAGATATATGGGGGATACATGTGCTGGGGGCAGGTCCTGAGCCAGACACTGGCCTGGTGGTGGGAGGGAGGGCGGTAGGCAGGCTGCCTCCCCCTGCCCCCCC
>NW_008795371.1:3195981-3197824 GCF_000699145.1 Aptenodytes forsteri | reverse complement strand
GCCAGTGAGCCCGGGCCAGCCCCGCAGCCCCTGGATGCGCAGCTGAACCAGGAGTGCCCCACGGAGATATATGGGGGATACATGTGCTGGGGGCAGGTCCTGAGCCAGACACTGGCCTGGTGGTGGGAGGGAGGGCGGTAGGCAGGCTGCCTCCCCCTGCTCCCGCCCGCGCGCCTTATCTTCAGATGCCTCATTTAGGCGCTGGCGGCCGTGCCCAGGCAGGTGACAAGCCGTTGCACCTGGCCCCTGTGACATGTCACGCTGGGGAGAGGAGCTGACAAAGGGCCCTTGTCACCATGGCTTATCTCGGTGCCGCAGGGCAGGCAGGCAGGAAACACCTCTCTCTTACATAAAAGTACTGGCTTTGGACCCGCATGCTGACCCTGCGCCCCTGCCAAAGACAACGCCTGTAACCAGGAGCACCTGGCTGCGGGATGAAGCCACAGACGTGAACAGGATCTGCTTTCCCAGCAGCCCCCCGGGGCCAGGGGACAATTGCAGACGGAGCAGAGAGCAGGGCTGCCAAGCTGGATCTGAACGGCTGCTGTTCCCCCCACACCTTACAGGGCTGCTCGGCATCCCTCTCCTTGGCTGCTGCCTACGGGGCAGCGAGAGGGTGCAGCAGCTACCACAGCTGTGTCTGCCAGGACCATGAACCCTCCTCTTGGACATTTAACTGACTTGGGGGCCACCGCTTGGATGCATTGGCGCACTCCAGGAGATGGCCAGGAGCAGGCTGCTCCGCACAGTGACTCCCAGCACACCGTCGCCCCTACCACAAGCCAGCCAGCAGCTCCCCACAAGGTCTGCCCTGCCAGGCGATGTCCCGTGGCATCCCCTGGAGCCCACACTGTAGGCGCAGGGGCCAAGCTGCTCACTGGGGCCAGGGGGAGAGCCCCCCGTGCTCCTCTACACCAAGCACACTATGTGGCGTGGCCTGGTAGCACACAACAATCAATAGAAACCTATTTTCATGGAAAAATCAGGTCAATTTTTGGCTTTTGGGTTGCAGAGATTGCACAAGCTCCAACAGTGATGCAACTGCCCATCTGCCTGAGCTTTCTGGGAGGCAGAGCAGCGACGGGGCTGCACCTCTGCCCGCAGGCACCCCCAGCCTGGGGGGAGCTCGGGGACACAGCAGGACCGCGGCAGTGCCACTCCCCAGCAGCAACCACGCTGCGGGCAAAAGCAGACCAGTGTGCGGGGAACCAGCGGAGGAAGGGCAGAGGGCCCTCACAAACAATGGAGAAAACCAAGTAACGGGCAGCAATGGCAGGCAGACATCCAGAGGGACCAAATCAATAACAAAATGTTTACCTGGAGCACAGCAACCCGCTCTGCCCCCCATGCCTGTGCTGGTGCAGGGCAAGCCCGCAGCCCCTCTGCTGTGCTGCAGACGCGTTTCCCCAGCCCCACCTCCTCTGCAGTCTCCTGAAGCTCAGGCTGCAGTCCCCTTTCCCTGGAGTCTCTCCGGCCCCTCTCCTTCCCTCCCCTCCCTGCTGGACACTACCAGCAGGCTCCTGGGAAGGCCCCGGTGCCCCCAGACCTGGGACTGCCGTGGCCCAGCTGGGAGCTGTGCTCCGCAGGGTCCCGCTGGCTCAGGAGGCTCTATTCATAGCCAGACTCTCAGACACAACATCTCACTGCGGTCACATGCAGGGGACTCAAGGCCCAGCCCAAACACCCTGACCTTGCCCTGTGGTACAGCTGCAGACACAAACAGCAGCGGCTCAGGGTGGTTCTGTAACTTATCTGCCTCCTGACTTTGTCATCGGCAGCCGTAGTGCTTGCCAGGGTATCGACCCACAGCCTGCCACAGCACTGCCCCTGCCCTCGGCCGCGG
>NW_008795371.1:3192149-3195790 GCF_000699145.1 Aptenodytes forsteri | reverse complement strand
TTTATCTGCCTCTGACTTTGACATCGGCAGCCGTAGTGCTTGCCAGGGTATCGACCCACAGCCTGCCACAGCACTGCCCCTGCCCTGGGCTGCGGTGCGTCGCACCCCGCCATCGCCTGTCCCCCTACAACTGCAGCTGTGCAGGTGCAGGGACATCATTGCCCGGCCTGAGCACTGTAAGGTGCCTGTGGCACTCTGGGGGCTCCACACAAGTGACGCGCACAGGAACACAAGTGCAAGCGCGCAGAAAACACCAGGGCGCAGAGCCCACACATGGCCCTTCAGCAAGAGCCCTGTTTGTCTCGTGGACTTTGGTGGGCTGGGGAGGGGGGTGTTTACAGATACGAACACACAAATCTAGCCTAAAGCCTGGCAGGCACAGGTTTTCACCAGCAAGCTGGCAGAGCGCTGAGGAGCAGAGTGGCCCATGCAGGGCGCTGGCTGTGTTCTGGGCTCGCTCCCGCCAGCGGCTGCCAGCCTCACATGGCCTCGCACCACCCTGGGAAAGGGGGGCTCATCCCCCCGAAATGCCCCCCACCCCTGCCACAGCCCAGCTGCTGACTGCCAAACCGCTGCAGGGCTGACACGTCAGCAGCCGCTGCGCTGGGGAGAGGGGGCTGGGGCTGCCCTCAGCTGCACCAGCTCTTGGCAGCCTGTCTGCCGCATCCCCAGGGAATCCGGTAAGGGCAGGTGCAGAGCCACGACACCCCCACGCACCCCACATTGTGATGGGCACTGCAGGGCCCTGCCCGGGGAAACCTCGGCGCTGGGTCCCCCCACAGCTCCTGCCGCACCAGCTCAGGCAATGCTGGCATTTGGCTTCTCCAGCTTGGCTGTGCCTCTTAAGGGGACGCGGGGCAGTGAAGACACGTTGCAGGCTGAGGGCCGCTTCTCACCACGGCCTCCAATGCCTGTGGTCACAGAACAGAGCCAGGCTGTGAAAGCATTTCCCTGTTTGCCAAGGTCTTTAGTTTTGCTTCACCTGAACGTGACATTATGTGCTTTGCGCACAACTCCCAAGCTTCCCTTAAACTGGTGTGTCTAATTGTTTCACCAAGTTATATGTTGAAGCTCACTCCTTGCCGTGGTGGCACAGGACTCATTAGGTGGGAACACGCTGTGATAACCCTCAAGATTAGTATCTCATCACATGACCAAATGCAGAGCAGGAGCTCTAATTGTCATTTGGGCATAAAGGCCAGAAACACCCGAATGAGCTCTTGCTGATTTCTGGGCAAGGCTGGAGAGGACCATCAGTTGCTATAGGATTATAAAGCTACTAATGCCTGGGCTGCAAAGGCAAACCACAAGCTACAGGGCACCAAGGGAGCCCCGCAGTGCTGGGGTCCTACCACACACCCCATCCCTCCTCCCTGCCCAGCTCTAGTGGGGCTGTTCCAGCTGCTGCAAGGATGTGCTGAAGCAGGGGGGCCCTGGGGAGAGCCCACAACTCTGCCTGGGGCTCGGTGGTGGAAACAGCATTGTCTGAGACAGTTCCTGGAGAGTGCTGCAGGGAGAGCCTTCCTCCAGCGCCACAGCAAGAACCAAGCCCAGGACGGCTGGGCACAGCCAGCCAGCGCTGCGAGGGCCTGGGTGCACAACCCCCACCCCCCCATGCCTGGGGCAGCTACCCCCTGCCTGCAGCCCGGCAGGATCATGGTTACCCAACTGGATCTGCCCGGCCCCAGCCCGCAGATGTGCCAGGGCGAGAAGAGAGTCCTTCAGGAGAGAGCCTGCCTTTGTGCCAGCCCCAGGACCTCTGCAGCCACCACTGAGACCCTCCACCCCAGCGGAGCTGAGCCCAGACCTGGGGCAATACTGCTGCTGAGAAGCGGGTCTGCTCTCCCCAAGACCAGCCGAATTAGATCCTCCCAGGAGGACATCTTCCAACCCGGAACCAAGGACACCAAAAGGAAAAGCATTCCCTGCACTTCCTTTGGGATCGTGTTCCGGTGCTGACCCACCAACTGGAAAAGCACGCTTGCTTTGGGGTTTCCTGGCTGCCCACCTCTGGCGCTGGCCTCGCCCCACATGGCCTCTGCTGCACGGCCACAAGGGCACCTCCTCCAGTGAGGGCACCTGCTCCGGTGAGGGCAGGGCAGGCATCCGGCAGTGCAGGGTTAAAGCACGGCTCTGGCCCCTCCGCTTCCCAAATTCCCCTGCTGCAGGGTGCCGCCGCAGGCCGACTCCCGCAGGCAGACTTCCCGGAAGATAAAACCTCTTCCTTTCTTTTGAGAAGGCGGCACAGGATGGCAGACGTGGCTGCGGTGGTTTGTGACCCAGTTTTACCCAACTTCAAGAGAAGTCTTATCTTCTGTGGCTGGATGCCACAGCAGGGGCAACTCGTGCAAGCCAATCGCTCCCAGCTCTGCCCTCAACTTTCCTCTGTAAAACCTCGCACCCCTCAGAAGCTGACGTGTGCTGACGCAGGCAGCACCTGGCCGCTTACGGAAAACCCCTCATGCCTGCCATGAAGCAGCCACGGCCCTGGCCCTTCCTGACACACACGTCACCACTGTCACCTCACCAGCGCCACTGGGAAGCCCAGGGGCTCCCCCAGCCCCATGCCGCAGCATGGCAGGAGGGCCCTGCTGCATCAGGAGCAGCCCTGCCTCCCGGTGCCAGCCGTCCCGAGGCCTGCGGTGGGACACATGGCTGCGCAGGAGCCGCTCGTCCTCACTGCCTGGGAGATGGGGAGCCAGGCGGCAGCGCTGGGGCTTGGTGGGGCTGGCTGTCAGTGGGCAGAGCAGCAGGGCCAGGGCTTGGCTCCTGCTGGCAGAGGCAGCGGCCGGGCCTGCCCAGCTCCAGCTCTGCCCCGAGAGCAGCGGTGTGGGCAGCGGGTGCAGCGCAGACCCACTGGCGGCTCTGCCACCGGGCTGTGCTGTGCACTGAGGGAGCAGCGCTTTTCCCAGGCTGTGCCAGGAGGAATTTGACAACCCTGCCAAGCGCAGGATGCATCCCACAGCCCGGCAAAGCCCCGTGGGAGTTAGGATGATGGTGCCACCAAGACACCGAGCGCTTGCCGTCCAGATGGCTGTACCAGCAGTGGCCAGCTCAGCTTCCACGGTTCGCCACTTCTACCCCAGCCCCGCACGGAGGGGGAAGGCGCAGGGGTCGCAGCAGGGGACGATCCCCTCCCTGCCCGTGGGTCGGCTGGCAGCTGGGGAGGCACCGCGACCCTCGGTGGCTGGGTCCCCTCCCAACACGCAGTGCTGTGCTTCCCGTAGAGCAAGCACCCAGGGTAAACGCTTCCATACCCCAGAGGGCAGCAACAGGCGACGGCCGGGGCTCTAAAGTCAGCACCCCCGGCCGCCACGGCACCGGTCAGCCGTGGCCGGAGGCCCCTGGCGAGTCACGCCCCACGTGGGAGACTGGGGTTGGAGCCAGGCCGCTCCGGCTGGCCAGTGGGAACCCTGCCCCGGTGCTGCCCCGCCGCCCGAAGGGACCCTGCGTGCGACTGGCACGCGACGGCCTTTCCCTCTGGCCGCGGCTCTGCCGGCGCCTCGCCTTAACGCCTCGGCGGACGGTGGAAGAACGGCACTGTTGCATAAGGGAGAGGAACCTCCCCTGGCCGGGGCCGGAGCCCGGAGCGCCCGGCCGTCCCCGAGCGCCCGGGGGGCACCTACCCGCACCCCTGCCCG
>NW_008795371.1:3185641-3191500 GCF_000699145.1 Aptenodytes forsteri | reverse complement strand
GCCCGACTACGCGCCCATGGAGTCCTCGGAGGAGGAGGACGAGGAGTTCCAGTTCATCAAGAAGGCGAAGGAGCAGGAGGTGGAGCCCGAGGAGCAGGAGGAGGAGCTCGCCAACGACCCCCGGCTCCGGCGCCTCCAGAACCGCATCGCCGAAGATGTGGAGGAGCGGTGAGTGCTGGGGCCAGCGAGGAGCCGCGTCTCTGCCTGCCCCTGCCACGCTTCCCTGCGGGTTTGCCCTCACAGGGGGCTGGGGAGTCTGAACCCGGCTCTGCCGCACTGCGGTGAGGAACTGCAGGAACGCCGGGCAGAAGCTGGGAACGTTCTCCAGGCAGCACAGGAGAGTCTCTGACACTTCTCATGTCTGTGTTGCCCCATGTCTCGGGCTCCGGCCCTGCCGTGAGCAGCCCTTCCAACCAGGAGTCACTCTTTCCCAGGGTATAGTCCCACGTCTGGGTGTGGTTGGGTGGGTGCAGGTGAAAACAGGCTCCAAAATAAAAATTAACACAGCGTGCTGAGTCTCAGGGTAGTGGGAAGGGATGGTGTCATGTGAAGTATGCTCCAGGCAGGGAGTAACCGAGTGCCGTTTGCCTCGTCCTGTGGAGCTGCTGCTGCTTTCTGTTCCAGTAACAGGGAGGCTTCGTGCTGGGAGCTCCATTCCTACTCAGAGCATGGACAGGGAGGAGCTGCTGGTGCCCAGCCACTCCAGTCTCCTGGGAGAGAATGTGTGGGGTCTGCCCACGCTCAGCAGTTCCAGCATTTACCACGGCCTTGTTAGGAACAATTTATGAATAGTTAACTTCTTGCAGCCTCTTTATGTTCGAAGTGCCGTCATTTAATTGGGGTCTGTTGCAGGCTGGCAAGACACCGTAAAATTGTGGAGCCTGAAGTGGTTGGAGAAAGTGATTCAGAGGTGGAGGGGGAAGCTTGGCGCCTGGAGCGGGAGGACACCAGCGAAGAGGAAGAGGAAGAGATCGATGATGAGGTGTGCTTGCGGAGCCGAATAACGGGCCTAGGGAAGCCCCTGAATGGCACAGACTGGAACTGCCTTTTGTACGGACATGTGGGCTGTCTGGTGGCTGACAAGTGTCACAGCTGGCCGTGACTTAACTTGTGGGTTACTGTCCTCTTGCGTGGGATGGGACGCCGGGAGAGGCCACCCTGCGTCCGGAGGGACGGGCATATCATCTCGTAACCAACACGCCAGACACGCACGCTTTGGACAGGAGAGTGAGAGGGAAGTGGTAGCGGGGCTGGTTGTCTGACTCCTCTGTGTTTGTCTCCGTCAGGAGATCGAGCGTCGGCGCGGGATGATGCGTCAGCGAGCACAGGAGAGGAAAACCGAGGAGATGGAAGTGATGGAGTTGGAAGATGAGGGTCGATCCGGAGAAGAGTCTGAGTCAGAGTCCGAGTATGAGGAGTACACGGACAGCGAGGATGAAATGGAGCCGCGTCTCAAACCTGTCTTCATCCGCAAGTGGGTGACGTGGCCTCGTGGGTCAGCCCTGGGCGAGGACACGGGAGTTGGGAGCTGGGGGCTGAGCGGACGCTGCTGCCGTGGTCTCCTCTTCCTTGCTGCGGGGTGGCGGTTTGCCTCCCCACGGGCGGGAGCGAGGGGCAATCCCTGCACTGACAGCCCCTCGTCAGCTGCATTGGTCGCTGCGGGATCAGGCTGTGGGTTGAAGTTGCAGCAGGGTCTGACCGGAGCCCTTGGGCAAGTGCCGTATGGTGGCAAAGGGAAGCAGTCGGCAGGCTCCTGGTGGCTTGGTCTCCCGGCGCTCGCATGTGCGCCTGCAGCTGTAGGGGAACGGTGCGGTAGCCCTGGCATGGGCAACGCTGGAAAGGGGAGAGTCCTGGGATTCGGCCCGTCCTTGGAGAGAGCAAAGGCTGAAAGCAGCTGCAGTGCAGGAGGGGGAAAAGCCTGAAAGGAGCCGAGCGGCTGCGCTAGCTGACGGAAAGGCTGAAGGCTGTTGTGGTCCCTGCCTGCAGGAAGGACCGGATCACAGTTCAGGAGCGAGAAGCAGAAGCCTTGAAGCAGAAGGAGCTGGAGCAGGAGGCAAAGAGGCTGGCGGAGGAGAGGCGCAAGTACACACTCAAGGTGCCAAGGGGTGGGCTGGGGGTTCCGTGGGGGGGCTGCAGTCACTGCAGCAAGCTTAGCTTGCTCCTTGCTGCAGATCGTAGAAGAGGAAGCGAAGAAGGAGCTGGAAGAGAACAAGCGCTCGCTGGCAGCACTGGATGCACTTGATACAGATGATGAGAATGACGAGGAGGAGTACGAGGCCTGGAAAGTACGTGAGCTGAAGCGTATCAAACGGGACCGTGAAGAACGAGAAGCGTAAGTATCATCTGTGTAGGCACGAAGCTGAGACCCCGCAGCCTCAGGCCCCGCAGGCCCGTGGGCAGTTGAGGCGTCTCTCCCTCAGGCTTCCCTTTGGCAGCACAGTCTTAGCTAGACCAAGCACCCAAAGCCTCTCCTGCCTGCCCTTGGGGTGCCTTTGCTCCCCTCCAGTCAGTAAATGTATGGGACAGCAGCTGGCGACAGCAGCTGTCCCGGGAGGGTGCTGTGGGGACACAGGGTCTCAGGGGTTTCTCTCCTGCGCAGCATGGAGAAGGAGAAGGCGGAGATCGAGCGCATGCGGAACCTGACGGAGGAGGAGCGCCGGGCCGAGCTTCGGGCCAACGGCAAGGTCATCACCAACAAGGCGGTGAAGGGCAAATACAAGTTCCTGCAGAAGTACTACCACCGCGGTGCCTTCTTCATGGTGAGTGGTGCTGCGAGGGCCTGGGCATGGCCGCGCTGGCAGCAGGGGCTGGGCCGATGCACTGGAGGGGCTGTGTGAGACCACGGGGACGTCTTCTCCCTGTGGGGAGCTTCCCCCCGTGGTGCCCTGGGGCTGGGGGTGCCCTGGGACAAGAGCCAGCCCTTGGAGGCAGCACAGGGCTGAAGTGACCGAGGTGATCTGAACTTCACCAGCTCTTGTGGCAGAGGGTGAGCGGTGACGCCAATGTGGTCGGGAGAGGGTGAGCGGTGACACCACGGCAGCCTGCCAGGCGCTGGCCTGCAGCTGCCCTCTGGAGCCCAAGCGGGACGGGCGCAGTTCTGCCTGGAGCCGGCCTGCGCTGCCTCACCAGAGCACGTTAGGTTGAGGGTTCCCAGTTGAGACGGAGCCGAAGCAGCAGAGCTGTCCCCGTGCTGCTGTTTGGGCTGACGGACCCTGTCAGAACCGAGCCAGCTCCATGTGGGCTACGGCCTGGGCTCTGGAGAAGTGGCCTGAGTGGACGTGAGGGTGGCTGCCAGGGGCAGGCCCGGGGGACAACGCTCGCGTCCCCCACCTTCAACAGTAGGTTAATAGGACTGCAAGTACCGTGGCAGCCCCCAGCAGAGCAGCGATACGGGCTTCTGGTGGCTCTCCCCCACTTCTGGCGCTTGCTGGAAACTTGCAGGCTGAGCAGGCATGTCCTCCTTCTGCAGGATGAGGACGAGGAGGTGTACAAGAGGGACTTCAGCGCCCCGACCCTCGAGGACCACTTCAACAAGACCATCCTGCCCAAAGTCATGCAGGTGAGCGTGCCGGCTGGAGGGTGCCTGGCCTGCATGCTGCACCGAGGGGTTGCGGTTCCTCGCGGTTCTCGGCGGGGGCAGGAGCTCGCGCGCTGGGTGGGGAGGAGCTGCGGGTCCCTACGTCCTCCCTGGATGGCTGCTCACAAGCTCTTCTGCTCCCTAGGTCAAGAACTTTGGGCGCTCGGGGCGGACGAAGTACACCCACTTGGTGGACCAGGACACCACCTCCTTCGACTCTGCCTGGGGCCAGGAGAGCGCGCAGAACACCAAGTTCTTTAAGCAGAAAGCAGCGGGCGTGCGGGATGTCTTTGAGAGACCCTCAGCCAAGAAGCGAAAAACCACTTAAGGGAGCGGGCAGGAGGGCACTTCTCCGCCAGCTGCCGCAGGGACAGAAGGGACACAGCTCTGTGCCAGGACTCGTGTGGTGGCAAGCCCTTCCTCCATGCCCCTGCACCACGCCTGCCCTGTCGATGCGGTGTCCTGCTCCCCACGCTGCAGAGACCCGGCAGGCTCCCTGCCTGGGTGCCATGGATGATGACAGCCTGTCCGTGCTGGCCAGGCCCGCGGCCACACCGCCATCCCACCAGCAGCCGCCCCGAGAGCCTCGGCAGTGCCCGACAGGGCTGTGCAGGAGTGTGGCAACGCCCCCGGCTCCAGCACACCCACTTTTTGAGGAATTAACGGACTTTTATACCCATCTGGTCCACAGCATCTCCCTATTGCCTGTACTTTCCCCGTTGTCAGTTTGGGCCCTTTTTTGGTGTGGAACAGCGGTGACCCCATCTCCTCACCCTGTTTCTGCAGGGCTTGGCTTTTCTACCGGGGTGGGGGGGGTCAGTTTGATTAAAGCGGTCGTTTTCTTACACATTCTGGCCGTGTTGTCTGTGGAATGCGGCCATCCTGTTCTGCGCCTTCCTGCGAGCCAGGATGGGCTGGTGCAGCCCAGGAGGCACCAGCCTGGGCAGGGTGCGTGAGGGTAGCCGTCACCGCGCCTGGCTTGCCACCGCTCCCTCACCCTCGTACCTGGGGCTGCAGCTCCCCCTGGCATCAGCTGCGCTCTCCGAGGATGGGAGACATGAGGTTCCTGCCGCAGCTCCTGGGACAGCACAGCCCCATGAGCGACGTTAATGAAACTCCTTGCGTTTCCAGGGCCTGAGCGCCCGCACCAGTCGGGGGGTGGGGGGGCGCAGGCAGCAGCAGGTTCACCCCGCCACCCTGCCCGCCTCGCCCAGGCCCCTGGCTCGCCCAGGCCCCCGCGCCTCGGGCCTCCGGTCACAGCCAGACCTACTGAGGCGAGAAGGGCTGGTGCGGTGCTGCCCTGCCAGACCTCGGGTGCACCCGCCAGCACGTGAGCAGGGACAATGGAGTGACAGGAGCCACTGGCCCTGGGAGAGCTGCTGTGGTCCAGAACAAGGGTCCGTCCAGCGGCCGCCTGTGCCGCCCCGGGGGGACCAGGGTTAAAAGCGGGAAGAGCAGCACGTCTCGGTGCTCAGGCAGGTCGCCTCATCCTGCTCTGGTCACGGGGGTGCCTGGGCACTGCCAGCACGATGCCGCACGTCTTCCCGCAGGCCAGGCCCCACTCGTCAGCACTGCGTGCCCTGTGGGACCCTGTGGGCAGAGGCAGGCGCCCGGCGCTGTGCAGACCACAGTGACAGCCCACTCCCACCGGTGCCTTTATTGGGTAAGGTAACACATCGCGTCTCCAGCCAACCCTGCGTCCAGCGAGGGAGTGCTCGTCCAGCGGGCCCGGCGCTCAGTTGGTGAGGGTGATGAGCGCCTCCACCACGTTCCCCATGTGCTCCCGCAGGCTGCGCTCCGCGGCTGCCCGCGAGATCTCCATCTCGGTCATCTGCAGGGAAACAGCCGCAGCCCCGTACAGCGGCCGCAGAACGGTGTCGCGGGCTGGGTTGGGGGGGTCGGCAGCGGGGGCCTCCCAGCCGCGCACCCGCCTGGCCCCAGCGCTGCGGGCAGGTGTGCACCAGCCTCGTCTTTCGGTGCAGTTTCAGTGACCAGACGCCGGCTGCACCCGAGGTTTGGGACACGCCACCGCCCGCCTGGCATCCCGCCCCTACTCACAATCAGCTCCAGGTCCTCCTTCTTGATGGTCACTTTTGCCAGTTCTTTCTCCCTACGACAAGAGACAGACAAACCTCCAGTGACCGACAGGCCCCCCGCCAGCCACTACCCCGGCTGCTCGTTCGGCTGTACAGCGGGGTGGCAGCGACCCCTCGCAGCAGCGCGGGGTGTGCTCTGGGAGGAGGCCGGGCGCCCGCCCCGGCGCCCGGGGAAGGTGTGGGACG
>NW_008795371.1:3184135-3184416 GCF_000699145.1 Aptenodytes forsteri | reverse complement strand
GGCCGTACCTGCAGCGCGGCCCCGGGAGCCCGGCAGGGATGGCGCCTGGCTGCCGTGGGGGACAGGCCCGGGAGAGCGGGGTCTGCCACTGCTGCTTCCCTCCCACGCCACACGTCTCCCACCATGCCCTGAGAGGGACACCGCAGCCCCTCTGGGGACAGGCTGCACCCTATGCTGTGTGGGGCACCAGATGACTCAGGGTGCTGTGGGGCAGGGAGCCCTTCTCACACAGACCCCCGCGCTGCTCTTGGCGGCTGGCTTCAGCCCCCCCGGCAGGAGGA
>NW_008795371.1:3177081-3183894 GCF_000699145.1 Aptenodytes forsteri | reverse complement strand
GCCCCCCCCGCGGCGTTTGAGCGCCTGCCTCAGCTGCCGGGACAGGAGCCAAGGAATTGCCACCTGAAGGTGGAAGCGTGGACGGACCCAGGCGCGTGGCAAAGGGGTGTGTCCGTGCCGGGGGCAGTCTGGGGCGGTGGGTGCTCAGATAGGCCCTGGGAGCCCTGCTGTGCACGGCCACACTGGTCTGATGGTGCCAGGAGCGCTTGTCCCTGCACAGCTGCACAGCTGCCAGGGCCGCCTCGGCAGCTAGCCAGCCCTGGTGCCATCTGGACACTGCCGTGGGCCCATGGCACTGAGGGGCCAAACAATGGTGGCAGCTCCATGCCCACTCAGCAGGGCCGGGTGCCCAGGCTGGAGCAGTGGGGCGATGTGGGGCCTGCAGACCCCATGGTGCCAGGAGCGCTTGTCCCTGCACAGCTGCACAGCTGCCAGGGCCGCCTCGGCAGCTAGCCAGCCCTGGTGCCATCTGGACACTGCCGTGGGCCCATGGCACTGAGGGGCCAAACAATGGTGGCAGCTCCATGCCCACTCAGCAGGGCCGGGTGCCCAGGCTGGAGCAGTGGGGCGATGTGGGGCCTGCAGACCCCAGGGGGAAGTGCCATGCTCCCCGGCCCTTGCCCTGATCCACAGAGTGTCCCCCTGGGACTGCAGCTACCCCTTCTCCCTGCTGGGCAGAGTGGCCGCCCCGAATCTCTGGCCTCAGCCCCTGCGCTGCTTTGCCCTCACAGTGTGCTAAGCCCAGGGGATCTTTACAAGACCCTGGCGCTGCTGACCAGGGCGGCACGGTGCTCTGCTCTGGCCCCTCTCTGCCAACCCCGGAGGACAGCACTGGGCTCTGCCCGTGGCGCTGGCTCCATGGCACACCTCCGCTGGGCTGACCCAGGAGTGTCCCTGGGAGCGGAGTGGGGCGGGTGTCTGGCTCGTTGGCCTTGCCAGGCAGCTGGGGACCCTGTGCCACCTTTGCCACTGGGCTTTGCCATCGGCTGGCCACGCTCCTGGGGGCCGACTCGGCTTCTAGCTCCCCAGGTTGGCACCGGGTCCTTTCACCAGCCCCACAGCACCTCCCACCCTGTTCCCATGGCACCTGGGGCTGCGTCTGGCCGTGTCACGCTGGCCTAGCAAACCTGCCAGGGAGTCAAACAGAAACCTTCCCTGAGAGCGGCCTCCTGTATCGGACTTGGAGCTGTGTCTGTCGGTCCCGTGCCAGCTCTTCTGTCTCCTGCGCCCGCTGCACCGTGTGCTGCACCCACCTCTGTGACAGCCTCCGGGGCCCTTTCCCTGCCCCCGCTCCTGGCCTCCTGCTGTTCCTAGTGCAGGCACGTGTGCATGGGGATGAGCCAGCCCGAAATGTCCCGCAGGATTCCGGGGGTTGTTGTGGGCTGACCCCAGCCAGCAGTCGAGCACCCACGCAGCCACTCGCTCCCCCCTGCAGCGGGACAGGGACAGAATAGGAAAAGCAAAAAAACTCGTGAGTTGAGATAAAGACACTTTAATCTGTGAAGGAAAGAGGAAAAATAAAACAAACCCTAGCACTGTAAAGGCAGTCGCTCATCGCCTCCCACCCAGCCAAGTCTCCAAGCAACAGCCACGCTGGGAGCCAAAACCCTTCCTCTTCCTCTGCCTCCAGTCTCACTGTCAAGGACGACGCTGTGTCATGGACCGTCCCTTTTGATCCGCTGGGGTCAGCTGTCCCAGCTCTGTCCCCTCCCAGCCTCCTGCCCACCCCAGCTTCCTCGCTGGGGCAGAGAGTGGGAAGAAGGGAGAGCCTTGACACTGGGCGAGCCCTGTGCAGCGGCAGCCCAGACACCAGTGCCTTGTTAAGGCTGTTCCAGCACAAAGCCAAAACAGCTGCAGAGGAGCTGAAGGAGGGTGACGCCAGCCCAGCCAGACCCAGCACAGGGCCTCTAGGGCAGCAGCAGCCCCCCCCGCATCCCTCCAGCTTGTCCCCAGCTCCTGCCCACTCTGGGGAGATCCCGGATCTCCAGAACAAGCTGGATGTGCTTGTTGCCATCATTCTGCCCGCGCAGCGCTCTGTGTCCGCGGGTGCCTTTGCTTCCCTCCAGCCCTTTGGGACCCCCACACCCCCCAGCCACACCGCACAGCACCATGGCACCGCTCTGGGACCAGCCATCGCCATGCAGGTGATGGGACCCTGCAGACCCCACGTGCCACCCCATGACAATCCATGCCTAAGCCGGCTGCCAGGGCCTCATCCTGCCCAGTGAGGGGCCAGGGTCCCAGGCACAGGTCCCCATGGCCAGGGGTCACTGGTTGACCCGGGACAGGCTCCCCGCAGAGCGCCCCAATGGTGACTGCCGGGAGGTGGCAGCGAGCAGATGGCGGGGCGGGCCGAGCCGAGCCGAGCCGACAATCCCCCTAATCCCGTCAGGGCAGCGGGGGCCAAGCGGAGCCAAGACGGGCCATGGCGGGCACATGGGCGCACAGCTGCCTCCAGCATTCACTGCTCTGCCAGGTGGGACTGAGGGGCCCGTCGGGTCTGGAGGGGGGCACTGGACTGGGGCGGGGGTGCCAGGCCAGGCTCAGGTGCAGTTCCAGCCCGGTGGGGTCCCTGCTGACCATGCTCCCCCCAGCTGTGCTGCGGTTTTGGCTGCAGCTCCTGCCGCAGGCTCCGCATGTCCACGGGCACCCGGATCCTCTACACACTCCTGCATGTCCTGGCCTCTGCCGTGTGCTGCCTCATGCTGTCCCGCACTGTGGCCCAGGCCGTCAGGGAGAAGGTGACGGTGGGAGCTGGGACACCCAGGGTGCTGGGAGTGCTGGGGGTCCCAGTGGTACCATGAGTGCTGGGGGTGCCGGAGGTCCCAGGGGCACTGGGGGTGCTGGAGATGCTGGGGTGCCAGACATCCCAGGGGCACTTAGGGGTCCCAGGAACACTGGGGGTGCCAAAATTGCCAGGGGAGCCAGGAGTACTGGGATGCTGGGGATACTGGGAGTAACAGGGCTGCTGGGAATGCCAAGGTTGCTGGAGGGAGGCGCCAAGGGGGAAGGGGTGCCAGGGGTACCGAAGATGCAGGACTTGCTCAGCGTGCTGGAGGTGCCAGGGGTGCTGGGGCTCCCAAGGCTACTGGGGATGGAGAAGGTATTGGGAAAGCTGGGGGTGTCAGGAGTCCAGGGGTGCTGGGTGCCGTGGGCGCCAAGGGGTGTTAGGCACACCAGCAGCCCCATCCCATTGCTCGCCGTGCCTGCAGGTGCCCTTCTCGGCGGTGCTGTGCAAACACCTGCCTGGGGGCGCGGACTGTGAGCGGCTGGGGGGCTCCTCAGCCGTGGACCGGGTCTGCTTCGGCACCGCCTGCTTCCACCTGGTGCAGGCTGCCCTGCTCCTCAACGTGCGCTCCAGCACTGACTGCCGTGCTCAGCTCCACAACAGGTACAGGGATGGGGCGTGGGGCTGGGGGCTGCTGGGGGCCCTGTCTCCCAGATGCTTGCTTCCCCGCAGGTTCTGGCTCCTGAAGCTGCTGGTGCTGGTGGGGCTCTGTGCCGCCAGCTTCTTCATCCCCTTGGCACTACATGGGCATCTGTGGGGGCTTCGCCTTCATCCTCATCCAGCTGGTGCTGATCACCGCCTTCGCACACACCTGGAACAAGAATTGGTGAGTGCCGGGGCACCGGGCGGGCACCTGCATCCTGCTGGCTCTCACCCACTCTCCCGGCAGGCTGACGGGTGCTGCGCAGGACAAGCGCTGGTACCTGGCCGTACTGCTGGCCACGACTACCTTCTACACCCTCGCCTCCGCCGCCTTCTCCTTCCTCTACAAGTACTACACCCACCCAGCCGCCTGCCACCTCAACAAGGTGCTGCTCACTATCAATGGCAGCCTCTGTGGCATCATGTCCTTCATCTCCATCACGCCCTGTGTGCGGCTCAGTGAGTACCGCATGGCATGGCATAGCACAGCACGGCATGGCAGGGGCCGCTGTGTTGCAGGGCTGGCTGCGTCCTGGGGCTGGGGGGAGCGGCTGTGGGCTCCTAGCTCAGGGCAAGCACTTGGGCACCTGGGGAGGACCCAGCTCCCCAGGGCTCCTGCTGGCCCCTCCTGTGCCTCGGCGCAGGGCATTGGGCAGGGGAGCGGTGGGAGGAGGCTGCCCAGGGCCCCTGTGGAGCCCATCCGCCAGGTTGTGGTGCTCCTGGGGCTCTGGTGATGCCTCTGACCCCATCCTTGCAGAGCAGCCGCGGTCAGGGCTGCTGCAGTCCTCAATCATCAGCTGCTACGTGATGTACCTCACCTTCTCCGCACTGTCCAGCCGTCCCCCAGAGAGAGGTAGGTGCTCCTGCCTGCCGCTGGCAGCCCCCACCACCAGGGTGCGCATCCATCTCACCTCCGCCTCCCCACAGTGCTCTACAAGGGGCAGAACCTCACCGTCTGCTTCCCAGGCGTCCGGCAGGATGAGCTGCAGATGGAGGACACCACCATCGCCGTCTTGGGGGCCGCCATCATGTACGCCTGCGTGCTTTTTGCATGGTGCGTGTGCCCGTGGGGTGGGCAGGGTGCCCACAGCACTGTCCCTTCTGGGCACGGCCAGCCCGACAGGCACTGCACAGGGACCCCATCCCCAGCCTGTGGCACGGCCAGCAGAGCTGGGGATGTCCCGAGGGATGGCAGGGCCAGAGCAGGCTGGGCAACTGTGGATGGGCAGGGGCAGTGCAATGACCCCAGGCACGGCACGGGAGGTCTCCTGTGGCCATGTCAGATCCATGGGCTGGGGGCCTGGCACAAGACAGTGGGTGCCCGTGTTATGCTTTTTGCCTCTCTCCTGGGCACAGTAATGAAGCCTCCTACCTCGCCGAGGTCTTCGGGCCCCTCTGGATGGTCAAAGTCTACAGCTTTGAGTTTAAAGTGAGTACGGATGCTGTGTCCCTCCCAGCTGTGCCCCATGTCCTCCTGTCACAGGCACCCCAGACCCACTGCCCCAAGCCCCCCTGAGCCCCTGTCCCAGCCCCAGGCCTGGGGCAAAGGCAGGTTTCATCCAGCCAAGCGTGGGGGGGTTTCCCATGGCGCACCCCCGCCTGCGCTGGTTCCTCAGAGCCAGGCAGCCCCAGTGCCAGGTAGGGCCGGATCCTGCAGCAGGGCTCAGCCCAGCAGCAGTGGCCGTGGGGCCGGGCTGCCCTGCCCCAGCAGCAGTTGCCAGCGTACTGCTCTCTGCAGAAACCCTCCTGTTGCTTCTGCTGCCCCGAGAAGATGGAGGAGGAGCTGAGAGGTGGGTGCAGGGTGGGTGCAGTAACACACACCCTCGGGCGCCTGTGTCCCAGCCCAGGGGTGCTGGTAAGGAGGGGGTGCAGGAGTGGCCATGCCCTGTGCTCTCCCAGGCACCGAGAAGATGTGTGAGCAAGCGGAGGAGACCGCTGGGGGACAGTGCATCATCCAGGATGAGCGAGACCATGTGGTCTACAGCTACTCAGCCTTCCACTTCGTCTTCTTCCTCGCCTCGCTCTATGTCATGATGACCCTCACCAACTGGTTCAGGTAGGACCCCGCGCTGCTGCCCAGCCCTCCTTGCTCTCACTCCTCTTCCCTCTTGCTAGTGCAGCTGCCCAGCCAGGACTGCAGCCCTGCCAGCATTGTCACTTCCCCCCCCAGCGTCATCAACTCCCCCACGTCATCACCCTGCCAGCTCCAACCCGCTCCCCGCACGGGCTCGGGCTGCAGTGTTGCACTCCTCACCGGCCCTCTGCTCTGAGCCGTGTTGGTGTCACCGAGGTGGCACCTTCTGGGGAAGTGCACGGCTCTGCACCCACAGACCCACACCACTTTGACCAACAGCCCCTGCCAACGGCAGCCAGCAGCCATAAGCTGCAGACAGACGGGTTGGGGGCTGCAGGGCTGGGGGGCTCCATGGCAGGTGGGATGTGCCCAGGGACACGCGGCTGCTGGGACATTGGGTGACTTGGCGGCTGCAGCTGTTGCTGGGACCCCCTGTGTAGGCGTCCCTTGGGTGCCCAACGCCTGCCCTTTCCCACCAGCTATGAGAATGCGGTGCTGGAGACCACCTTCACACACGGCAGCTGGTCGACCTTCTGGGTGAAGGTATCCTCCTGCTGGGCCTGCGTCGTGCTCTACCTGTGGCTGCTGCTGAGCCCCCTCTGCCTCCACGGCTCTCCCCAGCACCGGCGCAGCAGTCCGGCCCTGCGCATCCTGCGGCGACGACGTGCCCAGCAGCGCATCAGTGTCTCCACGTAGTCCCTGCTGGGATGGACTGTGCCCATCCCCGTGCATGGCAGCAGCCAGGGCTGGTGTCTGCCATGCCCTGTGCCTGTGCTCTAGCCCCACTGGGTCCCACTGGTCTCTCCTGAGCCCCTGTCCCAGGAGACGGTGGCATCTGAGGGCCTGAGGGGGACCAGGGAGGTGGGCACTCCTAGGGACACCGATCCTGTGCTGAGCTGGGGCCACCCAAGAGGCCGGACAGAGCGAGTCTAAGTGGCGGGCGCTCAGCCCTGGCTGCTGCCAGGCTCCCTCCAGGCAGGGAGGCAGCTCCTGCTGCGCACTGGCTGCCAGCCCAGCTGCCCTGGCCCAGGGCCTGCCAGCCCAGCTCTGCCCCGGCTGCCTCTGCATCTCAGCTCACTCGCCGGCGGTGTGCTCTTTGTAAATAGCTCCTTGAATACATTTTTACATAAAACTCTGAGCTGAGCCTATGCCATCCGCCCCCATGCAGGCAGCAGCCGTGGGGCTGGGCATGGAGGTACCCGCAGCACCCCAGCACCAGCCCATCCATGCAGCAGTCATGGCCAAGGGTGTCTTTGGGGCAACTCTGCTGGAGAGGGGGGGCAAGCCGGGGGGTGGCAGAGCATCGGAC
>NW_008795371.1:3176418-3176933 GCF_000699145.1 Aptenodytes forsteri | reverse complement strand
TTTGGGGCAGCTCTGCTGGAGAGGGGGGGCAAGCCGGGGGGTGGCAGAGCAGGGGCCTGGGGCTCCAGGAGGGCATTCAGCTCATGGCTGGTGCCTCCAGCATGCTCCCAGCTGAGCCCCTGGAGGAGCCAGCCCCCTGCCCCAGGACACAGGGGTGGCACCAGCAACGTAGTGCTGGGGGCACCGGCCCGAAAGGTGCCCACGAGCTGTCAGGGCACCAAGCCCCTGACAAGCACCTGCCCGGGCAGCAGGGACTGTCCCGAGCTGCTTGGCCAAGGACTTGCCCCAGGACGCCAGGGATGATGTCAGGCCGTGGGGTCCCGTGGGCACCATGCCCAGCCCCGGCTTCAGCTATTCCTGTCCCATCCTGTCCCACCACAGCTGCCCTTCTGCCTGGGGGCCGTGGTCACAGCACCCCCAGACTTCCCTCCACCCCCTCCGCTCTCTGGGGCTGAGAAAAGCCCCAGGTGGACAGGTGGAGAGACAGACGGAGCCCCCGGCACCTGCCAGTGCCC
>NW_008795371.1:3172880-3175582 GCF_000699145.1 Aptenodytes forsteri | reverse complement strand
GGGGGGGGGGGGGGGGGGGGGGGGGGGGGGGGGGGGGGGGGGGGGGGGGGGACTGCCAGCGGGTGTCCCGCTGAGCCCAGCTGCAGGCTGAGCCCTGCGTGCTCCTGCCTGCCCTGCTGCCACGGGGAGGGCCAGGTGCCCGTTGGGGAAAAGCTGCCCTGCTCAGCCCGGCCGTGAGCACAGGCGGCTGGGAAGCCTGCCCAGAGCTGCTGGCACGTCCCTCCAGGCCTGTTGTTGGCAAGCCCTGTAGACACTGGGTGTCCTTGGGGCTCCCCAGCTGTCCCAGCACCTCCACAGGCACCTCTGCCTCCCCAGGTGTGAGGTGCCTGCTGGGTTGGGGCTGGAAGGCCCCATGCAGCCCCTGTGCCAGCCGAGGGGGCAGGTGCCCACGGGGGCCCTGCCGTGAGGATGCTGTGTCCTTGCAGGGAGCAGTTGGCCCTGCAGGAGATGGCAGAGGAGAACCTGGTGTTCACGAGCTACATCAGGATGCTGCAGTACATCTGAGCCTGGCCAGGCAGCGGCAGGGGAGCAGCCATGGGGGCAGCCAGGGACATGATCCTACCTGGGATCCTTTGCTCTGGGTACAGCCCTCCCCTGGGTCAGCCCCTGCTGCCCCCAGGGCCTCAGGCTGCTCCCTCCTGCCAGGACTATGAACAGGATCCTCTGCAAGAGCAACAGCAGCCTGCGCTCAGCCCTGCTGCTCAGCTCGTGAGCAGACCTGGGAGCAGTGAGCCCTGCAGCCGCTGCAGAGCACGGGGCTAACACCCATGCAGGAGGGGAAGAGAGGGCCAGGACCAGCACCCACCTGGGCAGCAGGGGAGGGCAGGGATGCTGGCCACCCCCACGGGGCCCAGGGACAGGCTGGCTCACTTCCCCTGCCTGCACCCCCATCTCAGGGAGACACAGCACACAGGCTGCTGTCAGCACTCTGGGACCCGCATGAGCCCCTGGAGCTGGAGGCCACAGAAGCCCCACCCCGGGGTACTCCCTCACCCCCCCGACAGGGTGCCTCCATGCTGAACACCTTCTCCCCCACAGCCATTCCTCTCCGCCCAGCCATGCAGCCCCCTCACCGTCTACCTGGAGGGCACCCACAGCAGGTGAGTGATGGAGGGTGGAGGGGCAGCACCAGCTGCAGATCCCCCTTCCTGAGCACTGCCCTCCAGCACAGGAGCCAGGGGGATGACTCCCTGCACTGCCCACTCCCTGCCGCAGCCTCCTGGGCAGACAGAGACCTGGGCCACAGCGGTGCCAGCCTCGGGCAGCAGTGGAGCTCAGCCTCCAGCACGGACACAGCCTCCTCGCTCAGCAGTGCAAGCAGCTGCAGCTCAGAGGATGGGCTCCCCTCCAGCCCCCGCCGGGGCACCAAGGTGAGGGATCTGCCCCCGGCCCAGCACCCTGGGCTGGGGAGAGGGACATAGGTCTGCTTGCCCACAGCTCCTGGGCTTGGGCCCCTCACCATGGCGTCTGTCACCCAGCAGGCCCCCAGCCCCCTGACAGGCAAGGCAGAGGGACCCCGCTGCTCTGCCAGGCACTTCAGCAAGAGGAAGCTTCCTGCCTTCGCACCGGAGGTAACCAGCAACTCCCCATCCGGTGCAAAGGACCAGGCTGGGGCACACCCACACCCCATGCTGGCCCCCCACCCCCATTTGTCTCACCAGGGGTGCGAGAGGAGGGAGGAACCCATGCCCCCCTGCCCCATGTACCGGCTGGTGCTGGCGAGGGACACAGGCACAGGGAAGTCCAGCTTCCTGCTGCATCTCTGCACGAACGAGTTCAGAGGAGACATCTCCGGCACCCTCGGTACCCTCCCCCCTCCAAGCACCCCAGGTACCCAGGCCAGGGCAGAGGCACAGGAGCAACACCTGACTGTCCCTCCCGGCAGGGGTGGACTTTCAGATAAAGCAGTTGCTGGTGGATGGAGAGCAAACCACATTACAGATCTGGGACACAGCCGGGCAGGAGAGGTGACGGGGCTGGGGCTTCTGCTGCCATGCCGGGCCAGCCAGGGCCAGGTCCTGCTCCGGCAGCAGCCCCACAGGCTGGCAGTCACTGCACCAGCAGCAAGGCAGCCCTGGGGTGGCAGGCCTGGCCCAACCCCACAGCAGTGACACCCCCGGCCCCAGGTACCGGAGCATCGCCCAGTCCTACTTCCGCAAAGCCCACGGTGTGCTGCTCCTCTACGACATCAGCTCCCAGAGCAGCTTCCTCAGCATCCGCCAGTGGATTGAGGACATCAGGGTAGGGGAAGGGTCTGACAGGTGCCCAGCCCCCACAGAGAGGGGCAGGAGCCTTGGGGCTTCTTCATGGAGGGCTGGGCTGTGCCCCAGACAGTCCTGGGGGAGCAGGAACGAGACAGGAGCAAGTCAGGGTGCTTGCTAAGCAAGGTGTGAGGCCAGCCCCTGGGAGCAGCTGGAGTGCTTCCCCTCAACTTCTTCTTTTGCTGGTGTTTGTGCCAGGTCTGGAACCGCGCTCTGCTCCCAGGCATGGCACAGGCATGATGGGAGGCAGCCAGTGCATGCAGCAGAGCTCTGCGGCTCCCAGAGGAGACAGGGGCCACAGCAGCGGCTGCAGCTGGAAGCTGCCAGCCCCACAGGAGCCCTGAGCCACCCTTCCCTCCCACAGGCCACCGAGAGGCCACTGCCGCTCATGCTGGTAGGGAACAAGATTGGACCTGCGGCCTGGCCTGCCAGAGGCAGTGG
>NW_008795371.1:3171733-3172819 GCF_000699145.1 Aptenodytes forsteri | reverse complement strand
GCTCTGCGCTCTGCGGCTCCCAGAGGAGCCACAGCAGCATTTCGTGCTGATTTTGCAGCATTTTGCGGGATTTGAGGCCAGGATTCGCTGCGGATGGGCGCTGTGGAGGTGTCCTGGGCCGCGGCTGGAGGGGCGGCGGATCTCGCTGGGTGTTACACCGAGAGGCGAGCTCTTTCGCCGATTAGCGGGCCCCTGCCGCTCATGCTGGTAGGGAACAAGATTGGACCTGCGGCCTGGCCTGCCAGAGGCAGTGGGGGTCCACACAGCCCATGGGCAGCAGCTGGCCACAGTGAGCAGGCGCCTCTTGGGGCCCCCGGGGCAGCAGGGACCCCACTGACACCCACTGCTCCCCCCAGGCCCACAACTCCCTGTTCTGTGAGACCAGCGCCAAGGATGGCACCAACGTGGTGGAGGCTGTGCTGCACCTCGCCCGGTGAGGAGCCCTGCCTGCCATGGCACCCAGCTCTGAGCTGCACAGGGCCCACGGCGGCTGCCAGGCTCTCTCCTGCCAGGGCAGCGGGACCGGCTGACGCTGCTGCTCCTGGCCCTGCAGGGAAGTGAAGAGGATGGTGGGCCAGAGCAAAGACCACAGCGCTGGACTGGACCTCAGCATCCCTCCGAGGGCAGCTCCACGCTGCTGCTGGACCTAGCGCAGGAGGTGAGCCGGCTGCAGCTTCACATCCTCTCCACGGACAATCCCCTGCTCCGACTGTGCCCACAGAGGTGCTGCGGAGCAGCTCAGTCCGTGCGCAGGCCCAGCCGCCATCTCCCCAGACCTGCATCACCTCCCTACGACCAGCCCTGAGCCCTCCTTCCTGCCCTCACTACAACCTGTCCCTCTCCAGCACAATCCTTTCCTGGTTTCATTCTTCTGGGCTTCCAGCAATGCTGTCCTCCCCAGGACATTTACCCCTCACCTCCCTCTGCCTACACCTCACCTCCAAGGCTCCCTACACGCCCATGGCTGTGCTCGGGGTCCCACTGGCTGCTCTGACCCCCCAGGTGATGCCCGCAGAGACCCCACAGGCCAGGCCCCACCTTTGTTCCTCACCATGAAGATGCAGCTTCTCCACACCACAACAGCCG
>NW_008795371.1:3153873-3167370 GCF_000699145.1 Aptenodytes forsteri | reverse complement strand
GCGGCACCGCCTCGGGGTCAGCCCCAGCCCTGCTGCCACCGGTGGGGCCGTGGGCACGGACGGGTGGGAGCGCTGCCCCGGGGTGCCGGTTTTCGCCAGTCGGGTTTGATCCCGGTCTCCTCCTGGTCCCTGATGGCCCCGGCTGAGCAGCCTCATGCTTTTGGGATCTAGAAGTCCCCGACACCCTCTCCAAGCTCACGGCATCCTGAGCCCCCGGTCCCTGTAGGGGCATCCAGAGTGCTAGGGCAGCGGCAGCCCTGGAGATGGGGCCTTTGGAGACAGTCTGGGGACACACTCCCTTCTCCCTGGCTTGCTCAGGGTGCCCACCGTGCAGGGCCTTCTCTGGGCATTGCATGGGGCCAGGGGGAGCGGGCTGGGCTTGGCTGGCAGGAGGTGGTGTCTTCTCCCAGGCTAGGTCAGAGCTGGCTGGACAGCCTGGGCAGCATCCAGGAGAAAATCACAGTCTGTGCCCGGGAGAGCACCTGCCCACTGCTGCGGGAGCGTGTGTCCCCGGCAAAGGAGCCCTGCAGCAGAGCAGTTGTTGAGCCTGATCCGGCTGTGCTTGGCTATGGTTAGTGGGGAGCCATAGGTGGCACTGGTCCAGGTGACAGTGGGTGCTGAGCCTCCGCTCCCTGCCAGGCTGGGGTTTGATGGCTGCGGGGGCCCTGCTGTTCCCCTGGCACAACAGCGCTACCTCCTCCGGGACCAGCTGGCCCTGAGATGTGGCGGCTGCTGCTTGCCATGGCCAGGCGGCAGCTCCACACGTCTGGGGGTCTCAGGCCGCACCAGTGAGCAGGAGGCACCAGTGGCACTGGGAGAGCTATACAGTGTCCCTGTCCCGTCAGCCGTGGTGGGGCAGCCATGGCAGGCTGGGGGCACAGGGGCGTGGGGGGGGCTATGTGCCGGGACTGTTGGGGGAGGAAAGCAGAACCTGGTGTGATTCTCCCCAGGGGCCTGACCCTGTTCTGTACTGATGTGTCCACAGGCAAAGGCGTCACAGCTCTTGAGAAGGTCGCTGTGACCAGCCCGCTGGGGAAGGGCTCTGCCTGCCACATCCACGTCCCTACAACAGCCAGCCCCAGGGCTTCTGTTCAAAGTCTGATTCAGCGCCGGGCCCTGCGGCCCCATCGCAAGCACGAGCTCCTGCAGTGGCTGGAGGGGATGCCGGCGGGCAGGCCCGGCGGGGCACGACTGCTGGCAGTGCTGGAGGAAGTGAGGGTGCCAGCTGCGGCTCCTGCTCGGCTGCGGGAGTGCTGCAGCATGCCCACGCTGCTGCGCTCCCCTGAGGTCACGAAGCTGGATCCCACTGCCTGCTGCTACCGCATGAAGGGGACCCTGGCGGGCCGGGCGCAGGAGGGCTGGCCAGGGAACACAGCCCAGGAGCAGCAGCAGGCTGCCCTGCCGCAGCACATGTAGAGTGGGGGCCCTGAGGCAAGCAGCAGTGAGAGCAGCGGGGTCTGGGGGTGCTTGATAGCTGCTGGGGTCTGGCCATGGGCATGCTGCATTCACTCATGGGTACTTGGCACGCTTTGGGCAAGACTGGACCCTCCCCTCTGCTGCCCGGGCACTTGGTGTTTGGAGACACTTTCTCCAGCCTCGGTCTCTGGTCTCTGCTGTCTCGTGCCCCAGGAGCCAGGACTGCAGCCCCTCAGCCCCATCCTTCCTGGTGCCTCTGCAGCAGCCTCCGGAGCACAGCTCCCCTCAGGCCCCTGGCAGAAACCTTCTGGGGGTGGTAAGTGCTCATGGGCTGCGGCAGCAGAAAGCTCCTGTGTGTGTGCGTGTGGGGGGAGCCTGGTTCAGTATAGCTGCTTCCCAAAGGCACCAGGCTTCTTCCTTTCTGCATCTCCTTCCCAGCAAAGCCCCCCCTAACCCCCCCAGCCCAACTGCTCTGGGGCTCTGGACTCTGCCCCTGCCTTGTGTCCTAGCCACCCCTGGGCACAGTGCAGCAGTGGGGGGGGCTGGCCCTGCTGTGACCCCCCAGGCATAGCCCAAAGGACAGGGCACGCCTGAGCGCTGACACGAATCAAAGGATGCAGCGGCCCTGGGCTGCGCAGGCTGAAGCAGGTGGGGGACCCTGCAGCACCAGGTCCCAGCACTGGGGTCCAGGACAGGCCTGCGGCAGAGTGAGTTTGTCTTTCAGAAGCGCCTGGCACTGCTGGATTTCTCAGATCCAAGAGCCAGCAAGAGGTCCCGGGCTCCAGCGTCCGGCCCTGGCTTGCAAGAGTGGCACCGGAGCTGCCCACAGGCACTCAGCACACGGCACTCAGGAGCACAGGGCCAGCAGCAAGCTGGGCCTTTGCCCCTCGGCAGCCATGCTGGGGAGCTGGAGAACCCAGAGAGCGAGGAGGAGGCAGGTGATGACTGGGAGGAGAGTGCCCGGCACCCGGAGCAGCACCTCTCTGCCCCCAGAGGTGAGGGGCTGCCTGGGGAGGGGGGCCAGGGACACAGCCCCAGGGTGCACAGCCCTGCCAGCTCATGCAGCAGAAGCTGGACCAGACCCTGGGGTGCCCTGGGAGGAGGCAGGTGGCCCAAAACAGGACTCCAGGCAAGCAGAGGGGCTTTGGCACAGAGGCCAAGGCAAACACGGGGACAGTGTGAACCTGGGTGAACTGGGGCCTTGTGGCCTGGGGCCGTCTCTGCTGCAGCTTCGTGGCCCAGCACGGCAGACCCTGTGCCCTGCACACTGCTGTCCCCCAGGGCCCCCTGAAAGGCCCCTGGGATCTCCCCAGTGGGCCAGGGGCTCTATGCCCACCAGAGCCATGCAACTGCAAGCTTGGCACTGGGGAAGGGGCCCTCCAGTGAGCCTAGGGGCAGGACAGGTTCTGGCCAAGGCAGAGGAGAGGTGCTCCAGAAGAGCTTTAAACCTTGTGATCTTCTGCTCCTTGCCAGATGCCAGGTCCCAGGCTCGCAGTTCCTCCTTAGCAGAGATCCCGGATTACTTGCGGTAAGAGAGCTTAGCACTCGCTGCCACGGGGCTCCCTGTCGCTTAGTGTAATTTGGCCCAGCCCCACAGCATCGGGTAGGCTGAGGCGAGCTACCTGCCTCACCTCCAACAGCAACAGCAGAAAGGGCTGCAAGCCAGGCACAGCCGAGTCATAGCCCTGCATGCTCACTGCCCCTCGCGCCAAGGGCCTCGGCAAGATGACACAGCACTGCCAGCCCCCCACCCCACCAAGAGCAAGGGCTCTGCTGTAGAGGTCTTGCAGGCCCAGGGAGAACAAGCTTCTCCTGGTTGCAGCAGGAAATACCGTACCATCGGCTCAGCAGAGCAGTGCAGAGCTTACGAGGCAGCATTTAGTGCAGACTACACGGAGTACCGCTATCTGCACGCTCACATTGGTAATGTGAGCCAGAAATTCATTCAACTGGGAGCCAAAATGAAGACATTGAAACAAGGAACGGAAGAACGCAAGGCAAGTAGGAGCCCTGGGGCATGATGGCACGATACAGCCATGCTCCGGTTCTGCTCACCCACTTCTTTGGGATTTCAGGCACTTGAAGCTACAATTTTGCATGAGTACAGCCACTTCAAAAAGGTGAGGCTAGATGCAGGGCAGGGACTGGCTTCCCTCCCAGAACTGATCCATATACATTTTATTTCTTTCCCTTCAGACTTATCCTAGCTACCAGCAGGAGAAGAATCGCTGTGAATACCTCCACCAGAAGCTGTCTCACATCAAAAGGCTGATTCTGCAGTTTGAAGGAGGTGGGAGCTGCTAGACAAACCACTGCTGCAATTTGTTTTTTCTTGCTTATCAGGACCTGTCCCTGAAGTGGTGGAAGAAGCAGATGCCTGAGCGTGCGTTAGATTAAGGAGGAGGTTCAGGAATGTCCTGCTGCCATCAGTGCATCCTTCCTCAGATGTCTGTTTCTCCTCAACTGAAGCCTCATTAGCTTCAGTTTAATTGCAGCACACAGTAAGGGATACCTGGGCAGCCACCAGCACTCCCCAGCACAACACCCTTTCTCACATCCTTTGTCCCTCTTGCCAGAAAGCTTCACTGCTTTGACCAAGCCTGTGCTTACTTCACTCCTACTGGTCCAGGCACCGGCACCGAGCTTACCAAGAGAAGGGCTCTGGGCCAAACCCACTGAACAACTTAACTTGTGCTGTGCCCAGCTGCCACCACGTCTGAAGTCACAGACTAGGGAGCAAGCGAGGATCGGAAAAGCTTCCCCTGGCTCTCCCTTGCCTGATGCAGGGCAGTACCCTGTCCATTAGGGAAGCAGTGCTCCAGTTTGGTTTTACAGAAGGTAGCTGTCAGCAGTCAGAAGTAGGGCCTGTTGTATTCCCGTTCCTTGCACTAGCGTCTGCAGCCAGCTGCAGGGGTCCTGCCAGCCTGAGGGGCAAGGACCACTCGATGTCACACACACACTCCCACCACCCCCAAGGTGCCTTGATGTCTGTTCTGGGAGACAGAGCACCTGATAGCCAGCAGCGAGTACAGAAGGTAGATGTGGTTTAAGATACTGATGTAGCTGGGGAAGAAATTCTTGTACTGCATAGCTGCTGTAGACAGAGAACCGTGTGCTAAGCGTCGTATGATCTACTGTACCTGGAGAATTCCAGCAGCAATAAATAATTGGTACACAGTCTTTGGAGATGTGGGGGAGGAATCCACAGAGAAAGCAAGCACTGGCTCTCACCATGGTAACTGCTGCAACACAGCAGTGCCTCGAGTCTGCTGATCCTCACTTCAACTCACATGCAGCCCGAGAAACTCAGAGAGCCAGGGCAACAGCCCATCTCTTTTCACCTACTGTCTCACTCCTGACCTTCCTAGTCAGCACATTCTGGGCCAAAGGAGGGTAGGGCTGCCTGTACCCCGAGATGGTCAGTCACAGCCCACACCATCTGACTGCAGCGTGGGATCCTATTCCTCTGCCTCCTCAAGAGAAAGCCACAGCTACCAGCCTGCTTTCTACCAAGAAAAGTAATGATCTTACAATTAACTGGTCTTAACTGTCCTAACCACACACAAGCCACAGACAAGCCTACTAGCTGTGAGAAGCACCCTCAGCACCGGCCCTACCTGTGTTTGGGTAGAGTATGTAGTTAGTAGCAGTCCTCCCCTACACTTAACTACTTTTGCACCAGCTTAAAAGCTAATTTATTGCTGCTTGCTTGTATGCTGCTGAGCAAGCCCTATGCCAGACTGCTCTGTATGCCTGCACTTGTCTAGCTCTAACAGTCACATTAAGTACTACGTACCTCTAAACTCGCTGAGGCAGCACTACTACCCTATTGGGCAGCATGCAGACAGCAAAAGCATTTGTGACCAGAGTCCCTAAGCCCAAAATCTGCATAAATATAGCACCTGAAGCACAGCACATTGGGACAGTTGCTGCTACTACGTTCTGGAAGGACTCTCATTCGCTGAGGAAGGAGAACAGACTAAAGGCTGAGCTTAATATCTAGAAACAGACTTCTAAAGGCTCGCTGAAGGACACTAGGCTCACAGTAGGAAGTCGCTGCCTACGAAGAGCAGGATCCTGGTGTTAGGTTTGACAGGTCTCCATAGGACAGGGACACTTGGTCTTAAGGGGGTCGTTTTATTGTTTCACTTCTCCAAATGTACAAAAAAAATTAGAAAATAACCCTACCCCCCACCCCCTCCCAAACCACAAAACAAACCAGTCTGGGGAGCCCCAAAACAGTGCAGCTAAGAGACGGCAGGAAATTAAACAGAACTAGACACAGCAGCTGGGTTCCCTCAGCCCACATGGTCACTGGCTCTTCACAACCCAAAACTGGCCCCAGTCTGCCCAGTGCTTCCCCAATTCACACAGAGCTCATCCTGACAAGATGGCGAGTGGGTACTTTACAAATCCTCCTTCACCTTCTTCTTGGATTTCTTGGTTTTATCTTCCTCCTGCAGCACGGGAGTGTTGGTTGCCTCCCGCTTCAAGTAGCTAATGAAGTCACTCACTTCTCTGCCACCCTGCAGAAAGCACAAGACAATAAGGCAGTGCCTGTACTCCCTGTGGGATTCCCCTTCGCTGGAGGGCGAGTTCAGGTGCCAGGCAGGAGACCAAAGTGACTGCAAGCAGAGCTCTCCCCCGTGGGTCTGCAGCATGCAGCAGAACATTCCCAGCAGGTACTACCGGGTGCGTTCCCAGGGTAACTAATGGGACAGAGTGCCACCGCAACTCCAGAGAGGCTCGGCATTATTTGTACACCTGGATGCTACTTCCTTTCTTTACAAAGCAGCAAGAGCAGCAAAAGACTCACCTCATACTTCTTTGGACTCTGCTTCTTGCCAGCTGGAGCAAAATAGATGGTGGGGAAGCTGGGGAGAGAGAAAAGACATCTGAGCTCCTAAGGTGCTCTGTTTTCTTTCAGACCAGCAGGCTAGCCCTCACTGAAGGGACTCGCACCCTGCATTCCTCTGGTTTAACGTGGTAACAGCTTCAGCAGCTCTTAAGCCAGCAGGTGTGGCCTCCAAAAGCCTGTCCATGTCTGCAGAGTTGGCTGAGCTCAACTATGTCCAAGTTTGCTAGCTAAACTGTTTTCAGAAAAGCGAGCCCAGCACTGTTTTCACACTGCCAAGAACAGAATCACAGCAGATTCAAAAGCAGAGGAAGGGGTTCAGCAAGACAGGCCTCCAGGCATAGCTAGGACACCAGAATCCCACAGAAGCAAGGTAGATAAACATCCTTTGTTTTCACTCTTCATTTCATCACTCTAAGCAAATGCCTAGCAATTGCATGCCAATCGCCCCCACCCACCCTCCCTGGGAGACTCTTTCCGCTCTTCTGTTGCGGTTGCTGGTCAGAGACAGAAGCCTGAACTCATCCACTGACACGGTGGTGTAACAACAGTTAAGACCTACCCTCTGACTTCATATGGAGAAGGCACATCATTGGCTGTAGCATCCATTTTGGCAATGATGATATTGGGGTCTTTACTGAGCTGTTGGTAGAAAGAGCTTATTAGTAACCAGCCCATAGTAGTTAATACCAGGAACTCGCCAATCAACATCATCTAAGATAGCGATGTCAGAGGACAGAGCACACGGTATGCTAAAAGGTGAACAAGTTTCTTCTGAGCCGTTTTCTTCTGCCTCAACAGGAGCATGGGAAAAAAAGTCCCTCCTTGGTCAGCTGTACACAGCACACACCTCCCAGTAGCACCTGCTCAATTGGTCTGGTATGACTTCTGGAGAATGCTTACCCCAGAGCAACTGCTTACCTTCAGCCCTAGAAAGTGAGCTGTGAGGATATGCAGTGCTCAGGAAGAAGGGGTACCTGATGGCCAAATAGCAAAAGGCTGGTCAGATCTGGGAGAACAGCTTTATTTACTCCACTTGTGAAAGTGTGCAGGACAGTGTTATCCTTCACCAGACGGGAGACTATAATCATGCAGAAGGAAAAGACACAAAAACGGAACTTTGCCAGTTGAGGGAATATGTGCCACAGCAAAGGGCACAGGCTAAACCTACTAGTGTGGTTGCTACCACACTCCAGATCCTGCTAATGTACTTCTGCATTCACAGGAGTTGCCAAAACTCATAGTCCTCAGGAATGCACAATTATGGCCCGTTACCACAAAGGCTAGACAGACAGAACCTGCAGGATTGTTTAGTGCTGCAAAATTCTAGTTCATGTTTGCAACAGAGTCCCAGACCTACCTTCTCCCCCAATTCTTTGTATTTGGGCTCCAGATTCTTGCAATGGCCACACCAGGGTGCATAAAACTCTATCAGGACATCTTTGTCTTCTGCATTAACAATTTCATCAAAGTTCTCAGCAACCACCACCTGATAATGTTTGATCATACAAGTTAGTTTCTTCCCAGTCAAGAGTGAGGCTGTAACATGACATGCTCCATACACTCTGCCCAAGAAAGCCTGGCCCTCCCACAGTAAGCAGTAAGAGTCACGCTGCACCCACACAGCAAGCAGCAAAATGACCAAACGCACAACTCTTCACCAAGCTATAACATCCTCAACTTGCAGGTAAAAACCTGTCATAGGGTACCAGCACTACCTGCAAGTGAGGATTGCATCTGATGACTGGCTGAGGCCAGCCCCATCCACACACAAACAAGCAGTGACTTCCACTCCCTTGTAAGACCCTCTTCATAAAGCCAGGCCATGGAACGCTTTCATTCAGGGCAGAATTTACTGGGAGGGATGAAAGACAGGAGTTATACCACCCTCCCCAGTGATGAGATGAACACGTAACTCCTTAGAAATAGTGCAGTCACGACCAACTTGAAAGCCATGCCGTGAGGGAGCACAAGCCAAGACAGCAGGCCTTCGTGTAATCCCTGTAAATCTGGATGATCTGCACCTGTAGAGCACGTCACTCGTGTGCTCAAGGAGCAGTTACTATGCCAAGAGAACAAAATGGAATCAAAACTGCAAGCTGCATTTCTCCCTTGGCTCAGAAAACTGCAATACAACAAGGGAGTGAATTCTTCCATCTATCACAGCAGAGACTTCTCAAGATGCCACAACGCAGCACTCGCAGCATGGGACACTGACATATGACTAGAAGCTGCTGCTGAACAGCATTTCTTCATCCACTGGTAGGAGCTGCTGCTATGCTTGATACAGCACTCACCTTCACAGGGCCATCATTGCTTTCAGGGACAGGCTCCGATTTCAGATACTTTTTCAAGTTTCCATCAAAGTAATCTTGCAGGAATCTCTCCAGAGCCTTTCCATCACGGCTGAAAGTGAAGTGACGTTTTACAGCTATCATCATACATATAGGATGAGAAGGGAAAACTTTCAAGGCTGATTTAAGCTCCTTCCACCCACAGAACAGATGCCACCTGCATCTCCCAGAGCACCAGTCTGTGGCTGGCTTAGAAGACCCCAGAACAAGCGCAAAGATGCCCTCAAGAGTTTTGACAGGAGGCTGAATTTTAGGCCTTCCAGCACTCTTAAGTTTCTTTTTCAAGAAGAAAGGTACCACTCTTTCCTGTGCCCTTTAATGCATCTTAGTTCCTAACCAGACACTTAAATATCTTGAATTAAATTATCTACCTTTGTGTAACAGGAAGGGCTGCAAGCTCTCTAGAGGGCAGGAAAACACATGAGTAGGAGCCATTTGACCCAGCAAATATTTCTTCCAACTGTAACATCCAGCTTTCCTGTTTCCTCCAAGCTAACAAAGTATGATTTGGTCAGAGACCCCCAGACCAAAGTCCATCAAGTGACAGGCAACACTGCTAAGTTCAAAAACTTACGAGAATTCTTCCTGCATGACGTATTTATCTCCTTTAGCGGTTCTGATGGCAACAACTGGAGCCTCACCCACGCCGCTGTCTAGACCAAACTCTGAAAGCTCATGGCCAAAGCTTTTCCGACTAGCAACAGCAAAAGACAGTTTGTGGCCAGCATCTAAGAACTTCTTTGCAATCATCATAACTCTGAGGGGGAAAAAAAAAACCAAACACAAAACACAAAGCATGATTCCTTGGAACATTATCTTCCATATGACGTAACACCCTTCAAGTTGAAGTGCACACTGGACAAGGAATTCAATGGCATGATGTGTTCTGCATAGGCGAGTCCTATAGAAATGGTGTTGAGAAGCAGAGGAGTAAGCTGTGTCTATTGTGAATGAGGCCTGTGCAAATGTTGTGCGCATTCAGCCTCCACCCAGCAGCACGATCACCAGGGTCTCGGGCACTGGGGAAAGGACAGAATCCCACACAACACCAGTAAGGAAGTTCATGCTTAAGGTCTAAGGATTAGGGATCCAAAAACAAGCAGGTGGGGTTTCAAAGGATACACATTGCATGCTTTGGGCTCTGCAGGCAGCAGCCACCCCAATAGTTCCGATGAGAAACTCAGCTGGAAGCTTTCTGGGAGAGAAGAATTCACATACGAACAGTAGGAGAAACTTTGTCAACTGAGCTATGGAACAGCACCGATGCAGGGAACGAGTGAGAGAAGCCGATTAACCCCCCACCGCTGTGTACCTGTTGCGCCAGTAGTTGGAGCCCTTCGCGTTCTTCTCATAGTCCACATCATAGTACGCCACCAACAAGTCCTTCCCCTGGATCAAGTCTTTGTTGTCTTCAGTCATGTGTGGACAGATGCCAAAGCTATCAATGAGACAGATGTTAGCAGCTTCAGTTTCACTGCCCAGAACCCATCACCTCCCAGGAATGGGCTTGATGCAGCACACTCTTGTTTCCCACCCAGGAACATTAAATGCCAGTAATCAATAAGACCTAAGGAACTCACATGTTCTCCTGGATAAATTTCTTGATCTTTCCACTGGTGATTTTGTCTTCTGTGTACTTGACAGAGCCGTCCTCAAACTTGTTCGTCAGGCGTGGAGGACGGAATAAGACTATACCCCTGAGGGGAAGCAGGTATCATGAATTAGTTTAAAGTATCCCTGGGTTTCCAAGGATGGCAGCTAGATGAGGCAAGAACCCAATCTCCAGTGACTACCCCCATTCACTGTTCATAGCTTCGACAAGACTGTCTAGTTTCTTGGTGGCACTATTGTATTAGATCTACCTGTCAGACCCTTCTCCTCTATTCAGACAGGCCACAATGAGAAACAAAATAACCCACCATAAGAAGCAATGGGGAAGCAAAACACCTCTGTTGAGATACTTCCCATCTGGAGGCAGGCACTAACCCTCCAGAGCCTGCAACCATTTGTACCTCTCCATCTCAATGCCAAAGAGATAAAAAAGATATGCCACTGGCAGTTGGGGAAGAAACAAGACCTTAAGCTGTGTTCAGAAAGTGAATCCAGTTAACAACTGGAATCCATGAATTTGTTCCAGATGTCTCAATAACAAGAAATCCTTGTGTTAAACAACTTACTCTCCATCTTCCTCATACTTCTGCACCAATTGGTCCTCACTGGTATGTGCAAAACGGTAGTTATCTCTGAGGTTGTTGGCGGCTTTCATGAATTCTGAATAAGCATCACCAGATGCATCTCCAAAGAAGCCTGCAGCAGAAAGACAGATGGTGACCCCAAACCAACTCAGCAGCAGTCACTGTGCAGCCCTCACTGTTTATCTCTACAATGCACTGAAAGATCACTTCTGAATTAAGTCCTCCAATGCATGTTCTGGCCTTCATCTTTGACAGCTTCTCTCCCATTTTTACTGGAACCTTTCTACATTCCCTCCCTTCCACCAGCAGTTGCTCAAGAGTCTGCCCAGCTTAGTCATTCAGCCAAAAGGCAGTTGTCCTCTGAGCACTAAGATACCCATTTGTAACCATCTGACACTACTGTGATAACAACTGCCAATGATACTTAATACAAATAAGTTTGGGAATGCTGATCAATACTCGTCCTGTTATGCTTGTAAGATGGCACCTGATCTGCACAAAGGAAAGCTGCTATTACCACTTGTAAACCATGATCAAATCATACGATGTTGACAGCCTACCAGTGTCACGGGACAGCACCCGAATGTACTTTCTAGCAATCCAAAGATACCTGTTGTCAGCCAGCCAAAAGAGCAACAAACTTTAAAAAATACACACTGTGGTGCCAGGAGGTCTGACAGACAGTCGAAGAATCACAGGAAAAAGAAAAAAAAAAAGGGGGGGGGGAAGGTTGGAAGGAATCCCAGAGGTCATCGAGTCCAACCTCCTGCTCAAAGCAGGACCAGCTTCAAAGTCAGATCAGATTGATCAGAACTTTGTCCAACTAAGTTTTGAAAATCTCCCAGACTGAATGTTTCGAAATCCCTCTGGGCACACGTTCCACTGCTTTATCGTTCTCGTGAAAAACTTTTTTGCTCATGTCCATCTGAAATTTCTCTTGCTACAGCTTGTGATACTGCCTCTTAACCTGTCACAGTATATTTCCCGAGACATCTCCCAGAGGTAAGCGTCCACTCATTTCAGTGCTGCACTGCATCTACTTACCCACTACAGAAGCATCTTTATCACCAATGAATTTCTCAAAATCAGCCACAGAATTGAGAGCCACTGAAGCAGGTCCCGCCTGTTTCTTGAGATGACTGACAATCCCATCTTAAAAAAAAAGTTAAGTGATTAAAGGGATCAGTACAATGGATGACTGACAATCCCATCTTAAAAAAAAAAAGTGATTAAAGGGATCAGTACAACATTCCACAAGACATTTTTCAAGCTTCCTAAAACAAAAGTTGTTTCTGCAGAATCCATACACCTCTCCCATACAACAAATATGACGTGAATTGAAAGAGCGCTATTACCAACTTCACATAGGAACCTTCTAGCATTTTCCAGATACCGCACATCAAGGGTACTAGGAGTTAAAGATAATGTGGAAACCTTCACCTTTAAAAAAGAGCTTTAAGGGATACTAAACATCCAGGGCTCTGCCAGCACAAAGAGTTCTAGAAAGGGCAAGGGGGGCGCGCGCGTGTGTGTAGGTGGGAACCTTCTTTGTATCCCTCAACACATGTAACATCCCTGACACAAGACTATTATACATGGGTCTGCCTTCCAGCACCATTTCGGCAAGCCAGATGCTTGCCGACGAGCTCTTACCTGCTGTCCTGGGCCCATCATAGGTTCCCGACTCTTCTCCATCTCGAAAAATCTTTAAGGTGGGATATCCACTGACTCCATACTTATTACAGGTGTTTGAGTTTGCTGTACAGTCAACCTAAAGGAAGAGGAACATTGCCACTCAGTGACCTAGCCACCTGTACAGACAAAAGAAAACGGCTTTGCCGTTGCCCTCATTATCACATATAAAGTCTAGAGGGTCTGAAAGCTCTCCGTTGTCTTTAACCAAGGCTGGATTACTTCCACAAAAGGTGTAAGGATCCACAAAGCATCTACAAGACCAAAAGCTGGAGGGTCAAGACTGGGGAAGGAGGTAGCATGGGTGTAATGACAGGCCCAGAAAAATATTTGGGGAAATAGTGGAAAGGTTAAGTAGCCGCGATTTTGGCCAGACTACAGACAGAAAAATACTAGAAAGAGTAAATTCTTGTAATCAGTGACAGGCTTAACAAGAATCAACTGTTCTCAGCACCTTATCAGTCCTAAAGTTCTGCAACGCCTGAAGAAAACAGGCTGACCTCAACTGACAAGGAGGCCATGATGTCAAGAGTCCATGCCACTTCCCAGAAAGGAAGACCCTGATTTGAGAAAACCATACAAGTTTTCTGGTGGAAAAGAAAGCTCTTGGACAGCAACCCTTACTAGAGTCAAGGGACAATACCATGAAGTACAGCACTACGCTAGTTCTCAGACTAGATTACACCGCTCAAAGAAGGCTTCTTCCTGCCCTCTTTTACGCACTAGTACACACCCATTTTATGCTCTGCACACCATCTGAGTGGCAGCAGCCCTCGCAGGGTTCAGCTTCCAGATCGTTCCCTGGCGTCTAAATCTTCAAAGAGACGAAGCCCGTCAGAGATCTAAAGAGCCCTGAAAAGGCCCGATGCGCACACCGGCAGGCGTTGTTAGCGGACTGCAACAGCAAAGCTTTTATTTGACCGAAGCCTATCCGTAAGCCACCCCCGGGACAGTACCGCCGCCGGGAAGAGCTGGTGCAGCAAAT
>NW_008795371.1:3145023-3153103 GCF_000699145.1 Aptenodytes forsteri | reverse complement strand
CGGCCCGACTCGACCGTGCTGGGCCGCGCCGCGCTCAGGTCTCAGCCCCGTCCCCGAGCCACGGCGTAGCCCTGGGCTCCCTCCCGCCGCCCGGCCCCGTCCCAGCGTCCAGCTCCGAGTCCCGCCGCAGCGGCTAGCTCTGTCCCGCCGAGCGCGGGGCCTGCCCCTTGCCGCGCCGCCTCCCCGGGAGGCGCGCGCTGTCGACACGGTTGTCGGTCTCCGAGGGATGTCGTTCATTTAATCACCGTGTTTGTTAAAAACCCTGCCGTGGCCATCGCGTCTGTAAAGCACACCGCTAGTCTGTAAGCAACACGAGCCCGTGATGCCGAGGGCGTTGTTTCAGCCCGGAGCACCGCACGGGCCGGTACGCAGCAGAGCAGCACCCAGCACGCCCGCCGGCGAGGGCTGTAGGACGTGCCGCAGCTCCGCTCGCACACCCACCCGTGTACGCCGACCCACAGCCTCCCGCAGGACCACCGCTCCTGCGTTGTGGAGGAGACCGGCGTTCCCCTGGCTTGGAGCACGTGGGTGCTCCTAGCCCAACCCGGCATCGGGTCTTTCCCGCTTAATCACATCAGTCCGCATTTGCAACTTCTGCTGCTTGGCTGCGCGGTCAGAAATACGCTCCTCGCTGTTCAGAATACCTGCTGAAGGGCTCGGCGTCACCGGCCAGCTCTGAGCAGGCACACCCTGCTTCCACGTCGCTGCCACCATGCCCTGGTAGCGCCACGGTCCTGTGCTGTTCCCGTATGAGGAATACAACTTGGGAGCTGCATAAATCTGCCCGCTGTTAATGATCTCATTTGCGGGGATGCATACAGCGGTTCCAAATCCGTGCTACCACATGCTTTCTCCAAAAGCACAGGAGGAATTACAGTTCCCCAAACACCCCCGGGAATGGGAAAAGACTCTAGAGATAGAACTTTAAACTGCAGGGCTGATAAAAACTTATCTTCCCTGTTACAGAGACAGAATAATCACCTGGGGTTTTTTTTGCCTTACAGAAATTGCTACTAAAGGATCCAAAACCAGACCAGGCTAGCAAGAGCTTAGGAAGGTGAAGAAAAGAAGAATCAAGGAGGAAACATCCGATGAACTCCTTGTGTCCTTGTGAACTCATGTGAACTCATGGTGTCCTGAGAAACACAGAGGGTGATCTAGGCACAAAGGACAGGAAACAAGGGGACAGTGGTGCCAAGTACATGGCACTGCAGGGATGCACAGCAGTGACACTGGAGCTGATGGGGCACGGGCAGTGGGTGGGAGAGGACCTGCAGCGTGACCCAGTTGGTTACAGAAACGGAAAGAGATGCAAAAGCAGCTCCCGCAGGTAACGAACCAGCACAGGCTATGGAGGGAAGACTGCTCCTTCATAACTGCTCGTGCTGTCTTCTTCCCCCTTGCAAGAGCATTGCTGCACTCCCACACCCGGACTCTGGGACACCTCTCGTTGGAGATGCCCACCAGAGCCCTGCCACCACGTTTCCAGTGGGGCTGCAAAGCAGGAGCCGGGGGAGCTGAGCCACTAGTGTGGAAGGGAACAGCTGCCCAGTGGTGGCCCATCAGATCTGCGCAAGGTGGGGCTTGCAGCACTGTCAGTACCACAGCACAGAGCCTGTGCACACGATTTTGTTTGTTAGTGGTTTGAGAATTGCCTAGTTACTGCCAGAGGAATCAGGAATTCCCGAGTTTGAATTCAGCAGTGTAACGTCAAGAATATCGGGGGACTGACAGACCCACAGCACCCTGACCCAGGCACTGGGGCATGAGGGACACAGCATGGGAGCTTTGGGGAGCCGCTGTCTGACATGAAAACAAAGACCCTGGGGAGATGAGGCTGCCCACCGGAATGCGGCCTTTGTTGGCCAGTTCAAGTGAAGGAGCTGCACGGACGAATACTGCCGCAGATCAAGTCCCCGGGCGCAGCTGAGCCCCTGCCCAGCCCCACTGCTCCCCAGTGCCTGGGCCAGGCCTGGGCGTGCCAGGGGGAGCAGGGAGCACCAGCATTGCTGGCACCGCACCCATGGCAGTGCCACCTGCCTGGGTTCCTCCACGCCGGCCTGGATCGGGTGGGAGGAGCAGGGGTCCCCCAGCTCCCTCTGTTCCGGACTGTGAGGCACCCTGATCCAGTTACTGGGCCAGGAACCTCTGTGCATGGCAGCAGTGAGAAGTGTCCCCAACCATGGATCCTCAGCTAAGGCTCCACCAGGCACATCTGGCACAGGCACGCTGTACCCGGCTACCTTTCCTCTCTGGTTTAGAGCACAGAGATGCTGGCAGAGACAGAGGATGCTCCCCAGGGAAGCTGCTTCCCCTTGCTGAGGCCGTTTGCTCCAAGCAGGTTTGGACCTTCTGCCAGAGGGATTGCCTCTGGGACCTGAGACAAGCGATGCCCCAGCACAGCATTATGGATTTCCTTGGTAACCAGCTGCCTGTCTGCTGGGCTGGCAGTGAGTGGGCAGCACTTTCCACCCCACTGCCTGCCTCTGCATCCCTCCCCAAGGACACGGGGAGAGGTTGTGCGAGAGCTCGGCCAAGCAGGAGAAGGGCAGGTGGTCAGCAAACAGCTCCCAGGAGTGCGGAGATGACCCCCCTCACCCCAGGCACCATTTCCTCCTCAAGAAGCAGGGCTTTGGGCAATAATCTAGCCATTTGGGGCCCTTCAGGTATGCTCAGCTCCCGCACTTGGCCAGCAGCAGCTTTACGTCTTCTCTGTGGTGGGAGTGAAAGGGACAGAATAAAATCCATCCCCTCCCACAGCTCTGCTTGGGTTGCTGCAGGATGGTAAGTCAGCCCAGCCCGAAGGTTTTTTGCAACTGTGCCTATTCTCTGCTCAGGTCTCATCTAGAGCAGGAGGAGGTGGCATGGCTATTCTCCTGCATCCGGTAATTTGGCAAACAGGAGCTGGAGTGTATGCAGGATGCAGTAGTGTCCACTTCCAAAATACTCTCCCAGTCCGTGGTTCTGCATCCTGTTGTACCATGCTGTTGGTACCACTGCAGAAAAGAAACCCTTTAATGTTTCTGCACATCTCAGCTTAGCAGCCAGTTGCAGGCTTGGCTGAGCCAGCACACAGAGCAGGGTGAACAAGCTAGCTGGGGAAGAAGTGCCTTGGATGGGACAGGGGCACCTGGACTCCTGGGTCCTGCCACCAGCTCTGCTGGTGGCCATACATGACTAGATTTAAGGCACGTTCACAGCCCAGCCTGATCCTAGCTGGGTGTCGTTGCTTGTGCTAGCTCAGCATCAATGCCCTGCTAAGGGAATTGGGGCACAGCCTCTTAAACTGTCCAGCAAAGTTGGCTTTTTCCCTCTTCATGCTGCAGTGACCCATCTGCTTCTGTTTGGAGTGTGCTGCCTGGCCAGGTCTTGTTCAGTGCCCTCCAGCTGCACGGCTCCCCATCCCTGCTGGGCAGAGGAGAAGGCAGAGTCTCTCAGGAGTTGCTTGATCTCTACGCAGATCCCTGGAAGCAGAGGAAGGTGATGCTTACTGATCACCACCAGCTGGTCTGTTTCAACATCAGTTGCAGCAAGACCCCCATCACCCCAGAGAAACACCTGTACAGCCACATCGAGGTCTGCAAGGGCCGCTGGCCTTTCCTCCTCCTGTTGATACCCCGGTTCATGCACCGTATCCTCCACAGGCAGCCTGATGACAGCAGGCTTGCGGGAGCATCTGCCACGCAGCAGCAGCAACACCGGCCGTGGGACACAGGCTTCCTCCAGGCACGGGGGAGGCCGAGCTCTGGGAATGGGGTGGATCAGACTGGCTTTCTGCCAGGACACAGGCTCTGTGTATCGGCAGCCTGGACAGTCTTTGTCCAGGGCGGGATGAGCAGGGACTGTAAGAATGAATTAGTGCAGAAGGGCTGAAGCACTGGGGCCCAAGCTCTCCTGGGACTTCTTTCTCAGGTGGGCAGCTGTTCCCCAACAGCTTTTCATGGTGGCCACTTTGCAGCTTTTCCAGTGCTTTAGGTGTCACTCATCAAAGGCAGAACTCTGTTGCCAGTGTACCAAGACGAGGACCAAGCTTGTCCTGAAACCCAGGGACCATGGAGCAGTGTGTCAACAGTGCACCTCTGAGTCCCCCTTGCGAGTGCATCTGCCTGTGGAGTTTGACAGGCAATGAGTCAGTGTCCTGCGTTTTTCTCTGACAAAACTCAGCCAGAGTGTCATAAAAAGCATCTTCTTCCTGATCATCCTGAACACCCTTATCCTGATGATCAACAGCGGTGAGCATGAACAGCCTCTCCTCCCCACTGCACAGAGGCAGCCTGACCCCGCTGCTGCTCCAGGATCTGCCTGGGCTGAGCGCTCCCCGTGTAGGAGGGCTTGCTGCATCCTGTGACACACCACAGCAGCAGGCTTAGGGCTGCTGCCAAGGGACACTCTGCATGGTAGTTTTGCAGGACATGCCCACGAGAGCCAGCGCTAGTGATCAAATTGAAGTCAAGGGTTAATTTCAGATAGCCACTTTCCCTGGCCACAGCCAGCACAGAGCGGCAGCCTTCCCTCCTGCTGTGTCCCATCCCATCCTCCCTAGGACCTCATGTCTCCAACTAGTCTTTGCCCTCAAATCTCAGCCTCCGAGCGCTGCCTCCCATCACAGCCCATCGCAGCTCAGCTGGACATTGGGGGACAGTATTCAGTACCGGCATTTCCGTCTCACCATTTGTTTCTCCTTTGAGCAGCACGCTCCTGCCCTCACCCTGTAACCTGGTCTGTCTTGCTGACCGCTGAGTTTCAGCAGCTGTCCCCTGTGACGCCCAGAGCTGAGGAACACGACCAACGTTCACCACTGTCATGGAGGCAGCCCTGGGCCATTTCCGGCATTTTTGTCATCAATATTGGACTGAACTGGCTGGTCAGCTTCAGGGGCTACTGGAAAAATGTGTGGAATGTCTTTGACTTCATTGTCATCTTTGTGGTAGGGGCCCTGGACAAGCCCCAGGGCAGCGCTGCAAGGGGACGGAGCTGGCACCAGCTCCCTGCCCCAGAGCCGGGGCACAGCATGGGGGTCCCTCCCCCCCCGCGAGTCCTGTGGCCAGGCTCTGGCTGCTCTGGTCAGCGATGAGCCTGCTGCACATGCAGGGCTGTTCTGGCTGGCGCTGTGCTCTCCCGCCAGCTTGGCTGAGGGCTCTTCTGCCCATCCTCTGCCTCTCTGAGCCCACCCCAGTACGCTCCTTCAGAGCCACCACCCTGCGAGAGGTCCTTTCCCTGGTGCAGAAGATGGGAGGCTTGGTCCACAGGGCTGCCCAGGACTGAAGCTAGACAGCAGGGACAGCCGTGGAGCAGACGTCTGTGGGTCTGGGCCTGACGCGCGGCTGCTGGACAGCTGGTGCAGGCCCTTCGTGCTCAGTCCCCTGGCCAGGGGCTGTGACTGCAGGCCAGGGCTGCTGCGTTCCCTGTGCTGCTGCCTTCCCATGGGGCAGATGTGGGGCAGAGAGCTGCCTGGGCCTGGCTGCCTGCTGGGAGGCCCCACGCCATTTCCCTGCTTCAGTCTTCCATCCCCGAGATCCCGTACCTGTTCCACACGGCGGAGGAGTCCATCTTCAGGAGGGTTCACCACGTCTTCCATGTCCTGCACTCCCTAAAGCTCTTCTGCAAGTTCCAGCAGATCCAGATGATCCTCATGTCCATAGCAAGGGCCCTGAAGGTGGGCTGGGCACCCAGCAGCGGGGTGCTGCAGTGGTGGGAAAGCACTGCTCTGCCACCTCTCCACTGCACAGCTCCCCCTTCCACAGCTCAGCTCTGAGCAGTGGTCCTGCCTGCACCCTGCCCTGCCCTTTACCCACTGCTGCCCATTTGCTGCCCTACCCCCAGCACTCCCCAGAGCTCAGTGCTCCTGGCTGAGTCCCAGCACCCAGGAAGAGATGCTGCCTCGTGCAGCAGCATCCCATGTCCTGCCCCTCCTGACAGTCCTGCCTCTCCCCACCAGGCCATGACCTACATCCTCCTGTTCCTGCTCATTTTCTTCTACATCTTTGCCGTCTCTGGCATCTTCTTCTCTGAGGACTACACCCACTCGCGCTATGCAGATCAAATCTACAAGGACTACTTCAGGTACAGCGCCTCGAATGTGTCTCCAGGTCTCAGCATGACTTCTCTGCCGGCTGCCCCGGGCTCCTGCTGCTGCCCTCTCCTGCCCAGCAGGAACCCTTGGCATGACCAGGGCTGCAATGCTGGTACCAGGCACTGGCACCACCTGGGTGCTACACACCTTGGCCCTCTCTTCTCCAGCAGCATGTGGGGAGGGAGGGTTGCTGCTGCAGCTTGGGCTGCTGGAAGCACTGCTCAGAGCCCTCCCGTGCATGCAGACACCAGCAGGTGCAGGCAGAGCAAGGCTGGGCAGGGACAGCAGCGCCCCGGGGCTGAGAGGAAAGCCCCACAGCTTCCTCTGCTGACCCATGCTCTGGCTTCCACCAGGAGGATGGGCTCCAGCCCCCATGAGATCTCTGCTGTCCTGCTGGTCTGGTGGAGCCCGGCTACACCTTGCACCCCCTGGACAGGAGCGCGTGACCATCGTACCCTGAATACCCACACGGACGTGGGTGCTTGCAGGCTGTGTGGCCCAGAGCCAGGCAGGGGGGCACGCTGAGGGCAGCCAGGCTCTTGCAGGGACTGTGCTTCACCCTGCCCCACCTGGCATGGCTGATGGACGGGAGCATACAGAGGCCATGCGTGACAGAGCCATTTTCTTCTTGCAGTAGTTTACCGATGCTGTGATGATTGTCTTCATTCTCTTCACCATGGACCTGTGGCTTAACCTGCTTCAGGAAACTTGGGAGGTCCCCCGTTTGAGCAAGTTCATCAGCGGAACCTACATCATCCTTTGGCTGATGATCGTGTCCTTTCTCTTCAAGAACATCATTGTGGCTATCATGGGTGAGCGCTGAGCCAGGGCCAGCCATCGGCCTCCTTCTGCAGAGGCCCCCAGACAGCTCGCAGGGTGCTTTTTTGCCCAAACACCAGCAAGACAAGGCCTGTCCCTGCTCCCTCACGGGGTAGCACCTGGCTCCGGCCAGGGGTGTGGGTGCTGCCCTCTGCCACAGCGAGTGGTGCAAGTTCCAGGGGGACATGAACTGAACAAAAAGCAAGAGCAGCCTCTGCCACAGCGAGTGGTGCAAGTTCCATGAACTGAACAAAAAGCAAGAGCATTGAAAGGGGAGCAAAGGCTGCGCCCCAATTGCTTGCTCACTTTGAATCGGGATCTCTCACAAATGGGAACCTGGAGGCCAGTGCCCAGCTGTGGTTTCTCTCCTTGAGTTTGGAGCTGGGGAGCCACCCCCGCCTCCCATGTTCTCCGGGGCACACGGCAGCACTGCAGTACAGCCCTGTCCAAAGGGGCATAGGCAGAGCAGCCTGGGGGCGGCCCACAAATCACCAAGTCCTCTTCACCCCAGGGTATCAAGACCCTCTTCCCAGCACTCACCACTGTACAATACTGCTTGCCAGTGAGCAATTTCCAAAGCATCTGGAGTAACCTAACTGAAAAATTGCAGCAGAGGAAAGCCCTGAAACAAATGGATTTATTTAAAATGCAAGCTAGAGAGAGGTAGAGATGGGAAGATCCCAAAAACCTCTTCCCCAGAAATGCTTCCCACAGCACTTGGGAACTGCAGTGTGAGCAAGATTCTCGTCTTGTGATACTCTTCCCACATTTGCCCTGCAGGCAGTCCTGGAGAGGCCTCAAGAGCCCAAGCGGTATCTCTGTCAGGTGAGTGTGGACATGCTGGGTCTGGAGAGGAGGAGCGGGAACCAGAGGGTTCCTCCCTGCGTGACGGCCCCGGGAGCAGGGGAAACAGCCCAGCCCTGCGCCAGACATGTCTGATGATGCTCTCCCCCTTCCCCACTTCAGAAATAAAGCAGATCAGTTAGGCCGGGTTTGGCCTAGCTCAGATCCAAGTACAGCAGCCAGGTGCTGGGGGAACATGGCTCCAGGTCAGCCGGAGCTGGAGCTGACCGGTGGGTTTCCCTCCCGCAGAGGGTTACGGAGCCCAGAGGTGGAGCTGGGCAGAGACTGCAGGACCGGCTCGGGACCGGCACCGGGACCATCGCCTGGGAAGAGCTGTACGACCCG
>NW_008795371.1:3143811-3144298 GCF_000699145.1 Aptenodytes forsteri | reverse complement strand
GGCTGGAGCCAGGCTACGTGGGCACCTGCCGGTGCAGGCCGTGTGGGGCCTCGTCCATCTCTCCCTCTCACTCACTCCTGCCGGCCTCAGGACGCAGGAATGGCTGCTTCCCTTCCCAGTTTTGGAATGCTGCTCCTGCTGTTGCTGCGGGACCCCAGCTCTGGTGAGTGAGCATGACCCCCCGGGACCACAGACCCCGCTGCAGTGGAGCCATGCCCGAGGGTCTGTCCTGCTCTCTCAGCCCCTGCCCCCTGTGCGGGAGCGGGGCACGGGTCCTGAGGCAGAGAGCCCACTCCCGGGGTGTGGGCTGCCCTGCACACCTGGGCATTGAGGGACAGGCTGGTCCCCTGCGATGGTCCAGCCACGGGGTGTTTGTGTCCCGCCAGCTCTGGAAATGTGGGTGGTGGTCTCGGGTGGTGACATGCTGTGGAGTTGTGCAGAAAGCTGGAGGGGTCCCGAAGAGCAGGGTCCGCACGTGTGCGCACGT
>NW_008795371.1:3136377-3142729 GCF_000699145.1 Aptenodytes forsteri | reverse complement strand
TGAGGTGGGATGGGACAGGCAGCACGGGCACCTGGGCTGTAGACAAGGGGCTCCTCCGGGGCAGGCAGGGCTGCAGCGGGCAGCTAAGTTGGAGAGCAGTGCTGGGGCTGCCCCTGCCAGCGCGGTCGCTGATGTGGTCTCTGCCCTCCAGGGGCTTCCACCACAACCTCAGCTGGGATGCCCGGGGCCTGGGCTTCGCGGCTGGGGTGCTCCCTGCTCCGCCACCCCTCCCTGGCTGCCTCCAGCCTGTCCCCCGGGCAGCAGCTGCCGTGCCCCGGGGCCAGCCTACGCTCCTGCCTCCTGTTCTGGAGGCTGTGTGTAATGACAGCGTCCCTGGGCTGCCAGGTGTCTCCAACTTCACCGTCTACCTCTACTGTAACCTCTTCAACAGCTCCCGGGGCTCCAGCCAGCACCCGGGGGACTTGGGTGCTGCCTGCTCCAGCGCAGACTGGTACCTCTCTGCGGGCGAGGGGGGCTCTGCATGGGCCCGGGCCTGCCGGGAGCACTACCCTGCCCAGTTCAACAGTACCGTCTGCAGCAACACCTCCTTGAGGGAGACCCCCGGGCCCCAGCAGGTCCTGCTGGAGCAGCTCTGTGCTGACCTGGCCTGGGGCCTGGCGGGGGCCCAGCCCTCCAGCCGCAGCACCTGCCCACTGGGTGTGCGCTGGGAGGATGCCTGGAGCTGCTTCCTGGGAAGCCGCATGCTCTGGGGCGCCTGGCTCTGTGGCAGCAGAAGCCGTGAGTTGCTGCCCACTGATCTCTGGGCCTGGCTCTCCCAGCTGTGTGGTGGTCCCCAGCCCCAGACACAGATGCCCAGTGCCTCAGAGCCTGGGGGTGCAGACCCCTGCTCCTTCAGGGGCCGGAGCCTGTGGGCACAGGGGAACGCTGGCCTCTTGGAGTTGTGCAGGACTGCAAGTCCCAGTTGCTTCCAGGAGCTGGTGTGCACCAACACCTCCCTCCTGCGGCTGCTGGGGCATCCCCAGCCTGTGATTGGGGTGCGCTGCCAGGGTGCCCTGCCCTGGGGACGCTGTCTGCTGCAGCAGCTCCTGGCGCTCCTGCCCCTGCCCCCCAGGCTGGATGCTGCAGACCTCTGCCCGGACCCGGCCGCCTACCTGCTGGGGCTAGCCTCACAGCTCCCGCGATGCCTGGAAGAGGTTCCAGGCTGGGCCCCCCATGTGAACTACCTCCTGCGCCTGCTTGACCGCAGCCTGGCCCTCTCCAGACAAGAGGAGGCTGGGCAGGCGGCCGGGGAGCAGCTGAGCGAGGCCATCCTCCTCTCCAGCCTCCTGGACAATACCTCCTTCTGGGACTTGCTCAGGGCGAATGCGTCCACAGACATCCTGCGAGCCGTGGGCCAGTACCTGCGGTGGGAGCACAGGGCCTCGGCCAAGAGGGAGCTGCTGAGCTGCTTTAGTGTGAGTTGGGCAGTGCTGGGGTGGCGAGTGAGGACCTTCCTGGGTGTGGGGCAGCGGTTGGGGTGCCAGACCCCGGGAGCCCTCCTGCTGGCTGCAGGGTCCGGCCAGGGTGTGGGCCCCAGGCCTGGGGTCCCTGTCCAGTACGAGCCGTGGTGGGAGCAGGACCAGCACACATGCTCTGCTCAGCCACCAGTGGCTGGGAATGGCCAGTCCTGGATTGGGGTGTCAGGGCTGTGGCTTGGGGCAAAGCCACCCTGCTTGCCCCTGGGTCAGCTTCCCTGCAGCAAGGCTACCCCAGACCCACTGTGGGGCACTGGGCAAGGAGCTGTGGGGGAAGGTCTTGGGCCAGGACTGGGAGTACAGTTCTCCTCCCTCCTGCAGGCTGTGCTCTGGGACCTGCTCCAGGACAGCGAGGGTGCTCCCGCCTTGGAGATCCTGGTGCAGGTACTGCCTGCCCCGGTCGGGTTGGCTCCCGGCCTGCCCAGAATGCTGCGGAGTACAGGGCTTGCTTGCTCCCTGCGCTCCCGTGGCCTGGGTCCCTGCCTCCGGCTGTGCTGAGCTATGGCCTCTCCACAGGAATATCTGCAGATGCCAGAGGAGAGCTTCCAGGGGCTGCTGCTCGCGGTGGGGCCTGAGGCTGTGCAGCACTTCCTGGCCCTGCTGCACCGCTCCTGGCACCGGCTGCGTGGGGAGGTGGTTAGAGGGGTTGGGACGGGGCAGGGTGTGCAGAACCCATGTGCGGTGGTTGCAGAGCCAGTGTGATGGGGGGGAAGAGCCTGCGTGTGGGGGGTGCACAGCATGTGGGGGGTATGACCCCCACACATGGGGGCACAGACACTGCACAGGGCAGGTGCAGAGTCTGTGCTCACCGGAGTTCAGAGCTCCCACGTGTGAGGGGTTGCAGAGCCCTGGTGCAGGGGTGCAGAGCCCATGGATGGGGTGTGTGTGTGCAGAGCCCAGGCGCAGGGGTGCAGAGCCTGTACCAGGGGGTGCTCTCCTGGGGCACAGCTGGGCAGCACTGGGCCTGCGCTGGTTGCTTGGGGCTGTGTCCTGCCAGAGCTGGGGCTCACACAGCTTTGCAGGTGCCGTCACCCCTGCCCGGGGAGGAGGCGATGCAGTCGCTGGCCGTGCTGCTGCTTCGCAGGTTGCCCCATCTCACCCCACAGCTGTTTGTCAGTCTGTCACAGTTCATCCCCTTCATGGCCGTGTCCGACATTGCGAGGCTCCCGCCGTCCCTCCTGGCCAACAAGAGTGTGTAAGCAGCGCTGGGTGCCGGGGCTGCCTGCGCACGTGGTGTGGCCGGCTCTGGCCTGTGCCCTGCATTGCTATCACCTGCAGAGCCCCAGCCCAAGCAGGCCATGCGACAGCCATGCAGAAGGCCTCTAAGTGCCCCTGGGTGCTGGGTTCTGTGGGGCACGTGCTTGGTGATGGTCTCTGGGGTGCCCTTTGAGGTGGGTGTAGGCTTGGTGCGGGCCTGGGAGGTCTCTCCACAGCTGTGCCCTGGTGCTCTGTCCCCACAGCCTCGCTGCCCTGCGGACTCACAGTGCCCACCTGACGCAGGGGCAGAAGGCCGCCTTTGCTAGGCACCTGCTGCAGGCCCCCTTCCTCGGGGCTGTGCCTACATGGCCCCTCGGCTTCCTCCGTGCTGTCCTGCCGCTGCTGCCCCACTTGCCGCTGCGCTGCTTCCTGCAGCTCACGCCCCAGCAGGTGGGATGCGAGCCCCGGGCCCACGTGCAGGCTGCTCTGCCCAGCCAGCACGCCCTCACCCCGTGGCAGGTGGGGATCCCAACCCTGCACCCAGTGAGCTGGGACCCCTGCGCCCCCGGCCTGACAACGGCAGGCGGGCCTCCCTGCACCCCCGAGCTGGGAATCCCACCCTGCCCAACCCTGCACTCCTGATCCTGCACCCCCCCCGGCTGGGAACCCTACATGCCCTTCCTTGGCCCCTCACGCTGAACCCACAGCCCTGGCGGGGAGCCCCAGGTCTGGTCAGGAGGCCTGAGCCAAGTCTCCCCTTTTGCCTGCCCAGATCTGGGGGCTGGGTGACGGCTGGCAGCCGCTGCGGCTGGGGCTGGTGCAGGGCCGCCACGTAGCAAGCAGCCTGGTGAACAGGAGCCGTGCGGCTGGCCCTGAGCTGGGGCGCAGGTGAGTGTGACAGGAGCTGCCAGTGCCGGCACAGCCATGTCCCAAGCTGGGCTGGTGCGGGGCCTTGGTCCTGCTGCAAGGGCCAGGATGGGTGCTGGCAGGGCTGCCCTTGCCTGCTAACAGGCTTTTTCCATACAGGCTAGGGGCCCTTGCCTGCTTCCTGAGCCCCGAGGAGCTGCAGGACCTGGCATGGCTGCAGGACCCCCGGGGGGCAGTAGAGAAGAGCCTGCTGGCATGTGCGGCAGCAGGGACCCTACGGCAGCACGGGCGGGTGAGCCGGCCCCCTGGGAGGGATGCGTGGGCTGTGCTAGGCCACCCCCAGGGGCACCTCGTGGATGGGTACGCTGCGGAGCTCGGCTCCCACGCCCTTGCTCTCTGGGGGAGCCTGGCCACAATGTGCCAGCATGAGTAAGGGTGCCAGGGCAGCAGCTCCTGGTCAGGCAGCACATCAGCTCCATTTTTTCCCCTGCCGGCTCCTCCTGTGACAGGGAGTGGGGCAAGCTGTCCACCAGCCCCGGGCTCACAGCCTCTCCTGCTCCGCGCCGGCAGGTCATGCTCGCCCTGGCAGACTTGCTGCGCTCTACCAACCTGGCCATGGTGAGCCCCAGGGAGCTGCCAGCATGGAGGGGCGTCCTCCCTGAGATGGGAGTGGGCTTTGTGGAGCGCCTGTCAGCTGCCCAGCTGAACACCCTCCTGCCCCAGCTGCGGCCGACACAGCTGACGCGTGCCCAGGTGAGTCCAGCCTGGCTGCACGTACCCTGGGCAGGGGGGCCCCCGGGCCCAGGGCACCGTCAGAGACTCCAGCACAGCGCAGCCGGGCAGCCTCTGAGCCTTGCCCCCTGCTCCTGCCGGGGCTGTGCCAGCCCCGCTGACCACCACTGCCTTGTCCTGCCCCCCAGGCATCCTTCCTTCTTGCACGGGCTGTCCAGAGGGACAACGTGAGTGTCTGAGGTGCCTCTGCAGGAAAGGGACGGGCTGCGGGTGCTGTGCCCTTGCCCAGATCTTGCACCCCCACGCCTGCGCGGGCTGCCAGCCATCCCAGTCCCTCTGCTGTCACAGGGACACCCTATGCAAGGTGCAGCCCTGCTGCGGCATGGCTGCCCGAGTGAGGCCAGTATGTTTCTCTGCAGGTGACGGTGGGGGAAGCAGCCAGGCTGTGTCCCCTGCTGCCAGGCCTGGGACCCACGTCACTGGCTGCTGTCCTGGCCCCTCTCCAGGTCCAAGGCTGTGCATGCCTAGGGCCAGCCCTACCCCTGCTCTCGGCGGCGCAGACGGCATCCCTGCTGCAGGCTCTGCAGCCCCCAGACAGCTGGCTCCACTGCCTGCTGCCCCTGCTGCCCCTCCAGCTCCTGCGTCCCAGTGCCCAGGCTCTGTGGGGGGCTCCATGGGACCCGAACCTACCCTGGTCCCCGCAGCAGGTCAGAGGCCAGGCACAGGGCTCCGGGGGAAGGTGCTGCACCCCCGTGCCTCCCACCGCTGCCCCCCCAACAGGCCCAGCTCCTCTGGAGGGAGGTGGGAGCCAGCGCTAACCACAGCCACCGCACTGCTGGGTGAGAGCAGCCCGCCCGGGCTGGCCGACTGGCGCCAGCTGGGGCACGGGGATGGGGGGTGTCTGGGAGCAGCCTCTGGGGCCCCACAGAGGGAAGGGAGCTGGGAGAGGGCTGGGTGCCCGGGCAGGGTTGAGCAGGTCCCCGTGGGCCTGGGGGTGGTGAAGCCCAGATAGGGTCTAATGCTGTTGTCCTGCAGTGCCCTGGGTTCACTGGTGGTGGGCATAAGCTGTGCTGCGCTGCAGGAGCTGGGCCGGGAGGATTTCCTGGGGGCTGTCTGGACCCTCTACGCGCAGCCCCGCTCTCTGCCTGCCAGCCTGGTAAGGAGGAGGCTCCATGACCCCAGTGGCTCATGGGCAGCCTGTCCCTGTCCTGCACTCAAAGCACGGTGTCCCCAGAGGCGTTGCGTGCAGGAGGAGGTGCTCAGGCGTCCTGCGCTCTCTGAGGAGGAGCTGGCATGGCTGGGACCTCAGTTCCTCATGGAGTTACCGTAGGTGTCGGGAGCAGCCAGCTCTGGGATGCAGGGACACGGGCCACCCCTTCTGCTTCCACTGCCCCCTTTCCCTGTGGGGAAAAGCATTGCCTGCTGGCCTACAGCCCCCTCCTTGGGCCCATCACCCTCCTTGTGTCTCCAAGGGGCTAGCGAGCCCCTGCCCTGCTGCCCGTGAGTGTGGAGCGGGGACTGATGGCAGGAGCCCAGTCCTGGCCATCCCTGGGGGCAGCCCTGGCGCCAGCCCCTGCCCAGTGCCTGGGCACCCCTGCTGTGAGAGGGGGTCTGCAGGATGAGGCTCGGTGCCTCATTCATCCCTCGGCAGAGCAGCACCTCGCCCTGCAGTGCCCAGCCGTGCTCTGGCTCCTGCAGGGTGAGGATGGTGGAGATGCTGCCTGACACCATGATGCGGCTGGTGCTGGACCACGCGACGCGCCAGCCCCACAGCCTGCTGGCCCTGCCGGCCACCCGCCGGGCAGCCCTGGCCCGTGCGGCCCTGCGCTCCCTGGTAAGGGGAGGGAGCCCCGCAGGGGGCATGGGGAGACACAGTTGCCTGCTCTCACTCCACTCCTCTGCTCTCCCCCCTGCAGCGGCTCCCGGCAGGGACAGAGCTGGCTGGGGAGGACCTGGACCGGCTGGGCCCGCTGGTGGGGTTCCTAGGCCGGGAGAGCGTGGCCCGTGTCCAGCCCGAGAGCCTGCTGCCACGGCTGGGGGACCTGCAGGACACCTGCCTGGCCGCAGAGGCGGCCCCCCGA
>NW_008795371.1:3122642-3136141 GCF_000699145.1 Aptenodytes forsteri | reverse complement strand
GCGGCCGCCGAGCTGGGTCGGCTGCTGCTGTTGGAGCAGGCGCTGGGGTAGGTGGCGGGCAGGGGGGCACGGGGCCCCACCAACGCCACATTGACACGTGCTCCCACAGGCCCCCCCCAGGCTGGCGCCTGCCCACCCTGCAGCAGCTGGGGCGCCTGGTCTTCCTGCTGCCCCTCGAGAGCCTGCGTGCCGTCCCCCGGGTGAGCACCACATCCTGTCCCACCGCCACCGCGCTGCCCCGCAGCTGGCCATGCCCCGGCCCCTCCACCTGGTCCTGCAGCTGTGCTGACCCTCCCCATGCCCCATCCCCATGGCTGTGCCATCCCCAGTGGTGCTCCATCCTCGTGGCCATGCCATCCCCAGTGGTGTCCCGTCTTCGTGGCTGTGCTGTCCCTGCTGGTGCCTTGTCCTTGTGGCTGTGCCACCCCATCAGCACTCCCACCCTTGCGGCCGTGCTGTCCTTGCTGCTCCCATGGGCCTTTCTGCCAGTGGGGTCTGTCATGGCCCCTTTCTGCACGTCCGCCTGGTGCTGCCCTAGGACTTGCTGAGCAGAGACACGGTGGAGCAGCTGCTGCAGAGCCAGCGGGACTGGGAGCAGAGTGAGCTGGGACGCCTCTGCCACCCCCCTGGCACCCTGGGTGAGGGCCCCAGCCCACAAGAAGTGCTGGTGGCCCCGCTGGTGGCAGCTGCCAGGCCAGGGGACCGAGGTGAGACTATGCACTCCCCTCCCGAGCCCTGCATGCCCCTGTCGCAGCTAATGCACTGCCTGTCCTTGGTGCCCTCCCATGCCCTGCCCACACACTTTGTGCCCCTGCTGCCCAGTGTCCCCCGTGCTGTCCCCTCCCTGGGCTGGCCCTGTGTCCCTGGTGCCCGGTGTCCCCATGCTGTCTCCTCCCCAGCTGGTGTGTCCTCGTGAACCCCGCAGCTAGCGCTGCAGGGGACCTGGGGCTGGAGCCAGCTCACTCAGGCTGGCTCTGCAGCCCCCGTGCCCAGCTGTGCTGACATGCGTGCCACCTTCCCCGCGGCGTGGAGCGCGGCCCAGCTGGCCGCCATGGCCCCCCAGCAGTTGGAGGGCTGCCTGGGGCTGCTCAGCCGGGACCCAGTGCTGCGCCCCGACCAGCTCCGGGCTGCCCTGGGCCAGGCCCGGCGGGTGAGGGGGAACACGGGGGGCTGTGCTGGTGGGTGTGGTGGGGCTCTGCTGGGCTGGGTGGGCTGTGCTGGCGGGGGTGCTGGCCTTGGGGGGCTGCCTGTGGGATGGCTGTGCTGGCCTTGGGAGGGTTGTCCTTGGGGCGCTGTGCTGGCCTTGGGGTCTGTCTGTGGGCAGCTGTGCTGGCCTTGGGGGGCTGCTTGTGGGGGGCTGTGCTGGAGCTGCCCGGCGGTGCTGGGCTGGGGGCTGCCAGCAGCTCTTGGTGGTGCTGGTGCTGCAGCTGTGGGGCAGCACCCGGGCGCTGGAGCCAGCCCAGACCCCCCGCCTCGGCCGGCTGGCCACCCAGCTGGGCGAGCTGGAGCTGCGGGAGCTGCTGCTCCCTGACTGGGGGGCCCTCTCCGCCCTGGGGGAGCTGGACGGCTGGTTGCCTGAGCAGGTGAGGCCCTGGGGGCCGGGGGTGATGAGGGGTGGCTGGCCCCCATGACGGGCTTTCCCCCAGATGCGGGCTGTGGTCTCCGCGTTCCTGCGGCAGCGTGGGGCGAGCGCCCGGGACCTGGGGCTGCCTGAGCTGGTGGCGCTGGGGCACCTGATCTGCGGGCTGCCGGTGGCCGAGCTGCGGGGCCTGGACAGCTGGGAGCTCAGGTGGTGTGCACCCACAGGGACCATGGGCTGGGCGTGGGGCAGGGGTGCTGCGCCCCAGTGCGTGGCTGCCTGACACTGCCTGCTCCCTGCAGCAAAGCTGCCCCTTTCCTGGGCTCGCTGAGCCTGCGCTGCACGGAGCAGCAGGCAGAAGTGCTGGCCGCCTGCCTGACCTCCAGCGCTGCCTTTGGCCCGGCTGCCGCCTGGGGACCCGAAATCTTCACAGAGGTTGGGACACTGGCAGGTGAGGGCTGAGATGGCGCCATGCCCCACGGTCACTGCTCCCTGCTCTGCTGACCCCTGTGCCCAGGGATGGCATCCTGACCCTGCACTCTGTGCCCCAGCCGGGCTCCCTGACATCGTCCTCTCTGCACTGGTCCCGGAGCAGATCTGGGCGCTCACGCCCCGGGCCATTGCTGCTGTCCCAGCACGCAAGTTCGCAGTGAGTTCCTGGCATCCCCCACCGGCACGCTCGGCCAGGGCGCGTGTGGCACTGTCTCCCTGCACACAGGGGAGGGGGGGATCCCTGGCTGAGCCAGCGTAGTGGGAGCACCCCTGCGCCAAACGCTGAGGGACAGAGGTGGGACGTGTCTTGGCTGTGCTGGGGAGCAGGCGCAGGGCCTCGCCATTGCTGGCTGCCCTCTCCCCACAGGTGGTGTTTGGCCCAGCTCAGCTGCGCACCCTCTCCAGTGCCCAGGCCGCAGCTGTCACCCTGGGGCAGCGCCGGTGGCTCAGCAGCGCCCAGCACCAGGCCCTCGCCAGCGCCCAGTGCGAGGGAGAGGCTGCCCAGGATGGCCAAGGTGAGAGCAGCAGGGTGGCTTCTGTCCCTATGCAGCGCCCAGCCTGCCTGCCGTGGGCAGCTCCCCTGCCCGCTTGCCCCTCATTCCTGCTCTGCACCTCCGGGCTCAGCACGGGCACCCCAGGATGCCAGGAGGGCTCAGGTTGTGCAGGTTCGGACCCTGGTGCTCGCAGTGCTGCCCCACAGGGAGGCTGGCTCCACTGCCTGCCCAGCTCAGGCTCCCTGTCGGGCCATGTCCCATCCCACCTCTGCCCAAACGAGACCTCCCTGCTGCCGCTCCCTGTCCCAAACCCAGGTCCTGAACAGCTGCTCTGGGGGCAGCAGCAGACTATGCTGTCCCTGCCCAGAACTATGCGTGCATGTGCATGTGTGCACATGTGCATGCATGCATGTGTACATGCATGTGAACACTGTGAGGGCTCCCGGCAGCAGCCGGGATGTGAGCCCCTCCACAGTGTGCCAGGGCTGGCACACTCAGCTCTGATGGTGCTTCCTCTCCTGCAGGCAGGAGCGGAGCCAGGCCCCAGTCTGACTTCACCTTGGCTCTCCTGCTCTGCCTGCCCTGCTGCTTTCTGTGAGTATCCCAGTAATAAACTTGTGATGGGCACAAGCAATGAGCTCTTCTCCCTGCCTGCCTGCCTGCAGTGACACGTGACCCCAGAGCACCTTTCCCTGCCTGGCCCTGTCTGTCCCTGCAGCTCCTGGCACCCTGCAGCAAGCTGCCCCCCAGCCCCGGCTCCCTACCCACATGCAGTCCCTTGTAGCCCCCCAGACCAGAGCAGCCTCAGTGGCCCCCCCTGGCCCGTTCCCCAGGGCAGCAGTGGCTCAGGGAAATCCCAGGGAGGGCTGCTCAGGGCAAGTGCAGGAAACCCAGACCTGGGTGGGTGCCTTTCTGCAGGGCAGAGAGGCCTGCAGCAAGCTGCCCCCCAGCCCCGGCTCCCTACCCACATGCAGTCCCTTGTAGCCCCCCAGACCAGAGCAGCCTCAGTGGCCCCCCCTGGCCCGTTCCCCAGGGCAGCAGTGGCTCAGGGAAATCCCAGGGAGGGCTGCTCAGGGCAAGTGCAGGAAACCCAGACCTGGGTGGGTGCCTTTCTGCAGGGCAGAGAGGCAGGGAGATCGCTAGGGAGATTGGCGGCGCGGGGGGGGCCGGGGGGAAGGCCGGCAAGATGCACACGGGTGCCTTTCTGCAGGGCAGAGAGGCAGGGAGATCGCTAGGGAGATTGGCGGGGTGGCGGGTGCTGGGGTAAGGAGGAGACCGAGCCATGGCTACAGCAGCGCACGTTTATGGGGTCTGGCCTGGCGCGTTGCGGGTAACAGGATGCAGCGACATGCTGGGCACAGAGATCGCATAAGCTACGGGGGGAGCTGGGTCCCACAGGGCTGGCACTGCCTTGGTCCAGCTCAGTGCCGGAACTGCGGCACCGGGGAGGGGATGCGGATGTCCTGCCCCTTCTCCAGCCGCCGCTCACAGTCAATCAGGTAATTCACACCGTCTATCACCAGCTGCACCAGCTCCACCTGCACCAGGAGCACACACATCCTGCCTCAGGGGCTGTCCTGGGAGCCACACCAGCAAGGCACCTGGCCAGCCCCACTGCGTGAAGGGCAGGTGCTGCCACCCCCAGTCTCCACGTACTGGCCCCAGCACACGGCCCTGGAGCTGTTTGGGTGCCGTGGGCCTGTCATGCACGCATGCTCCAGAACCTCCCTCCCCAAAAGCAGCTCTTCCCGGCACCCACCTCTGACTTCCCCAGCCGGTCCAGGTTGGAGATGTCGAAGATGCTGCCAGTAGCTGCGGTGTCCACACCGCCTGTTCCACGCTTCTGTAGCCGGAGGTTCTCCAGGATCTTAGGGAAGCGACTATCCTGGTGCCCAGAGAAGACATCAGTGCTCAGTGGTACCATCAGCAAGGGAGTCGGGGCTCTGCTGCTGACTGCTCCCTGGGGCAGCCCTCCCACCACTTACAGGACCCCATCAGTGGGCTTGTAATCCCTGCAGGGAGCCCTGCCCTGAGCAGACCCAGGTTGACACCCGGGTCCCCGGCCCCTCCAGCCACAGATGCAGGCGTGGGCTAGACCATATGCTCCACTTCCTGGGGGAACCTGAGTGAGGTCCAGGGCTGGGTCCCATGCAGTCCTGCACCTCTTGCGTGGCTGGGCTCCCTGTGCCCCAGCAGCTGGGGCTCCGCGCAGCCCTGGCCTGGCTCCCCACAAAAAGTGGCCACGGTAATACCTTGCTGAGCAGCGGCAGCTTGATGTGGACACCTGCTCGCAGCCCAGTGCCCAGGTTGGAGGGACAGGTCAGGATGTAACCCAGCCGCTCATTCCACATGAACTCCCAGCCTCGCTCCTGGATTAGCCGCTCCACCTGGGTTAGAGGCACAAGCACCCATTCAGACCCTGGCTGTGGAGTGCCCAGGCCTTGGCATGGCAGCACCGCCCAGCCCCGGCCGAGCGCAGGGGGCCAGCCCCGCAGCGGCCCTGCTTGCCCCTGTCTGCCTGTCCACCTATCTGCCTGTCCATGGGACTGGCGTAGCGGGGCTGGCCGGTGCTCACCTCCTTCAGGCCCCGACAGAACCGCTCGAAGACGCGCTTCATGTTGCCACCCTTCTCCATGGAGATGACGCGCGTGTGGTCCTCCTCGTTGATCCAGATCAGGAAGGTCTTCTCGTTGTTGTGCCTAGGGACAGGTCAGTGTTCAGCTGCGCTGGTGCCCGGCAGAGCCCCTGTGCCCACCCAGCCACCTGTGCCAGCCCCGGCCGTGCCCCTTCTGCCCCTGTGACCATGGTGCCAGTGCTGCCCCACAGTCCCGGTGCTCTGTCTGTGCCCATGGCTGGGAGCGCGTTGGAGAGCACAGCCCGGCAGCAAGGCAGACAGCCAGGAGGTGCTCCTGGACATGGGCCAGTGTTCATCCACACGTACCGCTGCGGGTGACAGGTCCTGGCTCTGGTGCCATGGGCACAGGCAAGTGCTGCTGGGGAGGAGCAGCGCGGTGCCAGTGTGGTGGCAACCTTGCCTGGACTGGGGACAGGACCACGGCTCCTGCACCACACAGGCAGCGGGAGGCGGCTGTGAGGTGTGGGGTGCACATTGGGGTGCTGGGTTAGGGGGTGGCTGGAGCTGGGGACCATGCGTGCTGTAGAGGTGTCTTCCATGAAACTGCTATAAAGGTGCTGTGCAAGCGAGGGTGGTGTGGGCGAGTGCGTGTGCTGGCTGTCACTCCGCGGGTGCGTGGGATGTTGTGTGGGATGTTGCATGGCTGTGCAGAGATGCTGGGAGGGAGCAGTAAGATGCAATTGTGGCAAGATAAGTTTGGGGGCAGGTAGAGCATGCAGAGAGCCAGGAGGAGCGCTGGGGATTGCCTGGGGAGCAGGAGGCAATTACAGTTGTTGGCAGCCTAGAGTGCAAGGTACTGCAGGATGGTGAGAGCGGGCAGGACGGACAGCAGGGGCTGGCTCCAAAGTCCCACTTTTTAGGAGGACACTGTGGCTTGTGTATGGAACGGCTGGCTGCTGACTGCAGCACATGAGGGGCTCCCAGGTCAGGCGTGAGCAGGGAGAGCCCAGCTCTGCATGGCCACAGAGCCTGGGGTGAGTGCGGCCCAGGGGTGCTGGTACTGCATGTGCTGGGGTCTGCGGTTTGGCGAGCATGGGGAATACTGGTGGCGGGGCTGGGGCAGCTGGGCAGAGCAGCAGTGTCCCCCGCCTTTCTGCCCTGCTGACTGCCCGATGCCGGGGCAGATCCTCACCAGATCCCTCGGGCGTCGGGCCAGTCCCGGGCCATTCCTGCTGCCGTCAGGAGCGGGGACACCGGCTTGTCAAAGAGGAAGTGATCCTGGCGGGAAGCAGAGTGCGAGGGCTCACCAGGGCTGCATGGCTGGTGCCAGGGCACCCTGTCTCACCAGTCCCAGCCTGCCATGCAGGTGATGCAGGTGATGCACCGCGGCTGTCTCAGGCAGGACAAGCTCACCTGCTGTCCCCACCTGTGGGCAGGAGTCCCTGCCTTCCTGGCCAGGGAGGCAGAAGGCTGCTGGTGCACAAGCCCACCCTGTACCAGGGGCTGGCGGGGCACCGGCCGTGTGCCACGAGCCTGCCTTCCCCTGGGCATGGGCAGGGACATGGGGTGAGAGCCGGAGGGGGCCGTGAGCTGCTGAGGCTGTGTTCAGCAAGCTCCGTCCTCCCCTGCCTTGGGAGGGCTAAGCAGCTCCATGAGCACCCTCTGCACTGCACAAGTGGCCTTGCTGGGGAAGGGGGTCCTGGTCCCACAGGGCAGTGGGGCTGGGAAAGGAGGATACGGCCTTCCGGAGAGGCAATGCTGGGGAAGGGGTCCTACTCCGCGGGCACCTGGGGTGGCTGGCCAAGAGCTGCACCAACTCACATCAATGAGCTGCTGTTGCTCCTTTTCCGTCATCTCGCTGAGGCGGTAGTACCGGCCTGCCAGGTCTCCAGTGAGGCCATTCAGCGCCTCCACGGCCACCTTCTCCACCTCTCGCCGCTCAGCACGGGTGCAGGCTGGCGGCAGGCTCAGCCCGCGGATGCTGCGTCCAGTCCGGACCCGGGATGAGAGCACATAGCGCTCATCGAAGTGGCCAAACTTTACCTGCAACAGACATGAGCCATGTCCATGTGGTGGCAACAGTGCTGGTGCTGGCAGGGGCCCTGTCCCCTGAGGCCCAGGAAAAGGTCCCCACACGCAGCACCACTGCCCGGCTCACGTACCTTGGTGGCATCCAGGTCTGTGACGTGCTTCATGGTGCGGGGGTTGTATCCATTGTGCCGCTCCTGAATCACGGGGTCAAACAGGTCAGCAAACACCTGGAAGCAAGTGGAATGATGTGCAGCACTGCAGACCCAGCACCCCACGAAGCCCCTGCCACAAGCTTGGTACAGTCCTGCTGCCAGCGTGGGGATGTGGCAGCAGGGGGGCCGCAGAGGGTGTCTGGGGGCCACGGTGTGTCCTGCAATGCAATGGCAATCCATGGGGCCGACACTGCCTGGGCAAATGGGGCTCAGGGGCAAGGAGGAGGAGGTTGCAGGGCTCTAGGAACCGCTGACCTGAAGGAGCCCTGTGTCCCACAGGGACACGCTGGGGCTGGCCAAGGGGCCTCTCCAGCTGCCCGGGTTGGGCAGGAGGAGGTGGGCAGTAACATCCCAGGCTGCTGGATATACTGCAGATACTGGGACTCCTCTGGCTACTGCAGGCACCCTGGAGAGCCTGGAGCATGGTAGGGCTCTGGCCGCCACTCACCTCGTAGGTTTCTTCATCGCCAGCTACCATGCCCACAGTCTTGATGAAAGGGTGGCCGGGGTTGTCGACACCCGTCTGGATGCACTGGTCCAAGGTCCAGCCATTTGGGGTTGCTTTGTCACAGAGCCTGGCATAGATGGCTGGCGTCAGGTTGCTGGCCATGCAGTTGTTGTGCTTCCGCAGGTCAGGGTACTCAGCGCTGCAGGAGGAGAGACCGATGAGTCCTTTGGGGCCAGGGGACCCCAGCGCTCGTGCCCTTGCCCCACAGACACCCTCAGGGCAGGTGTGGGCAGGGGAGCTCCAGGGAGGGAGGTCAAGCTGCTCTGCTTGTCCATGCCAGCAAAGGCCAGCCGGGAGCGGGAAGGCAGTCACTGGCATCGCACAGTGAGGGCAGAGAGCAGCCTGAGCTGAGGGCTGACATTGCCACAAGGACAAGAGTCCGTGAGCAAATCTGGACTGGCTGTTAGGGTGCGGCTCCTTATCAGCCATGTACCAGGGCCCTGGGGTTGGGAGAGCTTGCCAGGCTAGTGGCAGCAGCCACGTCAGCCGCAGCCCCACACTGGGGCACGGGCAGCTGGCAGGAGCCTGTGCGCTGAGCTGCCAGGGTGGCCAGGCCACGGAAAGGGGGTCTCGCTCCCCTTCTCCTCCCTGGGGCTTCCCCAACGCCGGCCCAAATGGAGGGTGGCTGCTCCTGCTGCCCCCCTGCTTCTGCCCAGCACCGGGGTCTGCCTGTGCAGCGAGCAGGGGAGGCAGGGCACACAGCCCGCGGGAGCCCTGGTGTGTCTGGCCCCTGGGCCCCAGCCAGGTGCCATGACCCCCCATCCCTCCACCCCCTAGATGCCACGGGGCAGGAGATTGGTTGACCCCGATCTGCAGCTGGTGGGAACCGCACTGCTCTGGCACAGTTCATTGTATTAGGGGGATGCTTTCCTCTAATCAGCTTAGCGGGAGGCTGCCCCCTGACCTCATTCCCACTTTAGCCAGACTTTGTGCTTGTTCTGTGCTCACAGTGGGACTGGCAGGGCAGGACCCCTACAGCGCTCTCCTTGGCCAGGTCTGTCCTGCTGGGAGGTGGTGCCTCCGTTTGCCTCAGTGTGACAGGACTGGCCCTTGTCAGCCCAGGCGACCTGGCTGGTGGCTGGAGGGGGTCCCGCAGCCCTAGGGATGACTGTCTCCTCTCCCAGAAGGGGTGCTGCCTTGGGGGGGGGTGTCCACGTGGAAGAAGAGGAGCTGGGGCTAGTGCAGGTCTGGGTCGGTGGGAGCAACAGCTGGCCACCATCACCAGCAGCGAGTCCTGGCACCCTCCTGGCGCTCAGGTCCTCCTCCTGGGCTGAGCGTCTGCACAGGGCGCTGGCAGCCCCCCATGCTGCAATGCAGAGTGCTGTCGCTGCTGCCGCCTCCTCCCCTGTGTCTGCAGGCCAAGGAATGTGTGTTGGCCCTTCGCCTACGGCTTGGCTACTGCTTGTGGCTTCCTGCGCTTTGCAGAAAGAAAGGGAGGTAGGGCTTACATTGTCTGCTCTGCATAGGGAAGCACTTGGCTCCAGCCTGGACCAGTGCAAGGAGGTGTTTGCTCCAGGCAGGAACTTGTCCCAGGCAGTGCAGGCTGAGGGCTGCTCCCCCAGCCCACACACATATCTGTGCCATGTTGAGATGCTCCAGTTCAGAGGCTGACTCGTCGTATATGGGATGCAGCCTACCCCCAGCCTCCCGCACTGCTCCTGCCCCTGCCATCAGCTGGCTACTGACCCATGTCTTCCCAGGGAGAGACACTCTGGTAAAAAGCATTTGCTGATCACAATGAAACACTTGGACAAGTTCCCCCCCCGCCCCCAGCACTGCTAGAGCCGCCTGGCATGCCAGGACCACAGCCTGCCTGCTGTGCTTTCCACCCTGGTGTCAGCGGACTACTTCTGGAGAGCCAGCAAAGGTTGCTAAGGGAAGCAAGCTTACTTCCAGTAAGCAGGAGACTGCTGTAGGTTTAAGCATGCTGTCTGCTACGGGCAGTCCATACCTTCACTGAAGTGTTGAGAGAGTCCAAAACCCTGAGACTCTGGCCCCTGCCTGCAGGGTCTGTGCCTGCTGCAGTGCTGATTTAGCTCCTGGCCCAAACGCACCCTCCCCCAGAACAGCCCTGAATCACAGCCAGCAAATCTGGGGAATCTCTCTTCATCCTTTCTAGAGGACCCGAACTAAGCTGGATGGTGCCAGGATCAGCAGGGCAATGCAGGGATGAAGGTGCTGAACGCTCACTGCTGTGCTCATAAGCAGTGACCTGCAGACCTGCAAGGGAGACTGCCTGTTCCTGCAGCCTGGGCTGCATCCCGGGGCTGGTGCAGGAGGGCTCAGGGAGCAGGCACAGCGTTCCCACCACACTTTCCTGGGTGTCCAGGTGTCCTCTGCCACAAGCATGAAGGCGACACTGCAATTGGCCTTACTGGGGCTGCCTTGGTTTTGGTCCCCAAAGCTGTTTTTTAAATTATGACCCTTTCAGCACCATCTTTTGTTCGCAGTGCCACGCGGCCGAGTGATAGGGTGGGCTCCCCACTCCGGCTCCCCCCTGGCTCCCTGGCCGCACAGGCTGGAAGTGTCTTCAGCAGAAGGTGGACGTCTGCCAGGAGCAACGACTTGGCGCAGACACTTTGCTACCACCCACGCTGTCCCGTGAGGCAGCTCAGCGCTGCCGTCCTGCCTGCGACCTCGGGGTGCAGCTGCCTGCAGCAACTGCCCTCTCCACCCTTGTGCAAGGAGGTGCTTCACCCAGGAGGAGTGAACGGGTTGGGGTTAAACCATGACAACCTGCTAAGCGCTCAGCAGGTATTATTAGTCTGTCTACTGACTGGGCAGCCTCTCCAGGAGCAGCAGCCCCCTGCATCTCCCCGCAGCTCTTCACCGCTAATCCAGCAGCCTCCAGCGCCCTTCCTGGTGTTACTGGCTCTGTGGGTGCTCTGCGGCCTCTGGGGAGGCGTGGGGGCATATGGGGCAAGCAGCGCGGACCCTGTGCGGTGGTGGCGGGCGGGAGGAGCCAGGTGCTGGCAGGTTGCTGCAGGCAGCGGAGCATGCAGCTTGTTTACGCAGGGAGGAGGGGGCTCAGGCTTTGTGTGGAGACGCTTTGGCGGGGAGCCCCAGCGTGACTGTCCAAACGTGGCACCGTGCCTTGTATGGGACCCTGCCTGACAGCGGGCACATCCGTGCCCACGTCTCCTGGGGGGGGGGGCAGGCAGCGGAGCATGCAGCTTGTTTACGCAGGGAGGAGGGGGCTCAGGCTTTGTGTGGAGACGCTTTGGCGGGGAGCCCCAGCGTGACTGTCCAAACGTGGCACCGTGCCTTGTATGGGACCCTGCCTGACAGCGGGCACATCCGCCCCCCCCCCCCGGGGGGGGGGGGGGTGCCCATGGCCCCCGCCCCCAGCATGGCCATTTGCACTGCGGCACCTCTGACAAGCGGCCATGGAGTGCCGCTCAGATCCCTCAAGGCTGTTGCCAGTATCTCTCATTATTTAACTTAAAGACTAGTGGAGCAAAATCCCCAGGTGGGTTGACTCGCCCCTGCCGAGCAGGATGCTGTGGCTCACCCGTGGGGCTCTGTCCAGGCTCTTTTCGAGTGTCAGCACCATCACAAAACCGTTCCCAGCTGAACAGACCCTCCCAGGAAGCTCATTTTAGAGCTTCTCAGCCACATCCCCTACCTTGATTTCATCCCCTCCTCCAGACTCACCTCAGCCCCCTCCTTCCCACAGATAGTGCCTGGCTGTTCCCCCAGCCCCGTCCTTGTTTTCAGCATCAACAATCTGACCTGCTGTTTTTCCCCAGCCACTGATCCTGCCACAGCAATGCCTCTGCAGCACAGCCAGCTTGGCCCCTGCCCCTAGCCCCAAGAAGGACACAGCCGGTGTTCTGTGTGTGCAAGGGGACACTTGTGTGTCCAGGTTTAGCAGGGACAGGCCAGCTCTCCCCAGGCAGGAGCAGGACATGGGCAGAGTGCCTGCCTTTCTCACGCCAGCCAGCAGGTCTCACAGGTCCCAGTGTTTTTCCCTCACCATCCTCACTCAGTGAAGACCTGATGTCTGTGGCCCTGCTGTTCAGAAAGCTTGAAAATACAGCCCTCTTGGGAGGTGAATAAATAACATCCACCCTTCATCATTTTTCGAACTCACTCCATTTCCATCCCCTCGTCTCTGTGGCTCAACCCAGCACATCTGAGCCCCCAGCACCGGCCCTCAGCACACAGCTTTCTGCACGAGCAGGGCTCTCAGTCTGCAATGCAGCACAGCGCCGCTCTCTAACTGCACGGTGTTTGGTGCAGGGATCACAGCAGCCGCATGTGTTTGGAGCTGCCTCCTTCCCCACTCCGCTCCTTCACTATGCGCAGTCTCTGCCGGCACCAGGATGGGGAGGAAAACCCGCTCCTTGCTTTCCTGACCTGCCTCTGAGCTGTGCCAGGCCGAGAAGCTGGTGCCAGTGCAAGACGGAAGGACTGGCTGGTGGCCGCTACGTCCCTCTCCCCTCCTGGCCCTGTCCCTACCCTGCCTGGTCCTTGTGAGGCACAGGCGGCTCCTGCCTCCAGTCCCCATTTTGTGCCTTGGCCCTCCATGCTCCTCCAGGCAGTGCAGGCACAGAGCAGGACCTGCCTGCACCTCTCCTGGCCTCGAGGCCCCCGCTTCCTTATTGCTATGGCAAGCGGCAGTGAGCGGAGCAGCAGTAACGCCTCCGCCTGCGGCAGCAAAGCACCTGGCCCGGCCGGGCTCCCCAGGGCAGCCCTTGGCAAAGAGCAGTTGGAAGGGGGAGTGACATGAGACCTTCTGTGCTGGAGCTTGAACCTTAGCACCGCTCTGCAGCTGTGACACTTATCTGGCTTAAGGGATCAGGCACAGGTTGTGTAAATAGGGCCAGCGGCTCTTGCAGAGCCAGTATTACCCCAAAAGCACCCCTAAGCCAGGCCACGGCTGTGCACGCACCCGCCTGGCCCAGGTCGGCCCCGTGCCCACTTCCCAGGAGTCCTGATTGCACATCTCGGGGCTCATCTTCATCCAAAATTTGCCCGCAGGCTGGGCGCTGCCTGCTCAGCACCTGTGGGCCCCTCCAGTTCTCCCTTTAAAACCTGCCCCTGAGATGGAAGAACGAGGACCTGCCAGGAAACCTTTTCTTTTAAATAGAGAAGTCCCTGTCCTGAAGGCAGGCACATGGGAAGGCTGGTACAGCCAGATGGGGTCGGGCCAGGAGCTGCCACCAGCCCCCGCTGCCGAGGAGCCTGTGTCTCTGCTCTGACACCGGCTCTTGCAGACGGAGCTCCTGGCTGTTTTGCCAGGAGGAGAAAATGAACCCTTTTGCTCCCTCCTGTTCCCACCAGGACATTGGCAAGTCTTCCCTGGCTCCTCCAACAACTGGGCCGAGCCTGGGGTGTGTCCTCACCCACGCTGGCTGTCCCGGCAATGCTGCCCCGCCAGGCTGACCCATCTCCCCTACAGCCCCAGAAAGTCTCTCCCTCCTGTTCCCACCAGGACATTGGCAAGTCTTCCCTGGCTCCTCCAACAACTGGGCCGAGCCTGGGGTGTGTCCTCACCCACGCTGGCTGTCCCGGCAATGCTGCCCCGCCAGGCTGACCCATCTCCCCTACAGCCCCAGAAAGTCCCCCCAGACCCCAGCCCTGCGCAAGCACTTTTGTCCCCCTC
>NW_008795371.1:2999756-3120218 GCF_000699145.1 Aptenodytes forsteri | reverse complement strand
CCCACCGCCCACCGCGCCGCTGCCCCCCGCCTCCCGCCGGGAAGCCTCGGGGAGGCGCCCGCGCCGGTCGGGCTGGGTGGGTCCGCTTCGTTAATAAACCTTTATTAACAGTTACAATCTCAGAGAGATTCTGATGCTGTGAGGTTTCACACTTAACAATCTCATAAATCTCATTAAAACAACTCATTAAAAACAATCTCCTAAGACAAGAATTGATCTTACTGCTACAGTTGCTATGTGAGCAACATAACACTTGCTCAGATGTAGAAGTGATAAGCCAAGAGGTTTTTACTAAATTTAAAACCGGCATTGTCTAGCAGAAGGAGCTCCTGGTCAGGAAACATGAAATGTTTCCACTGTTGCTATACTCTGTCTGGGTTTGAAGATGATGCTAGATTTGGAGTTACCGAAAGTGCTGCTCAAGCAGGCAGAACTGTACGTTTAGAAGCTTGACTTCAGCTTCCTGGTTGTGAACACATTGAACTTATACGTTAATAGAACACGGAGAGCTTTCTTTGATACACCAAGTCCAAATAGCTTTTAATTATTAACTCTGGAATAGGTGTTCTTTTTCTTCTGAAGCAATTAAGTCTCTATGATAAGAGTACAGCTTTCACCTTTTGTGTGTAAGTGTGTAATTAACCTTAATACAAATAGCCCTTGTGACAATGGGAGTAACTCTTTGGGCAAAGGTACTTCACTGATCAAGGCCTAAACTTTCAGGCTTGGGGGTTTTTTTTGTTTGTTTGGGTTGGTTGGTTGGTTGTTTTTAGTGCCCACAGCAGTTTCAGGTAGTTCAACAAGACATTGCCAGCATTAGTATTTTAAAATGCCAGCTATGTGTGTTCTTAAAGGTTACAATTGTGTGGATACTTGAGCTGACTTAAATCAGGCTGTGGGTCTATAAGCTAAATCATCCTTGCAGCCTGTCTGCACACAGTGGTACCCTGTACTCCTTGGACCTCCTGCCTAATGCTTCCCCCAGGCTCCCTGGGGTGCGCAGGCCTGGTGTCCACTCCTAGAGCTGCCTCTTCCACCGCCTGTGGCTGCTGCCACCAGCGATGTGATCAGCCTTGTTTGGTTGCTGCAGTCCTTGTCCTTCAGCCCTCCACTGTAGGGATTGCGCTTTCAAATCGTGCATCTGTACCTATAACAGGCTTTGTTTAAAAAACAAAATGAAACAAAAAACCACCACCCAAACCCACTCTTTTAGTGGTTAATGCCACACTGTGTACAAAGTTAATACAAGACCTGATCATACCTTCTTCTCTCTTAAATTTCTGGTACCTCAGAAGTGGGGCGCAAAGAATAAGTCTCTTTATGAACATCCTTATCTGAACAGCACCGGAATGATCTGCTGGGGAACCGGAAAACAACCTACTATCTCATTACTTATCACTAATACAGGGTAGTCTAGGGAGCTGAATTAGTCCCAGGACACTTAGAGGCAAGGTCTACGTCTCAGTTTCAGGTTGTGTGTCAGCAGCTTCTGATTGCCGTTAGGTGATTATGGTGACCTTTGGTATGATTGTGTAGCAGATCATAGCTGCCCTTCTTGGAAGAGAGTGCGAGAATGTCTTTAGCTGTAGCAGCTGGTGTGTACTTCCTCGTGTATCTGTGATGGGACTAGCAAGCCTGAATATTCCGTACTCAAAGCCAGAACCATCTTTACCTTTTTTGCGTGTGTGCCAGAGCTGTGTTAATGCTTTTGTGTCTCTTGGACAATACAGGCAGCAGCATTAACTCAACACAATTTTCCTCCTGTGATTAGTGGAAGGTGAGACCTGTAGCACTCTAAGCAAGTGGGGACTTGTGTGACCTTTAGGAGCAGTTAGCTCAGGAAGCAATGAGAATGATGCAGAACCATCAGCATCACGTACTGTCAACGCCTCTCATAGGCGTTCAAACTTTCAAACTCATAGGTTTGATCTTCCTGTGATTAGTGGAAGGTGAGACCTGTAGCACTCTAAGCAAGTGGGGACTTGTGTGACCTTTAGGAGCAGTTAGCTCAGGAAGCAATGAGAATGATGCAGAACCATCAGCATCATGTACTGTCAACGCCTCTCATAGCTCTAGGTTTGAAGAAGAGAAGTAACGGTGTGGTGGTGGTGTGGGCTGAGCACCATACAGGAACCTTGCTGGTACCGTTTCTGTAAGGGAAGTTGCCACCCTCCTGGCATACAAACTCTCTGATAGCCCAGTGCTAGAGCTGATTCAGACATGGTGGCAAAACCTCATGTTATTAGCCTTTGATATTTAGCCTTTGATATTAGCCTTTGATACCAGAACAGAGCTCCACTTGCCTGTTTCCCTTTAAGAGCAACAATCTGTCTGAGTTTTAGATGCCTTAGTTATGCCTGTAGCTAAAAGTTCTGCTTCATCAAGAGTCTGTGGTCTCTCTTGGTATAAATCTAGTCAGATAAGGGATCTACTTTAAAGAGAAACTTGAAAAAGGTTTTGGTTATACTAAAAATCCCTTTCCCCACACCAGAAACAACCTGAGATCATGAGGCTTTCCCTGTTAACACCAAGGGGATGCCTGATGCATCAGTGGCCGTTGGCTTCAGTGAGCCTCTAGGTTTTTACCTGGTTTGAGTATGGTGTGTCGTGGCCTCTAGAAATAGAGCGAGGCAGAGGCTTTTTTCTGGGATAGGAGCAGGAATGTAGAGAACTCGTTGCTTTCTTAGTTCTTAGGGCAAAGGTTTTCCTGCTGCTTGATCTGTTTTTTCCAGGAGGGAGGGGAGAGTAAGGGATTGGAGAAAACAACCCTCCTCCTCTTCTTGCGTGGTTTACTTCATTAAATCATCAGCCATCAAGCTGATAGTGTACTTGCTAAGGTCTCGTTCTGCGCTGGTGTGCTGAGGCAGCAAAGCACAGGAATAAAAATGGTTCCTGAGCATGTCGGGAATCCTACTCTTGTCCTCATGTGGAAATAGTAGGGCTATATGGAGCACACAGTAAAATGCCTGTATAGCCTGGTCTGCCAGCATTGTTGCTCCCACCAGCAGAGAGCACTGTTGGTGAATTACAGCTTTAACTCTTGCTGATCGGGACACTTTTCTGTGCTGGGCGTGCACTGTGCCTCAAGTTTGTGTGGGAGCAGGCAGCACTGGGCTTGGTGCACAAGCGGAAGACCGGCGTGAGCTGGGAGACAGGCAGAGGAGATCATCCTTGGTGCGGTAGGTACAAAGTCTGGGCTTGCTGTGTCACCTCTCTGGTTTCTGTTGGGTTGGTGTCAGCTCCCCCAGTAGATCCGGCGTGATAACTGATGGGCTTGCTGTTGAACCAGTGCCTGGTAGCATGGGTTTGGGACCTTGTCCAGTGTGCTTCTGCTCCAGTGCTTTCTGAGTGCTTACCTGTTACATCTCCTGTCCTTCCTGGGGGCACGCACAGCCTTTCTGCGTGGAGGCATGCTTTATTTTTACCCTTATTTCCAAGGGGATTTCACAAACAGCTGGCTTGCTCTATGTGGTTGTTTCTTTTGCCTGTTCCCACCCTGCTCGAATGGATTAAGGCGATCTCTCTCCATTGTTCCTGGTGAGGGGATTCTCACCTACTGTGAAACCATGCTGGCAGCAGGCCGATGGCATTTGGGTGTGCCTCCTCTGCTCTGTGAAGAAGAGCTGCCAGAGGACTGGGAATTGACAGCTGTATGTGGCAGTAGTCTTCTATGGTGTACTGGCTGTAAGGGAAAGCATGCTCAAAAGAGGAGGAAATACAGTAACTCTCAGTCTGGGGAATGCTGGAAATCATGTGAGAGCATGAGAAGCAGCGGTAGAGTGTCTCATGTCCATTTTTAGGAAGAACTTAATAACATGAGGTGTTCACAACGTCCTGTTCTCAAGGTTGCACTTACTTACATGGGAGGAATGCTTTTCACCACTTTATAGTTGGGAAAACACGGTAAAGGGCAACCGCTTGACACTTATGTATGTGCAGCTATGGTCAGAGATGAACAGCTGTGTCCTTGGTGTGTACAGGCCATGCGTACTGTGTATTCCAACTCTGTCACTTCTGCAGCAGACAGTGCTGCTATTGTAGGTGACAGTGCAAGACGCACTCCTTTCCTGTCATTTATAAAGCATAGCTTGTATCCCGATAATTGGCTTCCATGGTCACAGAGTAAATCAGAGCCAGCTTGCAAACCCAGAAACCCTGACCTGCAACCCAAACCGTTGCTGATGCTTCCTCTGTGTCCTCTTCCCTTTCCAAAGAGTTGTCACTTCTTCCTTTTCCGTCCTTCCCACAAACTCATGCGCCTCTCAAACTGGTCTCTCTGTTACTGTAGGTCTTCTTGAGCTGAAAGGATGAAAATTGGCAATTGGAAAGTCACTGTCACTGTCCTAAGCTTCATCCTAACTTCTGGAGTCCCAGTTGATGTCTTTGGGTGTATAAGCCTGCGAGAGTGTCCACTGTCCCTTCCATGATTTAGACAGCGGCTTGGAACATGCATCATTGTAAGGTTTACATGATTTCAGCGCTGGCGAAATCCACTGTCCCTTTCCCAGTCGGTGCAAAGGGGTTAATTGCACGATGGAGCTGCCTATCTAAAATGATCCTGAATTCCGGATCCCCTCCCACCCTGAGGGTCTCTTCCTGCTCCCTCCTTTTGTGCTGGGCAGCATGTCCTGGGCTCACTCATGCCAGATATGCCAGATCAGTCCCTGCCCTCCCCAGCATCACCTGCTTCCAGTAGCGCAGCCGGCCCCTGGCTCGCCCTGCATCTGACCTTCTCTATCCCTTTTTGCACACTGTGATTCCAGAGCGGGATGGTCGGCCACCGAAGCTGCAATGTCGTCCCTGACGACCTCCAGTGAGGGAGAGAACTCCACTCCCAGGTTTGTTGTCGGTTCCAGGGATGATGAGACAGACTTTCTGGGATCAAACATGAAGACAGACGAAACCGATTTCTTTGAAGATGATGAAGAGGAGGAGTCGGTAAGGAGGTCCCGGCGTTCTGGGTTGGAGCATCTGTGCAGAATTCCTGGGTCTCAGCCAGGGTTTGTGCGGTTGCTGCTGAGGCCGCAGGCAGTCGGGACTTCAGGGGACATGGCACCAGGCTGTGTGGCATAACCGTGGGGAACGGCAATGTCATTTCTGACAGGACGTATTGCATTGTCATGCTGCCATACTCGCTGCCTCATGCTGCAGTAAATCCTAGCCTTTTCGCTTGCAGGTCTTTTTCAGGTACTACAGTGGATTTATTTGTCCTAGCAACTTAACCCTGACACTCTTGTAAACCTTTCTGTTTCACCAGGGAAATTTTTGAGGAAAACTCTGAGAACTGTGAAAAGGGCAAAGGTGTGTCTGCAGAAAGGAAGCATTTATTCTTTTCTGTAACCTCCGGGAACAGGATGCAAAAAGGAGAACGATCTCCAGCTCCTGACTGCTTTTGGCCCCTATTCAGTGTTATATTAAATGTTACAGTTGCAGTTCTGCACATGGGACTTGGATGCTGCAGGGACATAGCTGCTGGCTGTGCGAATTGCTGGGACCATACGCCAGTGCAGTGGTCGTTTCCATTGCCTCTGTACCCTGAGTCTCCATTGCAAGTGGGTTGTTGACCTAGCAGCCCACATGGGCTTCCTTCAAACCCAAACAGTGTTGTGTACCTTGATGCTCAGTGAGGAGCTATTTATCAGGTGTGGTGAAGGATTTGGAAACCCTTTCACTTCCCAGATGTTGTTTTCGCTGTGGAACCTTGGCTTTGCAAGTCAGTGCAGTAACTTCTAAAGTCTCAGCTTACAGTTTGAAGCCACAATTGTTTGTGCTGGGTAACCCGCAGTCCTGTGTGTATCACTTCACATGATCTCACTGTGTTTAATCTTGCTAGGGCCAGAATTAATCTGTCAGGAAAACATCCAGTCTGGGGTTTCTAGATGGTGATGGAAAGTCCACCACAGACCTTAGCCTGCTCCTCTGTTACAGTTACCAATGCTTTTTGAATGCACAACTTCTCTCTTGACTTACTCAGCTTAACTTCATCCCACTGGATCTTGTTGTACCTTTGTCAGGTATAGGGAAGAGCACTTGGTACTGTTTCTCTTCTACTCATAGCTACTTACTGTTGTAATCTCCCCTTCATTTTCTCTCAGATAAGACAAACAGACTGAGCTCCTGGACTTTTTTGCTATAAAACATTTGCGGCTCTTCTCTGAGCCTGCCTAAGTCCACCAACTGTCTTGGTGAGTTATGGGCCAGAGAACAGTATGTGGGATTCCAGTCCCTGCTGCTTGTTCAGGTGCCAGATACTTATTTCTGACCTTAGCATTAGTGCCCAGTAAAAGGAAGAGGTACATAGTACCTGGCAAAGAAGCGGTTGTTTTGGGCTGCTCCTTAATGATGTCCACCAGTGGACTGTAGTGGGAGCTGGAAGTGCGTATGGGTTCGAGTCTAGCAAGAGCTGTGAGTGCATAAGGTTGGAAGGAAATCCCGTGTTTGTTCTGCATTGCTGCATTTCTACAGTGTTATAGTTTAAATTCAGTAAAGTAGTTGACCTTGTGCTAAACTGATGTCTCTCTTCCCTTAGCCACCTGAACGGCAGATTGTGGTTGGAATCTGTGCTATGACCAAAAAGTCTAAGTCAAAGCCCATGACACAGATTCTGGAACGTCTGTGCAAGTTTGAGTATATCACAGTGGTGATTATGGGGGAAGATGTTATTCTGAATGAACCGGTGGAGAACTGGCCCTCTTGTGACTGCCTAATATCGTTCCACTCCAAAGGTAAAAAGTCTGTGGCACGCCTTAGCCTACTTGAGATCTGGGTAAGGGAGCTTCCACTGATTCTTCCCCCCTCCACTTCCCTGCATTTCAGGATTCCCCCTGGATAAAGCAGTTGCTTATGCCAAGCTGTGCAAGCCGTTTCTGATTAATGACCTTGATATGCAGTATTATATCCAGGACAGGTAGGTGTCTGTGATCCACTAAAGCCCCTTCCCTCTTCCTTTGTCTGATTCCTCTCCTCAGCATGCTGTGCAAACTTCGTCTTCCTGGCCACAAGCAAATGAGTGAGATGGGGAGGAGGGGGACCTCAACAGTGGCTTTTAGGGATCGTTTCTCTAAAACATGGAGAGGAATAGATTTGGGGGTAAAACCATTGAGACTTGGCATGTTTCATTTTCTGGTGCAAATGTCTTGTAAGGAGTGGCTAGATGAAGTAGGAAGTGGAAGAGGTCTTGCAGAACGAGACTGCCACAACTAAGACAAAAAGACTAGTCTCTCAGTAGGAGAGCCAAGTAGTGGGACAGGGTTCTGGGACAGAAATTGGGAGCGAGGCCAGGTCAGATTCTCAGGAGAGTATGTTGGTCAGACACTTCAAGAGGCTTCTCAGTCAGCTCTTGGTAGAGGCCACCAGCAGTCACGTACTTCAGTGCATACAGCCAGACTGCTTTGGCTGTGTATGGGTAGGGCTCATACCAGACTCCAAACCTCCTGCCATGTCTCTGGGTTGTGAGCAGTGTTCCTGTGGGTGCTGACAAGGCACCCCAAGGTGTAACTCTAGTGAAAGAATTGCGGTTTACCCACTGACACAGGATGAAAGGAAGCTCTGCTGCATCTGCCTGGCCTGGGCGTTGGGCAGCTTAGTGTGACAGGGCACCCTTCGAGAGGGCAGATCTGGGTAGGTGGTGTGTGCTGGGTGTGTTGCTGTGGATTGGGCATGTGCTAGTAAATGAGCATCCATGTTTAGGCCAGGTAGAGATCTACTCTGGGACATCTCTGTCCGGAGTAGGACTGAGGCATGCCCCATAGCCTGTAGGTCTTATCTGGAAACCATGTGCTGAGAAGTATTTGCACTCTGTCTTGAGGCTTTTTTGTGTTCATTTGACTTTGTTCTTCATCAGTGGGAGTGAAGCCTTTCCCTTGGCATGTACTGAGGACCTTCTAGACTCTTCTGACACTGTTTCTGTCCTCTGCAGGCGTGAAGTGTATCGGATCCTTCAAGAAGAGGGAATAGACTTGCCCCCCTATGCTGTGCTCAATCGAGACCCTGATAGACCAGAAGGTCAGTGTTCAGGCTCTACTGAAAGCCATTTTCACATACTGTACTATTTAAGATATTCTGCAGAGAACAGGTGCTAATAATCAACTTGAAGAGGCCTGATTCACAAGTCTCTTGTTTTTTGTGGACAAAGGTCCCAACAGCAAAACTGGCTGACTGGCCGGGACTGAAGGGCTTCGGTTCTGCACTAGGTCTGTCTCACCCTTTCCTAACATGCTGCTGCTGTGCTTTGTCTTCAGAGTGCAACTTGGTGGAAGGAGAGGACCACGTGGAGGTAAATGGAGCTGTTTTCCCAAAGCCATTTGTAGAGAAGCCAGTCAGTGCTGAAGACCATAATGTGTATATTTACTACCCAACGTCAGCAGGTGGGGGCAGCCAGCGGCTCTTTCGGAAGGTGAGGAGGGGGACTCCAATTTTAGTGTTGGCACCAACAGATCTGTGGCTCTGAGACCCATGTGGCTTCAGGAAGGAGTGCTGGGGCAGGTGAAGGGGAAATAAAGGTTTTGTGTTGGGGAAATCTAGATCTTCTTAGAACTTTTAGTTCAACCCCATCTACCTGGGAATTGCAGAAGGACATATTTTAGTGGTAGTGCTGACTTCGCCTTCCCCATCCTCTGTTTGACCTGTGTCCTGTCTAGCAGTCATGGAGAACTGTGTCCCTTATTGAATTGCATGCTGTTTTTCCAGATCACTTCCTCAGTTTATCAAGGTGATTTTTTTTTTTAAACTTATGTTCCTGTCCTCCAACATCATTGTTGCCCTTCTCACCTTAGCATAGCTTGCAAATGTGATAAATGCAGTATTTATTCCTAAATTCCACAGGGAATCTGCCCTTACTCACTTCCTCCACTTTGCCAGCGAACAATTAATAGCTGCGATATATCTTTTTTTCAATCAGTTACGCATCTGCCATTAATAATCTTAAAATGATTGTTTCCTTAGCTAACATACAGGCATGCCACTTGAGGTTGTATCCAAAGCCTTACTAAAAATGAAAACAACATCATCCTCTGTCCATAAGATCAGTCAACTGTCCTAGAAGGAAGTTAAATTGGTCTGATTATCACCTGTCATCATTTATTTTCATTTGCTTATTAGCTAGGTTCCTTACTTTCTAGATCTTTATCCACTGTTTTTTGTTCCATATCCTCGTAGTGATTGGGGTCAACCTAAGGGTCTATAATAACTTTCCTCCTTTTTAAAGCCTGGAAAAGGACATACCTACTGTCTGCGTTTTGGAGTCTCTTTTGTCCTCCATAAATAAGAGTGCTGTAATAGCTGGGGGTTCTGAGAGGCATTCCGCTAATTCTCTGCATATGGGGTGAAACTTACACTTTTTGTTCTTCCATCTAAGAAAAGGAGCCCCATGCTCTTCCCTGAGGTGTTTATTCTGTGCTTTCAGATTGGCAGCCGGAGTAGCGTGTACTCCCCAGAGAGCAGTGTGAGGAAGACAGGCTCATACATTTATGAGGAGTTCATGCCTACAGATGGCACTGATGTAAAGGTAAGGAAAAGTCTGGAATAGCTCTTTCCTTCTCCAGGCTGGGATGGCTGAAGGTTGGGCAGTCCTACTTAGTCCTACTTAGATTCTGGAGTGTTTGTTTAAGCTGTGAGGTGCTGACTGTGCAGCTTGGATCCCAAAGCAGGGAGTGGGTATTCTGCAGGTCATAACAGGAGACCATCTGATCTTCTTCTCTCTGTGTCTGCATTAGAAATACCTTCTGGAAGCTGCAGTTAGTCTAGGTGGTTATGTCAGGTGTAACTATTTCTCTTCTCAGGTGTACACTGTTGGACCAGACTATGCCCATGCAGAGGCTCGCAAATCCCCTGCTTTGGATGGGAAGGTTGAACGGGACAGTGAAGGGAAAGAAATCCGCTACCCAGTCATGCTGACTGCCATGGAGAAACTAGTTGCCCGGAAAGTCTGTGTAGCCTTTAAGGTCTGTGTTTTCTCTCCTATGCAAGCAGGATACTCCACGAATGTCTGATTCGAATCTCAGTCAGTGTTAAAGCTTGAGCTCTGTTACCCTGATGTGTCTCTGGTGTGGCAGTCTTCCATGCCTGATGCCAGTTGCCGTCTCTGCTGGCTGGGTGCAGCTGATCCTGCTGGCCATGGCAGTTTGCTGGTCAGAGATGATTGGGAAGGCAGGAGGGCCTGCAGCAAATGCCCTCTGTGCTGGGAGGTGGCTGGTGTCCAGCGTACATCTGAGCATTTAATATCACATTCTGAGCATGCTGCTGTCCATCTGACTTGCACTCATCTTGCCTTTACTGTTTCCTAGTTGTGTTTGTGTGGAAAGCTTGGTCTTCTTTTCTTCTGGGTTTTTTCTTTTTTTTGTTCTATTTTCGGTCTGGCTTTGGTGCACATTTGCGTTCTCTTTTACAGGTCAGTAGAGTGAGTGTGTGAGTCTAGGTATGGTTACATGACATGTTCAGCAAAGTCAGCAGAAGAAGCACTTGACTACTTGTTCCTGCCCCCACTGCGATCTGCAACCCATGCAGTTGTGCTGATACAGCTGTGGGCTTGTTCTACCTTGCAGCCTTTTCCACATAGTGATGGATGTCTTTGCCTGCACCACTTATTGTCTGTACTTGTCAGTCTGGTTCAAAACAGTTGGATTTAAAGGCAAGACCAGGAGAGCCAGGAGCTGCTCTATCTTAAGCCTTTAGAGCTCTGGGAGGTAGGGGGGCGGCCCTGATGGCTTAATCCGGGGGCTTGTGGGTTGGGCCTTTGATACAGCTGTGAGAGTGTAAAGGTTCCTCTAAAGGGCCTGTTACAGCTGGGTAGCAGCTGTATTTTCACACTTCTTCAAGGCTGGTGAGGTAGGCATAGAGTGGAGGATGGCTGCAGCACCAGTGGAGCTGAACTGGGCAGCGTACGCTGGCTGGGTCTGTGTGTGTGCCCGGCTTGGCTGGGCAGCTGCTGTCCCCTTGCTGCACTCCCTCACAGCGTGCCTGAGTCCTGTGTCCTCTGCTTCCTCATGCAGCAAACAGTGTGTGGGTTCGACCTCCTGCGGGCAAACGGCCACTCTTTTGTTTGCGATGTGAACGGCTTCAGTTTTGTGAAGAACTCTATGAAGTATTATGATGACTGTGCCAAAATCCTTGGGTATGTAAAATTCAAGTTTTGATAGCGGTAGGGTAACTCATAGCAAAGTAAAATGAATGTGGAGTCTTGATCAGTATGTTGGAGAAGTCTGCAGGTGGTTCATATGGGGACATTTGTTCAGCAGGTGAAAGCTTGGCTCTGGGAGGAACGGGTTAATTATTTTTAGCCCCTGGAGCTCCTGCCTGCATTAGCATTAGCTGTCTTTGTCTACAGCTAGATGTATCTTGCAGGACTTTTCACTGGATGCTAAGCTCACTGCAGTATTGGTGATGTGAGGGAAATTGGTGTCCCTTTGGGGTGCCTTAACTAGCCCATGGTGTGATAGATGTCTCTGCGAGGAAGGTCAGGAGAAATTTTGTGGCTCTCTTCAAATCTTTCAGCTGGCCCACTAAGGAGGAGGTGGAGAACCAAGGAAATGGAATTTCTTGTGAGTTTTTTCTTCTAATTTCTTCCAGAAATATAATCATGCGGGAATTGGCTCCCCAGTTTCATATTCCCTGGTCCATCCCAACAGAGGCAGAAGACATTCCCATTGTACCCACAACTTCAGGCACGATGTGAGTACCTGCCATCTTCTCAAAAGAATGCCAATGATGGCTACATGAGGGACAAAGTGCAAACTCTGTCCAAAGGACAGACATCACCCAGCAGCATGGCATTCTCCAGCTGCTGTGTTGGTTGCAACCCTGAAATGCCTGTGGAAAGGCTTAGCCATGCACACGAAAGGGGTGATAGATGGTAAATTAGTCATAGGTTTGATGAATGCAGACAAGCAGCCATTGAAGAATTACAGAAACTGCTCACATGGCTTTCAGAAGGCCCAAATTCTCGATCAGCACAGGAGACAGATTAGGGCATCACTGTAGCTGGCTCAGTGTTCAGTAGGCTGCTACTTGGAGAAAATGCGTGTTGAGCTGCTAGTGAAATGGGTGGAAAACAATTAGCTGAAGTATTCACGTTACCTGTACACTTGGCAGACCCTCGTTTGATACTGTTTGCCTTACTAGTTTTCCACCACGTAAGGCTAAAAGACCAAAGACAAAAGTTTCTTTGTGATCTTCAGCACACTTATACATTTGTATGAAGCGAACAAAGTCGGTGCTACAGAAAAGGTAGATTGAGAGTATGTATTCATCCTTCCTTTACCGTGTGATCATTTGGAAAAAGTTGGCAAACACAAACACTGCACAGCTCACAGGACTGCTGGCTTCACTGACACCTTGTGACAATGAGACTGATAGAATTGATCCCCATTTCTCTGGGATCCTATAAGAAATAGTTGGGTATTGTAGTATCTGAAAAAGCAAACTCATGTAGCCCTTCTGAAATTAGCCAGCCTAACTACTGGTTCCTGCAGGTGGCTGATTGCTATGGGATCTTTCTATGTACAGCTCTTATTGGTTGCTTGAAGACAGGACCCCAGCTGTATAACCGTTCTCCTGAACCAAGTTGTTTTTTCCTGGGTCTTTCTAAATGGTCCTATGAGCATCACACAAGTTGGGCATGAAAACAAGCTCGGCACAATTCAAAATGCTGTTTCTGTAGATTCTGTAACATCCAGCCTGGTCCTTTCTGCTGCAGATGTGGTTCTGCCTGTCATATTATGGTACTGTGGTGCTTTTCCCTGATAGGAAACCAGATGACCTGGTAGTGTCTGCAGTACTTTGACTGCTTTTACAGCCTTGGCACTTGTTCCTGGTTTAGTCTGGGAGAAGTTCTGCCACTGATGAGGAAAGCAGCTGTCAGAAAGATGGAACTGAAAGAAACTACTTTCTGGTGGCAATTCTGGAGTGTAGGGGCACATTTGTCAGGTGTATCTTGTGTTTCCCCAGGATGGAGCTTCGTTGTGTTATTGCAGTCATCCGGCATGGAGATCGCACCCCAAAGCAGAAGATGAAGATGGAAGTTAAGCATCCCCGGTAAGAGTCGAGGCAAGAAGATGCTGTGCTGCTGGGAAGTGAGGAGGGCCCGTTTTCTGAATCAAGAGAAGGAGCAGAAGGGCTGAGTGCATGGGAGGCAGTACTTTTTCCTGGCTCCATTCAAGCAAATACTTTCTGCCCAGTTGAGGGAACCCCCTTTCCCCATAAGGATCCTGGCACCTTCTGTGTGAACTCTGGAAGAAAGAGTGAAGGTCTGCTAGGTGCTGCAAAGGGAAGTGCCCCACTAAATGGGAAGCTAGTGGCTGCTTCCTTTTCGTACCTGCGGCTGGAAACACTTGTTTTTTCAGAATTTCTGAAGCACAGGAAGGAGCCAGGGGGCCTGCTGGTTCTCCCTGAAGAACAGAGTGTGAATGTATATGTAAGGATGAAAGTCCTTGTAGCACTGAAACAGCAGAAAATGGATCGGGGTTCTTTGTTGTCTGTTCAGGTTCTTTGAATTATTTGAGAAATATGATGGCTACAAGACAGGGAAGTTGAAGCTGAAGAAACCAGAGCAGCTACAGGTGAGGGGAATCCTCTCTGGGGTTACTGTGTGGGACATGCAGGTAATACGGATCCCAGCACGAGGCAATTCTTTGGGAGAGGGGAAACCCTCAAAAGAGCAACAGTCTGTTGCACAAATGCTCCCTTTCTCATTCCCACCCCATGCACACTCAGCTGGGTGATAGTGTGAGAGCGGAATGGAAACTGTTCCTGGCTGATGCGAAGACTGTAAGATGGGGATGACCTGATGCAGCTTGCCCATCTGTTGTGGTTGCCTCTGGTGAAAGATGGGTCCAGGCTAGGGAGTGGGGCAGTTGGAAGCACCTGCTTGGTTCTGAACAGGGCTGGAGCACAGGGGTGGGGATGAAGCAAACCGCAGTGTGAAAGTTTGTCCTGCCTGAGCTGTGTCTTATGAAATGACGTGTCTCTGATGAGTGTCTGTGTGGACCTGATGCTGAGTGAAGCCATCTGGAGGCCTTGTAAGAGCACAGCGGTGAGTCTGAGGCAGAATTGCCGGATGCTTGAGACTGTCTGCTCTCCAACAGGAAGTGCTGGACATTGCACGGCAGCTTGTGGTGGACCTGGGAACCCACAGTGATTGTGAAATTGAGGAGAGGAAATCCAAACTGGAACAGCTGAAGAGCGTCTTGGAGATGTAAGGGTTCATATCTTGGGGCACCATGAATTTGTCTCAGAGCCGCGGGTCAGCATGCGATATAGAAACAAGCTGTGCTGCTCATGTCCTGGCCAGCTGGCTCCCCAGAGGTCAGTCTCCTCCATCCCCTGTTAGCAGCTGTACGTGAAAGGTGCCATGCTCTTAACGTTTTCTCCTTGGCATCAAAACCACTGCTGATTCTTGTTCCAAGTGTGTCTGGTTTTTGGCTAAACAACTTGAGACAAAACTGAGCTTCCTTTGCTGCGGGAGAGGAACTGGAGTCCTGTAGGGACCACATTGATATGAAGCATTTTGATAAATTTGGAACAAATCTTGTTTTAAATAAGGTTGTCCTGCCGCCAAAAGTTTAACAAAAAGGAGCTTGGAAAACATGAAAAGATGTTTGTGTCCTCTTAGGTTTCGTATAGCTGAAATAGAAGACAATATGGTGGTGTTGGCATCTTAGAAACATAAGAAGGGTTTCTCTCAGAACTATAGCTCGCTGTGGCATACACAGGCAGTGTCTGTGTTCAAGCCATGTCTGTGGAGCACAGAGGATGAATTGCTGATTCCTTCCCCTGCTCTTTTTGCTCTTTAGAGATGTGGTTATCCTCAGAGCGGCTGGCAGACTGTTTTTTTTCTGTGATCTCATTAATTCACTTGTTAAAGATGTAGATAGAAATTAACTAAGGTTGATTAGAGCTCCGGTGGGGTAAGAGAGCACAGAGTGCTGCCAGCTGAAGAGCAGGCAAATAAATGGATCTTTGAATTTCATTTGGGGGAGTTGTTTGGCTTTTTTTGGGGGTGCGCGCCAGGTCACAGGTAGATGGCAAAAATGTTCATGTTCCGTGGCAATTGGTGTTGCAGCAGAAAGTCTTTTGCCTGTGCTGTATTTTTGCTGTGTGCTGCCTAGGGACCTCTGGGCAAAGGGTGAGTGGAGTTGATTTGTTTAAATTTTTTTCCCCCTCTCCTTGTGACAGGTATGGGCATTTTTCTGGTATTAACCGTAAGGTTCAGTTGACCTATCTGCCTCATGGACATCCAAAAGCTGCAAGTGAAGATGAAGGTAAAGAAACCTGATGTTGCTGCCATGATCTTCAAGCCCGGTGTTCAAGAGCACGTGCAGCTATCCTACCTATATAGGCCTCTGGACGTGCAAGCAAAATTACTGACCCATATCTTGCCTTCGCTCACATCATAAGGAGGGTTGGAGTGATGCATAATGTAGTGTACCAATACACCCCGGATGGTGCCACAGGGCTTATGCTTCCAATTTCATGAATGTCAGCCTATACCTGACATTATGGTAGTGACTCTTTATTTTGTACTTGCTGGTTTGGTTCCTGGGGATTTTGGGTCAGGCTTGTGTTGAGAACGCTCTGCAAGACGCTGATGACAACCTCTTCTTCCTCCCCTCCTCTCCCCCTGCAAGCTAGCTTTGAGATCTGATGTAGTGAGTACCTGTTTGTTTCCTAGAAGCTCGCCGAGAGTCTTCGCCATCCCTTCTCCTGGTGCTTAAGTGGGGTGGAGAGCTGACACCAGCAGGAAGAGTCCAGGCAGAAGAGCTGGGGCGAGCCTTTCGCTGTATGTACCCTGGTGGCCAAGGTAAGCATTGTCCATGTATCTCCGGTCCTGTCCTGGGACTGTGACAGGCTGCCCAGCCCAGGTGACTAATCACCAGTGTAAGGGATGCTCAGACATCTGTGGGCTGTGTGCAGCCTGTGTGACTCAGGTCATCACTGGTTTTGTTCTTTTGAGTTGACCTGGTAAGGGTAAATAATTTAAGTGGGTTTTGCACCCAAAGATCCCTAAGCTGGCTAGAGATGTCTGCTGCAGTGGTTAAACTTGAGTATGTCTTGGAGCACAATAGCATTCTTTCAACTGATGTGCCAGTATTCAAAAAAGAGAAACCATTCTAATAAGATACATTCTGATGCAGCAAATACGATTCAAAATTTCTGTATGATTAACAAGGAATTTAGGTCAGATGCAGAGAACAGAGGAAATCTATCTTGGAACACAGATAATTCTGCCTTGAGACAGGAGAATAGGAAGGTAACTTCTCCATATTTTTTCCACCACAATTCTGTGACTCTGAAAAACATTTGGTACACACACAGATCAACAAGAGCCCAAAAGGGGAAAAAAAAAAGGCTGAGATTGCCTTTTTCATCCAAGTAAAGAGTCAGAAGTAATACACTGCTACTGTATTGATCTGATGAGACCAGTATTGGATACTGCTTATCTTTGACTTGTATGTTTAATTAATTCAATTTAATTAATTAAATTTCAAATTAATTAAGCTAATTTAAATTGAATTGGAAAAGATTTCCTTCTGGAATAAGGAAGAGTTACCCTTGGTGGAAGAGGATCAGGTCAGGGAATACTTAAGCAAACTGGACATACATAAGCCCACGGGCCCTGACGGGATGCACCCACGAGTGCTGAGGGAGCTGGCAGATGTCACTGCGAGGCCACTCTAGATTATCTTTGAAATATTGTGAGGACTGGGGCGGGGGGTGCCTGAGGACTGGAGGAGAGGAAATGTCACTCCTAGCTTCAAAAATGACAAGAAGGAGGACCCAGGGAACTGCAGGCTGGTCAACCTCACCACAGTCCCTGGGAAGGTGATGGAGCAGCTAATCCTGGAAACCATTTCTGGGCACATGAAGGATAGGAAGGTGATTGGGAGTAGTCAGCATGGATTCACAAAGGGAAGTCATGCTTAACCAACCTGATAACCTTCTACAGTGAAGTGACTGGCTTGTTTACATGAGGGGAGAACAGTGGCTATGGCCTACTTTGATTTCAGTAAGGCTTTTAACACTGTCTCTGGTAACATCCTCATAGCTGATGAAGTACGGTCTGGATGAGCAGACAGTGAGGTGGATTGAAAGCTAGCTGAATGGCTGGGCTCAGAGGGTGGTGATCAGTGGCACAAAGTCTAGTTGGAGGCCAGGAGCTAGCGGTGTAGTCTAGGGGTGAAAACTGGGTCCGATCCTCTTTAATATCTTCATTAACGATCCGGATGATGGGGCAGAGTGTACCCTCAGCAAGTTTGCAGATGACACAGAACTGGGAGGAGTGGCTGATATGCCAGAGGGTCATGCTGTCGTCCAGAGGAACCTCGACAGGCTGGAGAAATGGGCTGGCAGGAACCTCATGATGTTCAACGAGGGGAATTGCAAAGTCCTGCCTCTGGGGAGGAACAGCCCCCTGCACCAATATATGCTGGGGGCTAACCAGCTGGAAAGTAGCTTTGCAGAAAAGGACCTGGGGGTCCTGGTGAACACCAAGTTGAACATGAGCCAACAATGTGCCCTTGCCATAAAGAAGGCGAATGGTATCCTGGGCTGCATTAAGAGAAGTGTTGCCAGCAGGTTGAGGGAGGTGAGCTGTGAGGTCAGATGCTTGTGATCTCAAGAGCACATTTTTAGCAAACGTGAGGATAAACTTTCCAAAAGATGAGAAAACTAGGTGTACATGGTGTTGCTTACTGCAAGGTGCCAACAAGTAGAGCAGACTGTCAGTGCACAGAGACTAAAGGAGGAGGAGCAGTAGTGGACAAAGGATCTTCATGACAAGGCCTGTGTGCCATTCTTGAAGATGGAAACGGTGAGTTAGAAAGGCTGGGGACTTCCTGGTGCTGTTGTGGATCTCTGAAGCCCGGAGCTGAGAGGATCAGCCACTGACTTGGACAAGAGACTGGGGAGACCAGAAGATAGTGTGCAGGAGAGGCAACTCCCTGTGGAAGTACAGGGAGTAGATTGCAGCGTAATGAGCCAAAACCTGAGAGAAGAGACCTGTCTGCAGAGCTCTGGTCAAGTGGAGTGTAGTTACCAGCAAGCTGGGCTGAGCCCTAAGGTATGGTCTATGTGAGTTCTGAACTGACTGCTCTGTATCTGGTGACCACCGAGTGGCTGCCCTTTTGCTCACAGTAGAGCTCGGTCTGAGCATGTACAAGGTGACTTCAGTCCTTCTGAATCATGGCTTTGGACACTTCTGCTTCACGTGGTCATTAATGGAGAGGGAGAGATCTTATTTTGGAGTGAGATGCTGTGTTCCTGGATAGCAGTTGGTACATGGCAGCTTTGTCCAGATATACAGCTGACTTCTGGCTGGTGTCTGTCCTTGTCTAGCAGGGTGTTTCTCTGAGTTGTGAGCTCAGAGCTCAGAGCAGTTTTCCCATCTTCTCATGCAATGTGACTGGGTACTGTGCAAAATCATCATGGGATTCCAGGCAGCAGCAAATTAGTCACCGCTGCACTATCTTTGGAGGGTCAGACTCAACAGCTGCATGAGTCGCTTTCTCCCATTGCTAATCTGACTCCTGTGGTTGACTCAGCCATCATAAATAAACCGGCATTTTGTGCCGCAAGATAATTGTAGCTCTACAGGATATGCTTTGGAAGCCAGGTGCCTCCCTGCTGAATAGCTCTGCCTGCAGTTCTGATGGCAGCAGTACCTGCTTTTGTGCAGAGAACAAGTAGAAGGAGGCAATTTTTTTTGTGCATCTTTATTCTGCACAGGGGTATTCAGGCTAACAGAATAATTATGGACTGTTCAGAGAGGGTTGCTGCAGAATTTGGGCAGCATCAGACTTGACTGGTGAATGCTCACTTTTTTCCTCAAAATGAACTTTCCGAAGTTAAGCAGAGCCTGAACCAGATTTCTGGTCATCATGTATGGCTAGAACTGTCTATTTTGGAGCAGCCTAAATGCTGGCTATGAAAGCGATTAATTCTCTGCATAACTTTGTTACTACAATAAAGTTTGTTGTCTAAAGCAGTATATTCAGCTGATAGTTTTGCACGTGTCAGAATATTAATTTTGAGTTTGTTCTCTGTTCCAGGTGATTACGCTGGTTTCCCTGGATGTGGCTTGCTCAGGTTGCACAGCACCTACCGTCATGATCTCAAGATCTACGCCTCAGATGAGGGACGAGTTCAGATGACAGCAGCAGCTTTTGCAAAGGTCCTTCCTCTCTTTTGGGCATCTGTTAGTTCTGCTACATTAGTCTTAAAATATGTCAGTTCTAAAGGAAAACCTCTGGTGATGAGGAAGGAGCTGTCTTAGGAACTTCCCCCTCTCTGTTGGGAGGACGGTGGTACACTATGCTAATAGCAAGTGTACGGGGCGGTACTGGAAATCCAGTGTCGTTGCACATGTATGTTACCTTTAGTATCCTGTCCAGGATAGGACTTTGACCAGAGAAGGAGTTATTTATGGAGTATTGCTGGTGTTTGATGTTAGAGCACAAGTATTAATTGCCTACAAATTGAGTGTTTCTTGGATGACTGCCCAGCCAGAGAGGTTCTTCCTTGACTGCTGGATTTAAAAGGGGAATGAAATGTCTTTGGTGCAGTGTGGGGTGGGGGTTGGGGAGAAGACAGGTTCATCTGCAGTTAAAGCTTGAGCCAAGGGAAATCCTCTGGTGACCTTAGCTGTTCTTTAGAGCCTCTGCTGTATCAACATTTTCTACCGGAGTTGGCTGCTCAACAATTGCCTAGACAAATCTTGGGCTGCTGCAGGCAGAGCTGGCCTTTTGCCTCGAATAGCTCTAGAAGCATGCCAGAGTCACTGGTGACTAGGTGCTGTTGCTGTAAAACTGCTCTTCAAGGACAGTTGAGATTTCACTCAAGTTGACTGAAGGCTGGCCATGAATGAAACTACCAGAAATGTTTGTTGCTTGGGTTGTGCATAGCTGAAATCTTGTCCTGTGTTGCTTTAGGGTCTGCTGGCCCTGGAAGGAGAGCTGACCCCCATCCTAGTGCAAATGGTGAAAAGTGCCAATATGAACGGTCTCCTGGACAGTGACAGTGATTCCCTTAGCAGCTGTCAACACAGAGTGAAGGCACGACTGCATGAAATCATGCAGAAGGATGCTGAGTTCTGTGAAGAGGATTATGAAAAGGTAAAGCACCTGTGTGGCTTTGTTGCTTCCTGTATCTGGAAGGAGAATAGCATTGCTCCAGTGGTTTGATGTGAAGCCTGCTGGTATGTGAACAGTAGTTTGGTTAGTGTGAGATCAGTTCTGGTCAAAATTACAGGATATAAACAGAACTTAGGAAGGGAAAGGGCAGGTTAATAGCCCCTGCCCTTCTCCAAGTGAAAATCCTCAGTGTTGCTCCACTGTCCCCTTCAAGAATCATCATGGTACCTTCCTCTCCTTTTAGAAGTCCCAGTGCATTTTATTCTCGTGGGTGTGCTAAAAGAAGAGTTCTCGTGGTTTACTGCAGGCTGCCCAGAACAATCCCAGTTGCTGTGGACAGGGAGTATGCCTTGCCAGATTCTAGATCCGTGCTCTGTGCATGTGTGAACAGATCTTTTGGATACAAACCCTTTTGTGGTCCTATCAGTGTCTGATAACTGCAGAATAGAGAGCATGGGCTGCATCCAGCACAGCAACCAATAAAAGCACTATAGCTGCTTTTTCAACAAGTCCCCAAAACGCTATTTTTCCTGGACTCTCAGATCTGATTACCGGAATGATATCCATTACCATTAAGGAACATATTTATCACCTCAAAGAACTACTTAAAACTTCTATGAAGCCCTTCTGCTCAAGCACAGAAGCAAAGTGAGACAAGAGTGGATATTGTAGGTGGAGGGAGGTCTGATCTGATAGGAGCGGTTGTTTGCTCCCTCTGAGTTTGGTCCTGAGGAAGTTTTTAAAACTTGCCTAACTACCCTTAGGAATAGGCCAGCTTATTACACTCAGCTGGGAGCACAACTTTTGTACCTAATCAGAAAGTAGTACAGCTGCAAAAGGCAGACATTTTGTGTTCCCAGTTTGTAAAGATACTAATTAATCTCTACTGGTATCTTCTCTCAGCTAGCACCTACAGGCAGTGCTTCTCTGCTCAACTCCATGACATTTATCCAGAACCCAGTAGAGGTCTGTAACCAGGTGTTCACCCTGATTGAGAATCTCACCTCCCAAATACAAAAACGTCTGGAAGACCCAAAATCTGCAGGTGAGCATCAGAACTGGAAAGTGTCTGGAGCAGATTCATTTATTGTTATATCTTCAGAGCTCCCAAACATGACGATGGTTTATGTTTGTCTGTATCAAAGAAATTCTAAAATGAAATTCTCTATATGCTATTGATGTAGAAGTCTCCTATTCCACTTTCAACTACTGTTAAAGAGAGCTGTAATTTAAAGGAAATGATATGTGCATCTTGGGTTTAGAGTGAATGTAAACAGCAGCAGTACAGCCTGGAGAGGTATGCCTGATTTTTTCAAGCATTTCCTGGAGGGGAGCTCAAGACTATAAACAGCAAGTTTTTCAGTCACGATTTGCTTGTCTCTAAGAACTTTCCTAATAACAGTGCAGAGGTTTTAAAAAGGCATCTGTGGGACATTTCACACGATTTATGGCAGACATAAGCCGACAGGCAAGCAGTTTCACTTTTCTCAAGTATTTCAAGTAGCTTATTGCTGCAGGTTAAAACTCCATGCAACAGGTCCAGTGGCTTTTCCAGTCTAGGATTCCTGTGGGTGACATAATAATCAGAGCCCTTCTGTGCTGGGAGAAGTCAGTCATAGCTGTCACTTGAAATCTATGCAGAAGTAGTCAGGATGTGAATGTGGTTTGGTGTTCTCTGCTGTTTAGACCTGCAGCTGTATCACAGTGAGACTTTAGAACTGATGCTGCAACGCTGGAGTAAGCTGGAGCGAGATTTCCGCATGAAGAATGGGCGTTACGACATCAGCAAGATCCCTGATATCTATGACTGCATCAAGTATGATGTACAGCACAACTGTGCACTGAAACTGGAAGGCACAGCTGAACTCTTCAAACTCTCCAAAGCCCTGGCAGATGTGATCATACCCCAGGTATAGCCTGTCCTGCCTGTGTGACGATGTCTGTGGTGTCAGTTTCTGGCCCTTTCCCTGTCTGTTTTTTCTCGATTCTCTTGCACATTAACTCCCAAGGCAGCATATCACAGGTTCTTCTCAGATATATCTCTTAATGTTTGTATGAGGCCAAAACCATTTATGACTTAAGATGTGGCAGGGCTGGCTTCCTGGATGAGGATTCTAACAGCGTCAGAATAATGAACAGCTGACGCAGCAGCTTTTCCATGTTCATCGTAGTGCATTATAGCACAGCTTTGAGCTGAGTGTGTGTGCTATAGCAACATCCCATTCTCCACATACAAGATTGTACAGGGGAAAAGAGATTTCTGTGGTAAAGTGAAGGCTTTTTCTGGCAAGTTTGTTATTCTTGTCAAACTAGAACTTGTTCAGTTTGCAAAGTTGGCTTGCTTCTCACAAAGTTTATGCCCGTGAACAATGGGAGAGGAAAGGAGGGCCCCGTGCAATGGATTTCTGTATTCACCATTGTTCTGTCCCACTTCTGGCAGAAATGCTTTGTTTATATGGGATCAGCTTGTACTAGCAAGGTCCAATCGCACTTGTGCCCATGTAGACCAGAAGTGGTCTTCTAAACTTTTTCACAGTGCTCCTGATGAGATGCAGTTTGGCTATTTCCAGCATAGCACTTCAAGTTTTATCTTTGCAAGTAGCAGTTGTTGCATTAATGCTCATGCCAGGTCAGGGTATAAGTTTGTGTGTCATGAGAGGAGGTTCCCTGATGGTACTTGCACCGCTCAGCTGTTGGAAGAATACTGACGGTCATGTCTAGACAGATAGGGATTCTTGGAGGAGTCTCTGTCCTCTGTTACCCTCTGCAATATGTGGAAAAAAAAAGAGGAAGATGCTGGGTGACATTTCCCTTTCTGCCCTAGCTTAACTGTAGTGGTGCTTGTGGACAGGACTGTTGAAGTCCAGCCTCCTTTCATGTGAGGATGTGGCAAAGAACCAGGGCTCAAGGGTATCTATTGTTTTGTTCCTGCAGGAATATGGGATTAATAAGGAGGAGAAACTGGAGATTGCTATTGGCTTTTGTCTTCCTCTCATTAAAAAGATCCAGTTGGACCTACAGAGAACCCATGAAGATGAGTCTGTCAACAAACTACATCCCTTGTAAGGACTGTGCTGCATGCTGCTGCTGGTGGGGAGGGCAGCTTTGGAGCAGTGTGTGGGAACCATGCCAGAAGAGTGTACTGGTGTGGAAGGAGGCACTGAACATAAACTGAAGGACACACCGAGAGAGAGGCATGCTGGTGCTCCTAGAACTAGAAGGGAAATGGAAAGGCACATTGAGACTGCTGAGTGGGAGCATGGTGCCACAGAAGCTTAAACCCATTGTAGTTGGATGGTGGTGCCTTCATCCCTGTCTCTGCAAGGGGCAAGTGCTAGTATGATGAGGCCACCTCTGCCTCACCATGTATCTCCATTAGGATACCATAAAACTTGCTGCTTCTGTGCCCAATGCTCTCACTGTTTGTTCTGTTCCTGCTGCTCTTTGACAGTTCCCAGTGTGGGGTTATCTTATTCCGTTAAGCGTGCAGAAATGCTGCTGTATGATAGATGGCAATTCATTGGCCGGCTATGAGTAACACTGGGCTGATTTTGGTTTAGGTACTCAAGAGGAGTTCTGTCACCAGGTCGCCATGTTCGGACACGGCTCTACTTCACCAGTGAGAGCCATGTGCACTCTCTGCTCAGTATCTTCCGCTATGGGGGGCTCCTGGATGTAAGTGTCCCAGCAATGCTCACAGAGTAAGCCTCCCTGCTTTTTTTCAGTGGCCCTTTCCAAGGTGGACAGTGTACGTTTGTAGGTTGCCCCTCTAGCCAGCTCCCCCAGTAATGATGTGCATCAGTGGCCTCTGGCCCACTCCATCTCTGCTGTGTTTGCATGCTGCAGCTTCCTGCCTTTCTGGCACGTAGGAGGATTGTTCTTCCTCAGTCCTGACACTGCCTGCCTTGCTTGTACAGAGGCATGTTTTCTCCAAGAGCTGTCCTGCTGGTTTCAGATGAGTGGACCACTTACCGGTGTAGGAGGATAGCAGTATGAAGCGATGGGGATGAGGGAATTTCTCTCTTCCTGCTTCCTTCAACCCTTTATTTCAAGAGCTTGGTCCTGTTATTTAATGACTTTCTGTCAATTCTAAGTCAAGAAAATCAAGTTTGCTTACAGAGGAAGTGACTTGAAGTTGCAAATGCATAGGGGGTGCTCTCTACCAGAGGGACGGATGACACATTTTTAGGGGACTAACTCATCCAATCCAACATTCACTTGCTCTCATAACCTGCTTCCTGAAGGAACTGGCATGCAGACCCTGAGAAAAGCTCTGCTTTAGACTCCTCAAGAGACTCTGATTTATCGTCCCATTTTTAAGCATGGTGTTCTGAAATGTCTTGAGAGTTTGGGCTTGCTTAGCAGGTGTGATTTCTGATGTCTGTGGAAGCTCAGTGTATCTGTAGGCAGTGATCATGCAAATACCTCTGAATTGCTCACTGAATAGTATGCTACTTTATTCCCTGACTTGAGTGCCAGAGGATGCTGTGTTGCCAGCACAGGGATATTAGGCTGCATCTGGGTTTTTTTGTACTGGTGGGGTTCATTTCATGTCCATCAAGGTAGTGAGATGAGCATGAGTGAAGCAGGTAGTGAAGCAGCATGAGTGGCACTTCAGGTACGGCCATTCCCTAGCAGTGTTGGGAAACAATGAGGGGTGGGCTGCCCTGCCTTGTGAAGCCCAAGGGTCCAGCGTGACTCTGTAGACTTTTCATTCAGCATCGTGTAAAAGCAGCTTCACTTGGTCCCTTATTTAGCACAAGTTCATCCCTTGGGCTTTTTTTGACATTTCTCTAAAATACTCCGTTCTGTAGGCCACTATTTGAGAATGACTGTCTTTGGGAACCTGCTGTGGGTTATGCTTTTCTCCAGTCAGCATGGCATAGGGGGCTTGCAGCTGGATGTGCTCAGATCTGCACGTGGATTGTATGGGTAGCTGTAGTGTCCCTCTATGCAGTTGCTCCTTATTGTAAGCACCCCACCCTCATTGCAAGGTCATCTCTCTTCATGCAAGTTAAGCAAGGTGTTTTTTGTCCTGACAATGTTGTTATCTTGTGGAGAGACAAACTCTCTCAGACCCATTTCACTGAATGCTGCAAAATGTCTGCTGTTGCTTATTCCATGCGACTGTTTATGTGTATATATCAGGAAAACAAAGACCAGCAGTGGAAGAGAGCCATGGACTATTTGAGTGCTATCTCAGAGCTGAACTACATGACCCAGATTGTTATCATGCTCTACGAGGACAACAACAAGGTGAGGGATATAGCTGTAGGATAAAATCCTTCCTGCCCTGATGCAAGGCACAGTCCCCGAGAGATGAGTTCAGCTGGGAAGTTTGTAACCTGAGCTCTCTCCGCTTGTGAATAAAGATGGACGGATCGTTAACACAACTGCTAGTTTTTATTTTTAGGTGGGAGGCAGTGACCCAGTTAATGCTTGTTACATGTAAGTGGAATGCCACCCTGAGCAGTAATACCAAACTTAAGTAATCAATACTATCTATTTTAAAGCATTTCCTGAAGCAAAATAATTTGCTGTTTCTTAATATTAATTATAAATGAACAGTAGGAAAAAATAAATAAAACCAAATTATATTTGGCATTTTTTTCCAAATATTTCTAGAAAATATCCAGAAATTCCACATTCATAAACTTTTTTTATTTTAAAAATATACTGATATAGTTAGGGAAGTATATACTGATGTCTTCAGGAAGTAAAGAGAATCATTTAAAAAACAGCTGGAATGTGGAAGCTGATGGTGATGACCATAAGTAGGTTTGGCACCGAATTGCACATACTGAATCCCAGGTCCTGTGACTCAGGTCCTCTACTGCAGGAGGTTGTAGTGGGTGAGGGGAGCACTCCCTTTCCTCCATATGCTATAGAGTTAGAATCTTGTATTCACAGAGCTGATGTGGGGTTTTAATAGTAGAAGTGAAATATTTCCTAGTGCTGTTTGTCAAAAAACCCCCCCCAAACTCTCAACAGAGCTCTTAGGAGTGGGGTAAATCTGTTAGTAAGTAGAGATGGTGAAACTTTCGGTTTTGCATCATTAATGCCAGATATTGCAAAAGCTCTGGCTTCCCTTAAAAGAAAAATTAAAAAAAAAAGTAATATTAGAGACAGTTACTTAAATCTTGGAACAACCCAACTAAAGGTCCAGGAAGGAACCAATCTCTCCCTGCCCCAGTGTGCGCTGGTTTTGCAACAGGAGTGGATCGGAAGGGGGTTTAGGTTTGTGTGTATATATATATATATACATATAGCCCAATTCTGTTTTGGTCCTCTGGTGGCTGTTGTCACAAAATAACAACAATTTGAATGCCTCAGCTTTGTGCTATTAAGGGCTGTCCTTTTGGATGAGACAAACCTAGAGCCATTATGTTCATGGATTCTTGTTGCTTCCGCTTTCCTTCCAAAAGGATGCGCTTGGGATATGTGCTGCACCGGCATGGCAGGGTGGCCCAGGTCCAGACTATGCTGACAGTGGGACTGATTCTTATTTACTTATTCCCTGTGCCTCACGTTCACAGGATCCATCTTCAGAAGAGCGTTTCCATGTGGAGCTGCATTTCAGCCCTGGTGTGAAAGGCTGTGAGGAAGACAGAAACGTGCCCACAGGGTTTGGCTTTCGGCCTGCCTCTGCGGAGGTGAGCACGCTGCCCGGACACAGGTTGCCCTGCCTGCTGGGGATGTGGCGAGTGTGGGCCCGTCGGCAACCTTGCTGCTCTGCCAGGCTCTGCTGCCATCCAGCCTCCAGCAGCAATTTTTTCGCTGACCTTTCTCTTGTGCTTGCGGGCTGTTAGCGGGTTATGTTCCCTGCCTAACTCCGAGGGTTTGTCAGGGCAGTCTTTGAGAACGCTGGTTTCCTCCAGCAGAGGAGCTCAGAAGAGCTGGGAGATCCAAGGCTGGAGTCAGTGCCTGGGCAGTGCTTGCGAAGGCCACGTGCCTGTAGGTGTCAATGTTTCCTTACTGCAGAATGAGGACAAGAAAGCAGACCAAGGCAGCCTGGAGGACCTCTCCAAAGAGAAAGGCATCCATGAGCCAGATCGCGCACAGCAAAGGTCTCCGCAGCCTTCCGAGCCGGTCAGCATTCAGCGAAGATCACCGCTGATCAGGAACCGGAAGACAGGGTCCATGGAGGTAACAATGCAATGGGTGCCCTTGGTTGTTCTAATGAAGGTCTTTTGCTTGGTTTAGGTTTCCTGGCATTCCTTTTAACGTGCCCGAGTTTGAGTTGATTCTGGGAAAGGATCTGCAGAAGTTAAAGGGGATTTTTTGGAAGGCAGACCTCCCAAACTCCTCCTCATTGAGGAAGGATGGGGGAACACAGGTCAGAGGAATTGATGAGGAAGAGCAAGTAAGGAAATGCTTGAGAAACACAAGAATTACTTGGGTTACATGCTCTGTAGAGGCATCAATGTAACCAGCTACGAGATTGCATGCAACCTCTTCACCTAGCCATGGTGACATCTTTGCCTTCCCTCTTCCCTTAGACTCCAGCCTTTGCCTCTCACAGTTCAGCTCCACATTTCTTGTTCCTGTCTCCCATCTAAGATCTCATGCAAATCAGAGGTGTCTGCTAACCAGCGGGTTTATTACAGTGTTTAAACTGTCATAGGGTTTAGAACTGTCCCATTCACTGATCTGCTAAAGTAACAAAGATTGATTTTACTCTTCTTGCTTCTGTCCTTCAGGACCGTTATGTGTCATAAGGCTAGCTTCACAGTCAGCAGGTAGCTGGCACCTTCAAAGTGCTCTAGAAATTGCCCCTCCTTTTGGAGGGGTTTCACAGGCGTTTTTGCTATCTGTTTTCTGAACCAGTGAAAGCAGAGAGTTAGGGCTCGAGGTATTTGTTAGCTGGCTTCCATCTCTGTGTCACTCATGATGTAATCTTTGCATGCAGCACTCAGGGGGCTCTTTGTAACAGGCATGTACTAAGTTAAAGGGGATATACTTTCCTGCTGCTAAAGAAGGAAGTCTATGTCCCACTGATTCCAGCAAGAGTCTTGGGAGACAGGGAGCTCAGTACATGAGTCCCTTCATATTTTTGAAATCTCCACTGTTCCACAACCCAACACAAACTTGAAATTAAAATTGAGCATGCACTGTCACAATCTTAGCATATGAGTCCCTTTATGCTTCTTGCAAATTATGATTTTAAGGAAGAGACATATTTTTCTTTACCTTCAATTGACGTATAAAGGCTTTTGAGACCAGTGGGTAACTTAGAGCACGACACTGATTATACTATCTGTCTTTGCAGGTGCTATCTGAATCTTCTTCCAAATCAGGAGGTTATCGCCTCTTCAGCACTTACTCCAGGCAGTCTTCTGAGATGAAGCAAAGTGGCTTAGGTACTGTACTTGACCTGTAACCAGCCTGCTCACCTGTACCTCTGTATTTCTGTGGGCATCTGTCTGTCTCTCCACATATACATCTGACTTAAGTTCCTTGTATGTCTCTCTGTGTGTATTATGTCTTCTTTTAGTGTTACTGTTTAGACCACTGTAGAGACTATCTTACTGCATTTCCTTCTGTGTATGATCTTCTCCTTCAGCTTCTAGCAACAGAAGATGCACTTTTCATCCTTTCTAGTATGGGAGCAACAGAGCAAGCTGCGTATTTGCAGGTTGGCCTTCTGGTTCCATGTTGTTATCGTTTGTTATACCATTTCTGAACTTAGTAGGAAGAGATGATTTTGTGTAAGAACTAGCGTGCTTTCTTTTCTGCAAAACAGTAGTTTACATGCAAAGCTGCTCTTCATGTAAGACTATTATATTTCTACCTTTGCTTCATAAAGATCTCTTGTATGGAACAGATCTGTCATCTGCAACAGTGTTTGACAGCTCTCTAATTGAGCTGGAATCCCTGGTTAGCCATTCTTTGCATGGTAGCCAGTGGAAGAGACTATTTTGGGGCACTTGGTGTTCTCTGCCTGTCCTTGAGAGTACCATTCCCTGTCATCCTAACCTAAACTGTGTCTTAATAGTTGAAATTCTTCCTGAAACAGTTTTGCTGAAGCAAGATCTTTTTGGAAACTGAAAAGCTGTCTTTGCTGTCATGAGGTTCAAAGATAGCTGTGAAACCTAGATCTTGCAGATGACTAATAAGCACCAGGAGGTGGAAATGCCCAAGTTATGCCCACTTTCTTTTTCTTTAAAACTGTTTTTGCATTATGGCATGGCCGTAGACTTGCAGCAGTTCTGACTCATCAGTTCTTTACTCAGTTATGTGGACATCCTGCAGCGAAGAGATTTCTGAAAGGCCTGATCATGTCTTTGTCACTTTTGAATGAGCTGCTGCTTTGGAAGCTAATTCTTACCAAGTAAGGGGAATTTTCTTCAGAGTAGTTAGGAAGTATCCCTGGAGTCTGCCAGCTATGCTACCAGCCAGTTGGAAAAGTCTAAGAAGGAATCGCTGATGCATGTTATTTTCATAAAGGCACAATAGCCTTGGCCATAGTGGATTTTGAATGTGCTATTTCATGTGGTGCATCTACTTACTTCTGCCTTTCACAGACCACCTGCAGGATTAAGTAAGCTGTAATAGACTACCTTGCTTAGGCTTGAAGAAACCTGTGGTTATTCTGTGAATACCTGTGAAGCAATATGAGAATTTCTGAGATGGCACACAGTCAAGGAAGTGCATCTGCTTGGAGAATTAATGAGTACATCAAATGCTTCATGCAAACTATCTTTACTGTTTGGATGTCTGAGTACCTGAAGGCATGTGCTCCGGAAAGCAGATACTGCAGCCTGTTTACTGCAGCCTTTTCCAGGTTTCTGAGGAATGTCTGTTTTGGCAACAGAGAAGACTACTACTCTACTGGACCCTTGTACAGCACTACTTTTCCTTGACAACAAAATTTGAAATGTGATCCTAGCAGGTTTAATTTCAGGTTCTTGCCTGACTTGCCTTGCTGGGAAGCCTTTGCTGGTCACTCTCCCAACTGTGAAGCTCTGCAGAGTAGGAACTTTGAGTAGGAACTGATAGACCTGATCTGTGACAGTAAATCTCTAGCTGGATACTCAGCCCAGCCATCGTTCTTCTCTGTAGAGTCTTGCAGCTGCAGGCACAGAAGAGTTGAGCAGGAGAGACCTGTGGTGCAACACTAGCTTGTACAATCCCTGTTTATTAGGATGTCTGTGTTTCTGTGAATTTCTCTTAACCTGAGAACTGTTAAGAAGAATGATGCCTCTTTACCTGTAAAAATCAAGCTCTTCAAGGAATCTTCCTGATTCTTTTTCTGCCTGTTTTGTAGAAATCTAATTTCTTCCCACTTTAGGATTTGAAATGTACTCTCTCTGGGAGAAATAATATAGAACTCATGGGAGCTTGAACTTTGGCTTTAATGCTTGTCTCAGCAGCTGTGCTATGAGGGGGTTCATTCAGATACTACCTGCTGTTTCTGAGCTTTTCTGAAATTGACCCTGTCTCCTGTTGCCTGACCTTGTCAGTGGCTGGCTATCGTTGTCTCTGGGAGAATGGATTCTCTGGGAGAATGTCTGTTCAGGTATAACCTCATATGTTTAGGCATGCAAGAATGGGGAGCAGGACAGAGCTCCTATAATAATCCTGCTGCCATACCTGCCAGAATTGTGTCTTTACTGTAATTTAAAAAGATTCCTTGAAATGTCTGTTTGGAAAAGGGGCGGGCTGCAGCTTGCTTTGTCTATGCAAAGTGGTGCTTTGGAGTATGCCAGGTTTTTCTGGGCAGGAGCGAGTGCATTATTGTGGTTTGTCTGCAACAGTGTGCATGCTTCTAACTTGAGAAGCCTAGGGAAGTTTCAGTGCCTTTCTTTGCTTGCAAGAACACTTCAAAATGGGGTAAAATCACTCCTTGCTGTTTGAGCAATAGAGGTGGTGTATTGCTGGTGGGCATGAAGCTTTGTGCTGAGACGCACATTCCTGTAGGGAAGTAAGGGATGTCCATTTTTTAAACGTCTGAAACATTGAATGTACATCTGAAAATTAAATACACAAAAAAGATCCAGCACGTACAGTAATTTCTAGCAAATGTTGCTACATCTTAAATCCAAATGGCTAGTGTACCATTATGTTCTTTAGGATGTGCGCGCGCGCGTGTGTGTGTGTGTTAACTTTGGCTACAGTGGTCTCCTAGAGTTCACTGTAGACAATTGCTGTCGTCCGTAGAGTCATCTTTGTAAATACTCTTCTGGCTTAAGGATGCTAACAAAATGCTTCTGTCTACTGTAGGATAGCAGAAACACTGGGGTATCCTTAGCTTAATGATTAGTGGCACGAGGTTGCTCAAGATACAAAGTCATAAAAATCTGTTCCATTTTTATCTGCCAGTAAATGAGTCTGTTGGGCTTTTTTATTGTTGTTTGTTTGTTTGTTTGTTTGTTTTTAAGCCATGGAAGGATGATTAGGAGCATCATCCTGGCTGCTGCTTGACAAAATTTTGTTTGCATTCTGACAGATTCCAGTGCATGCTGAGTCAGCACTGAGCTTCAATTTAAGGCATTAGGAGGAAATTTTCTAAGACTTGTGTATCAGTCACCTTGCAGGCAAGAGTTCTTTGACTGTTTGTCCAAGGACACGTATGTGCTAGTCTGTCCTGTGGAAAGCTACCAGTGGTGTCACAGTGGTGGAGTAGCTTAAGTTCAGTGCATATGAGAACTCTTTCGGTCATCCCCCACTGTTCCCAGGAGCAGATATTGTCAGCTTAGACTGAGCTTATATGTGATAACTCAAAACTCTGTATCTGTGTGTTTTCTCCAAAGAAGCTCTGGCTAAAAAGGAGCTTTGCAGAGAAACAGTTGGGGTCCTGAAGAGCAAGGAGCGGACATGAGGCAGCAGCATGTCCTTACAGCAAAGAAGGCCAATGGCATGCTTTGCTGGATTAGCAGGAGTACAGCCATCAGGCTGAGGGATTTGGTTCTTCCCCTTTATTCACCTCTTGTGAGACTGCGTCTAAAGTACTGCTGTCCTGTCCTGGGCTCCCTAGTGCAAGAAGGGTGTGGATGTAGCGGGTGTAAGCCCACTAAGGGGCAGTGGAGGTGGATGGGGGTTGAAGCACATGACCTGTGAGGAGAAGCTGAGAGAGCGGGGCTTGTTCAGATCAGAAGCTGTGGGGAGTGGAGACCTTAATGCTGTTCAACCACCTAAATGGGAGGTCACAGAGAAGACGGATACAGACTGCCCTCCAAGGCACGTGGTGATAAGATGAGAACCAACAGACGCAAGTTGCAGCATGGGAAATTCCATTTAGCTAGGAGGAGCAAATTTTTCACCATGAATGTGCCAGCTGTTGGAACAGGGGCCCAGAGAGGTTGTGAAATCTCCTTTCTTGGAGGTATTCAAAACTTGACTGGACAAACCCTAGCAAGCTGATCCAAGTTGGCCCTGCTGGGGCATTGGGAAAGAAGCCTCCAGAGGTTCCTTCCAACCTAAATCATGCTATGCTGCTGTATTTTAGAATCAAGAGCTGCTTGCAATATAGGCAGGATCTTTTTAACAGTAGTAACAGTTGCACTGTTCCAGTTAAATACTAATAGGCAGTATGTCAGTTTTTTTGCCTTGGCAGACAAGGTGGAACAAGATCTACCTGCCTGTTTTTGTATGAGGGAGTAATGTTGTTTTTAGCCATTGGTATTCTCAGTACAGAATGCAGCATCAAGACGGTTTAGCAGAGAATTTATAGCCAATCAGTGGCTTTGTCTGGCCCATAATAAGGTTTTGTCTCACTCACAATTGCTTTCCTCAATTGAAAGAATCCTATTTCAAATGCCCGATGTTCCTAAATATCACATAAAGTCAAGTCACTCTACAGAACACTGTGCCTTAGAGAAACAAACACCAGCAGTTGCCAAAGCCACCGGTATTAGGTTGCCCTCCAATGCATGAGGCCATCTTGCATGCCATATTCCTTGCCATAGGGTAAGCAAAGTTCCATGCTGTGTGTGCATCTGGTGCTTTGCAAGGGTAGTTCATGGAACAGTTGGACTACTCTGGAGTAGCAAGACATGACCAAGTGGATGTGAGATATCATCTGGGCAGCAGCTTGTGAAAGAAAGCTCTCTGGTCACATTGCTTTTCTTACTGCTTGACAGAGTGATTAATCCACATTTGCTGATCAACAGATCAGGCAGTCCTTTCTTCTCCTTGGTGTCCTACAGAAAAAGGAGCTTTCCAAAGAGAATGGGCAGAAGAGCAGAGAAATGAAGCCCTGTGACATGAACATTAGTGATTTGGCATCCTGGCTTCTCTGACATGAGTATGTAGATTTGCTGACTGGAGGGCGTCAAGGTGTTTCTCCTAGGTCAGGGCACGAAAACCAAATGGAAATAAACCCCTGGACAGAGTTAGGAACTTTCCTGGTGCTGAGTTTTGGGCTACCTGTTGTGCATTTGGCACTGCTGAATTTAGAATGGGGAATACTGCCTCCCTGTGCTCCCCAGCATCATTTTTTTGTCCTGAGATTGCCTGTGAAGTGGCCAGTTCGTTCCTCATTCTTTGACTAACCCTGCTTTTCTGTAGTTGCATGCAGTGGAGATATAATACTAACACCTTCCATGCCTTTCCAGGGTCACAATGCACCGGCCTGTTTAGCACCACTGTGCTGGGAGGCTCCTCCAGTGCCCCCAACCTCCAGGACTACGCACGCAGCCATGGCAAAAAGTTTGCCAGCAGCCTGACATACAAAGACGGTATGTGTGTTCCCTGTGCAGCAGGTGGTTAATTTGTGGACTTTGGTGTCTCAGGATGCTCCTGAGGCAAAGACTTAGACTGCTAAGAAGAATGACAGTTGAATGTGTATATTCGCCGCGTATACAGTAACGCATTTTATCATATCCCAAGAAATTGTGATCCTTGCTAGGACAAGATAGGAGCTGACATTGTGTGAGGAGTTTTATGCTGATGTATGGCATTGCTGGGGTCTGATTTTGGTCTGACATTTTAATACTACTTGCTGTTGTGGGGGAGGATTTATTGGTCTAGATATTAAATAGGTTTATCCTGATACGGAAATCCAGCACATCACATCATCTTGCTTACCTTGGTGATCTAGCTGATGCTAAATGAAACTTTTGTGGAGACAGTAATCCTCACCCTATGGAAGATGGAGCCATCCCAAAGGCAGAATGATATGCTTGGCAGTAGATAAGATGGGTACTTTTCTGGGCACCCAGAAAAGTCCGAGGTAGCTGTCAGAAAGTAAGTGTAATATGCCTGCAGTGCTTGAGGTAAGTGGGATACTTGGATGAAATACTGCAAAAGGACCGGAAAGTCTAGTTATTGTGCAGTTCTGCAGAAACTGCCTTACATTTTACCAGATTGTCTTGCTGAACTTTATTTGGGTCATTAGTTTAAATGTTGCCCAATGCACATGGGTGAAGAGGTGTTGCCAGCTGCGGATTGATCTGCAGTTAGTACTAGTGCGTTATGCATTGAGAAGCAGAGAGTGTGTTGCTACTTTCAAGAAAATTGGAGCACAGGGAAAGACACAGGTATCCTGGAGGAGTTGGAGGGGTGTAATGCACAAGTGCAAGTGTCCGTTGTGATCCCGATAAGAAAGGCACTCAGACTCTGTAAGTACTGATTAACATACCATTTGTTGGAACGCTGAGTTGAGCAGCATTGAACGAAGCACTCCATGGATAGGATCTGCACAGCGTGCTGTGTCCTAGTTGGAAATCCACCTAATGTTGCAAAACTTGGGCTTCCCAGCATCTGAACGGATTTAAGATTATCTATCCTCTCTTTTTCCTTTTTGTGTTGGTTCTAACAAATGGTATTTTAATCAATACTTTACAGAGTCTGAGAGCCTTTCTTGTCTGGATCATAACAAACACTAGCACTGGTGGATTACAAGGTGGGGAGATGATTAAGGCAGTGGTTTGCGGCCTTTGGGGAAAACAGGAGGTTGGTTCATTTGGACTTTTGTCCAGTTCTGAGGCAAGGAAAATGGCCTAGCAAATCAGGGTGGAAAGATGCTCTCCAATTCTCAGACCTATTGGAATCTCATGAATGCCGTTGTATTGAGACCATTGTGTATACTGGCTTTCTGTGCTGCTTTTCACTGTGTAAGAGAAAACTGTGTTGCTTCTCACCTGCCCAGGGAGCTCCCTAGCACACAACAGGCTGTGAGTGACAGAGACAGGGAGGGTGAACTGGGAGGATTTTAAACCCTGCTGTACCAGTCTGAGCTGCTCAAGGCAGCAAGTGCTGGCTACTCATAGGTCCCAGAATAAGCTCATGGTGTTTGGCACAAGATGGGGGTGTGAATACCAGGGGAGCCGCTGAAAAGGCCAGCAAGGGCTCTGGCTGCTTTTCTTCCATAACTCTGCAAGCAGCATGAATCCAAGGCAGCACTAATTCTGAGTGAAAAGCATCAAAGACTGCTTGCTCTGTATCCAGCTGGGAATAGAACAGATTCTGCTCAGTTCTGGTGCTGTGCTGCCTTTCTCTGTAGGCTGTATAGTAGGAGTGTGCCTGCAACTGGCTACTCGCATTCAAGGTCCAGAGCAGAGTCCTGCTGCATTAGCCTAAATTCAGTGACAAGGTCTCTGTGTGCTGAGACGCAGTTGTACCCTCGAGTACTTAAAAGGCAGACTTATTTAACTAGTGTGTGACTAACACAGCCCAGAATTATTCATCTTGATGTTACACTTCTTTTTTCATGTTTCTTAGTGTGCTATGGTACCCTGTGCTACCAGCGTCTTGCTGCAATAAGAGCAGTTGTGAGGAAGAAGCGGTGGGCTTGGAAAAACAAGTAGGAGGCAGAAGGGCGTTTAGCTTCTGGGGAAGGTAGCTTGGAATGTGAAATAGGCCCCTGATCTGCATATTCCTGCTTAAATGAGCACCAATGAAATGCTAAACAATGGCATTTAAACCAAATATTACTAGAGCTAAATACAGTAAGTGACACAGCAGCTACAGCAGACTCTTGGAGTACATTGGTATCAAGGCCTTTTTCACAGTCGTCAGGCTAGTAATGTTTAAAAACCTTCAGATTCTGGAGCACATCTTTGCATGAACTCTTTGATATTTTTTCATGGCTGTGATGCTTCAAGCGTGGTGCATGGCTTATAGCACTTCATCAAAGACTCGCTCAAGTGAAGTTAAAATGGCCCTCATTTCTGAAGTCTTTTTTGCTTGGGGCTGGAAGAGGACTAAGGAACACTTCAGTGGAAAGTTGTATCCCAACCTCAGGTTGAGCGAAGGTCCACTGATGGTTGTGATTTGAAGTTGGCTTGTCTGAAGCCAGGGATCCAGTAAGCTATGTTGCAGTACCATTTAAGTTGATGTGCTATAAAGGCAAGGGGGAGATGTGGGGTGGAATGGAGGTGGTTACCAGCTGGCTGACTGCAGCTCCAGGACTTCTAAGGGATTGCAAGTGTAGGGAAGATTGTCATGCTCTATTTGTTGGGTGTAAAGAAAGAAAAACAATTTTAGGGCTCTTATGCTGGCGAAGAAAATTGCAGCAAGTTTGAGAGTTGGTTTAAATATATTATTTGACCAAGTCAGTGGATGTAGCTAGAGAAGCACAATGGGAGTGTGGAGCATAAATTGATATGTATATCTCCTAACCTTGGTGTAGAGGGACAGGCACACAGACCCCATTGACTAGGTAGAACAGACGCCTGAAACATGAAAGAGAAATAAAAGCATTTTCTAATATTTCCTAAAAGTTCCTAAATAGCAGCAAAAGGTATGATTGGCTGGGGTCTCACATCAAATCCTACATACAGATGGTCTGATTCTTTCCCATGATAGCTGAGGAATTTCCAGAGTGGGAATAAACTGAAGTTTTCAGCCTTTTTTTTTTTGGTGCATATGGAGACTAATCCATGTCTTTTAAAGCGCATCTGTTTGCACCCCACATCTAATGCATAGAATCTGTCCTTGCACTGTCTTTCCAATGTGTGATTTCTATGGGAGAGCTTGGCCTGGCCTGGGACATGGCCAGGAGAAGCCTGAGGACCACTCTGACAGGCGTACCCCAAAACCTCTTCTGTACTGAAATGCTTTGAGCAACAGAACTGTAGAGGCATGTCTTCATGGGTCTTCTGTTTGTTCCCTAATGAGTTACTAAGATTTAGCTTTAAACTCATAAATAGCTCTGTTTAGCTTGCGTTAAGAGGATGTTTTGAGCTGCACTTACCTATGCCAGGGCTCTTCAGTTCCTCTGCACAATGGTTGTCATTTTCCTTGGGCAGAGGTGAATCCTGAGAACTGTCCTCCTGTGGTGCTGCTGCTTGCTTGGCCATGTGCTCCTGTGGCTGTGAGCATGGCCTAACCGCATCTTGCACTGGACTGAGCCTGGGTTGCTCTCAGGATGGCTGGAAGTGTGGTGGGAAGGTATGAGATGCTGTCTGTGACTGAGAGAGTGTGGCTGAAGTCTTTGTAGTGTCAGGGGAGACCCTGGCAGGGCAGTGCAAGGGAAGCGGGGAGCCAGCAGAGTGCGAGGAAGCCAAGAGGTTTAGTCAGACCCGCAGGTAGAGAGTGCCCAGGGTGCTACAGCAGTGCCAACGGGAGCATGTGTTATGGGGGTCAAGGAGAAGGTGAACCTGAAAGGGTAGTTGCAAGCATATGAAGGTCGGGGGATCCTTAGAAGTAGGCTGTTAACTGAGATGATCTGTTTTTATTTCCTCAGAGCTCTTGTCTATGCCAGCCGTAAAACGATTTTCTGTGTCGTTTGCAAAGCATCCGACTAATGGTACGTTTGCTTCCTTGATTTGACGTTCCCTCACACTTCTAACCCCATGCTCACATTCGGTTCTCTCTGCACATATTCTCCTCTCAGCCTTCTCGTGTTTTTTTGTGTCTGTGTATCTGGTGTCCAAACATGTTTCACCTTCCCCCATTGCCTCGTTGTAACTAACTTGTTCATTCATCCTCTGTTACTGCTCAGTGGTTCCTCTCCTGCCCCCCAAAGCATTTGTGTCCCCGGTGAAAAAGCAAGAGCAGTGGCTCTGTGAATGGACTCCTAAAGCAGCCTTTAATTCCACAGCTGACAATAAAGCCTTCTTTCATGCTCCCTTTTCGGGGGTTGGGGGTCGGGGGGAGAATACCATTGGATTGTGGGGGGGCGGATATCCACTCCGTATTCTATAAGAGCACCAGCAGCTTAGGTCCTCAGTTTCTGCAACGCAGATTTGCAGGACCAAAACAAGGATAGCCTGAGGCTACCCGTGTGTCACCTGGAAGAGCACAGTCTAGGGTGGGGGAGAAGGAGGTGCTAGGTGGGAGAGAAGGAGGTGCTAACAGCATTCCCTCTGTGGATGGTATTCCTCAGCACAGTCGTCTGAGGAGTACTGGTAACCTCATGGCTTCCTATTTGCAAACTTGTCTGTTAGGGTGGTCCCTTGGTTACTCCAAGCATGGTGGTGTTGGTGGGAGTAGGCTCACCTTTCCTGCAGACGTTATCCTGGGAATGGTATCTCTCCAGAACTTTCCCTCATCTGCTGTTGGTGGACAATGCTGGCTTGGGCCTGCCGCCTTCCTGAGGTAGGAGGGGATCGGCACCATGCCACCCAGGGTGATGTAACCTGCTTCACTCCTGTCATGCCAGTAGCTATGAAGAGGCTGGGTAAAGAAGGATGTCTGACAGTGCTTCTGTTGGCTCACTATCTCTGCTTCATATTGCTACTAACCTAACACCCGAACTGTGAGTCTTTTGAGGTTAAAGACCATTAGCTCTGTGGTAGCAGGTGCCTTGAACTAGTGTTTATTATCCAAGTCTTGCACAGAAACTTTTGAAAAGGTTTGTTTCACAGCACCACTCCTACCTCATGGCTCCTGCTGTTGAGACAGGTTAGAACCAAAGCAGATCACTGAAAGATATCAGGTTAAGTATTTCTGTCTTCTGTGATCAAGGCTGCTTCTGCAATCTTGTTGCTTAGTAAATATGAAGAAATTGTGCTTTGTGTCTGGAAGATGAAAGAAATTCAGAAGACTGTTATGAAGACCAAAGTTTTGGGAAAGATGAAGGGGAAGGGGCAGCTAAATGTGGCTTTATTGTTTCAAATATCTGAAGGGAACCTATTTTCTGTGTTTGCTTGGTTTTGTTTTTCCCAGAATGGCCAACTGCTTGATTTGTTTGTATGTCTGGATGCCATCTGAGCTCACGTGGTGTATGTCAGCAGGATGTGTCGTTCTATCTTGCCAGCAAAACTTGTACCAATCACCAGTCTTTCCTAAGCCACACTGTAAAGCAACTGCCCCCGCCCCAAACACAATAAAGTGAAACTGGGCATCAGGTTTTTCCCAAGAACCCAATGAATATTTCTAATGGCAAAGTGCTCCTTAATCAAGAAAACAAAGACAGAGGTCCAGCAGGTGTGAGCTTGAAGTTAGGCATATTTGGTCTAGGCTTGGCACTGGTTTTAGCAGGATGTTTAGACACATGAACCACTTGCCTGAGGATGCAAAAGCTATTCACAGCTCTGAATCTGGATTTTGTTTCTGAAGAGCTGCCTCTGTGTGGTGAAATGGGATGGGTGAACCAGAGCAGTGGCCAAGCACAGCATCAGGCCAGATGCTTTATGCCCTGGTCTTGTGAGTCCTGGGAGCGTGACATGAGTCCTGAGGCTGTATACATGGATGAGAAGACATGCCTGCATGCTACTATCTTGTCAGTCATGCAAGGACATCACAGAATATTGCACAGGGCTGTTCTGAGAGTCTAGAGAGGGGAGGTCAGCAATTCTGTGCCCCCTCTGTTCTTCCACACTCTAAGCATTATGCTCTCAGTCAAACCCTGCTGTCCCCCAGCGTCCCTTCCACAGCCTCCGGTCGTTTGATGCTGGGCCATTTGCTCTCTTCCATGTGCTGAGGTGGCTGGCTGTGTTTGGATGCAGGACTCGAACGCTCTGTTGGCAGTCGATGTCTCAGTTGGGGGAGGGCGAGTGTGGGCCTGACCTGAACTGTACTGGACTTGGAACGTGTCCTAAAATATATTCGCTTGTCAGACTTCAACTTACAAAGATGAAACCTTGCTGCTCAGGGACTGCCCCTGCACTGCAGCTGTGTTTGGCAAAGGCTGGGCTGGGTGGGAGGCTGGCCTGCTGCAATGTGACTGGGGGTGTGTAGATCTAAGGGTATTCCTGACCTGCTTGCTGCGGGAGGGATTGGGCTTCAGTGTGTGGTGTGGGTTTTTCCCACCCAGCGGCGCTGGTGCTGGCAGCTCCATCCCCACATCTCCACAATTTCTCTATCCCCAGCTGCACCTGCCCCTCTCCTCTCACTCTCTATGGCCCCCTTTCCTCCAGATGCGTTTGAGCACCACCACGTTGCCCAGTTGCTGCGCCGTTTTTCCTCTGACTGTACCACGAGCCGGAACATCTCCCTGGATGCCACTCTAGCCCATCACCTCCAGCAGTGCTCCTACCACCTGCGCCTCTTCAGGAGCTGGCTGATCTCAGGGCAGGATGACTTGGAGTGTCTTTACGGTACTGCACGCTGCAGCTGCCTTGGTCCTGTGCTCTTGTAGCTGAGCAGGGACCACTGTCTGCTTGAGAATGCAAAGTATGCTTTGCTTCTAAAAAGGAAAGCATTTCCCTCACCGCATCCCTTAAATCTCTGGGCTGCTGCTGCAGCAAGCTGTGTGGGCTGTTGGCACCCGGCAGTTTTGGAGCCTTAGGCAGTAGCCTTTCCACATGGAGCCGGTGCTCTTCGTGTGGCTGTAACTGTGCTCTTTCCATCTTTGGCAATTGTTCGTTGCCTCCTTCCTTTAGCCAGGGTAAGCCCTTAAGCTTCCTTCAGGTTAGGTGCTGAGCTCCTACCAGTGTGACGCCCTGCTGACACGATACCCCTGTGCAGGTCTCAGTGGGGTGCTGCAAGGTGTCCCATTATTAACAGAGGAACCAAAGTGAATAGTAAGAGTATGGGAAGAAAGAAGATTAAGGAGGCGCTGCAGCTGGTCACATGCAGAGTGAACTTGCTGTGGAAATTTTGGGGAAGTGAGTGCTTCTGGGATTGTGTTGTTTCTCGAGAGACCCCATCTAGAGAGACAGGGTAGAAACTGAGCTTCTGTGGCTGCATTGCATGGCATCTGTTCTGCCCATTAGGACCTTTGCAGCGTGTCGTGTGTCTGGTGGGAAGAGGTAGGCAATTTCAGTATTGAATCTAGATGTTATAAATCAAAGCTTGCTACTGTTTCTCTGGTATTTGTCAGCCTCTGGCACAGACGGGAAGTCTGATGCACTGAGGTCTCAGTGCTTCTAAGACAAGTAGAAAGATTCCTCTCTGAGAGGCGCAGCTGCTAGTGTTTACCTTGCACCATAAAACCTGCTTGGTGCATGTGGCTTGCTGAGCTGTGTGGTGTGATGCATGGACCTCCTTTTTCATTCAGACCCACAGGTGGAAGGGGCAGAGACAGTATAGCTTTTCATGTAGTGAAGCAACAGGATCAAGCATTTTCATAGCCTGGAAAAGAGAATTTTTCTTATACAGTCTGTTTTTTCTTGATATAGCCCTTTCTGTCAAGTAGGCAATTTGGAGATGGCAGTTACTTTTCATATATAATTAGGACAATCCTCGGTCTCCTAGCAACAAATACTAAAGAGGAGCAAAATTGCTTCAAGGGAAGAGATGCTGGAACACAGCAGACTGCTCCAAAGCCAAAGCTGAGCTTCTCCTGCTGCAGATCTCAGCCATCTCCTGTGAGCTCCGGTAGGGAGAGGAAATGAACTCAGTGCTTTGGGCAGCGATATGCCAAATATTGCAGCATGGTGCTGGGTTGTGCAGCCTGCCCTAATGCAGCCAAACATATGCGTTACGTACCTCAGCGTAGCAGCCTTCCTGTGTGGAAATCAGATCTCTGCAATCAGTGAGTTCTTTCTTGCTGTTTTCTCAGTCTGTCATCAAGCCCACAGTTAATTAGCATGCTTGGGATTCCTGCTGGGGTTCTTCTCAGAGCAGACGTTTCTCCGGTCTCTGTAGCTGACAGCCCAACTTCCCCAGCTTGTGAAAACTACATACTCCTATCCTCTCTTTCTTGGCTTTCAACCGTACTTCTATCCACACAAAGAAAACATGAATTAAAAGATAGAATCAAGGAGTTAAAAGTGTGCAGTTGGCATCCATAGTTGGAAAGATCAGCTCTGAAGCAATCTGTCTGGGAACCTGTGCTTGTCTGTGTGGTCATAGCTGGGAAAAAGAAGAGTGAAGTAAGTTCATGTTGGTAATGAATTACAGTGGTACTGAAGCCAAAGGTCAGCTGTGAAGAAACAGAGAATGACCCTGTGATAATGAGCGGGCAGTAAAACAGCAGGTGATGTTCAGTGTAAATAAATTTAAATAATAAGGGGAAACAGCCCCAAATTCATATATAAAATGGTGGGCTCTGATCTGACCATCACCACTTGGGATCATGTGGGAAAGGTAGAAATTTGCAGTCTGGGAAAGATGTTTGTGATAGTGGTCGGAGTGGCCTGGAGAGGGTTGGTGGGGATCCGCAGTTCAATGTTGCAGTACAGGAGCTAGGAGGTTTCTAGTGGAGTGAGTAGAGGCAGCTTCAGACAGAAGTGATTTTTTCCGTGCAGAGTGAAAGTCCTCACCACAGTACATGGGGGTGTTAGGAGCTTAACTGAGTTCAAGGGGAGACTGGAGAATATGGATGAGACACATCAGGTTCAGAGCAGTTCTGAGCTGCAGGTCACTGGAGTTTGGGGGACTGCTTGGGGGAAGAGTCACTACATGCTGTCTAGTCTCGTACCCCTTCATTCGTAGCCACTTCTGGCACTGTGGGCAGAGAGGTGCTGAACTAGGATAGATCTTCAGGCTGGCTGTACAGGCTTAAATTTAGAAAGGCCGGTTAGCAAAAATCCTAGTTCATGTACATATTGTGTATGCATATATAAACACATGCAAATATATGTGTGGCATATTGGAGTGCTCCCAACAAAATAAGGCTGGACTGACCAAGCACGTTGGAGAGGAACTCGCTGAGTGTGCTTTCTCCCATGCCCTTCAGAATCTGTGCTCAGACTGGGCAAGTGCTTCTTTACTCCAGAAGAGCTGGCATACAGACCTTTGGCGTTACAGACCTTTTGGGGGTGTGCCAGGTGCCATTGGTCTGCCTGTTGCTTTCAGGATCTCCATTAGAAAGGAACAGGTACCCTCTCCGCTCCAATGTAGAGTTCACAACTGGAGAGCTGGGTAGTAACTCGGCGACTTCTGCTAATCAAATTGTGCGTAGTAATGTTCAGAACTCTCAGGCAAAATTATAATACACAAAAAGGATTGCTTTGGACCAGAAAGACTTCTCACCTGAGTCTTCCTTGCCCTCTGTCTTTGTCTGTTGGCTGACAGCAGTTTGGCTGCTTTCTACTTGCCAGCCTGCTGCAGCAGCAAGTACATTCTCTCTTTTAACAAGCCCACTCTGCTAATAGAGAAGCTTGCCGTATTTGGGACCTCAGCTCAATCTTAGTAAAGCTGAGGAACATGCCATTTGGACTACTTGAAGACTGCTCCTTGTCATGCTCACTAGCCAGGAAGTCTGCTGGCTCCCAGGTGATCTGCTGAATTACCAGCTCTGAGGGATAATCACACCAAGACTGGTTTCATTCCGGGGAGTGCATGTGTTCCATATAAACTCAAACTTTCCCAACTCATATTACACAGTAAGCTTTCTTCTTGTCTCTCTGGGACATACATAGAATTTAGGAAACTTTGTGTTACCTTGATTCAAATTAGATGCTTCCTCTTAATGAAATGGTATTGACTTCCTCTTGAGGGTTTAGACTGGGTCATCAAGAAGATGCAAATGAATTCAAGGTCTTGTTTTCCCCCTTGTTCTTCCCTTTTCCCAGTATAAAAATCTGTTTATTTTAGTTCTGCTGCTAACGCCTTTGGTTGAATTTTCTTTCAGACTTCAGGGTGACTGAAGGAGAGATAGCTAAATGGATGAAAGTACCCATTACATCTGCAGTGAAAGAGCGGTGGGGTAACACAGCATACAGGGTTCACTCAGAGATCTGTAATGTATTTGCTTGCCGTTCAAGCCATGTAATCATAAAGCAGGTGTTGGCTATTTCAGAATTCATCATTGTGTAGTCCAGGTAAAAAGGAGGCACTTCTTGACTCTTTCTTTGAGTTCATCTGCTAAAAGGCAGCTGTTCACAAGAGTTGTATCTGTGTGTTCCTACTGCCTGCTGGAGTCTCCTAGAAACCTGGGATTCTCTGGTTTAGATGGAAGACGTGAGACAGGTGCAGGTCTCCGTTTGCTTTATATGGTATAGTGTGCTAGGTGATCTCTGCAAAAGGGTTCTTACACCCAAATCACCTTCTTAATACTCTTATGAAGTGTTGTGTGTCGGTACTAGGCAGCTCTGAAACAGTCTTAGTCTAAGGAGACAGTCACTCCCTCCTTGAACGTCTGGAAGACTTCTTCATAAGCCGTGATTACACCGAGTAGACTCTCTGACAGTGTGCAGTAAAGTGTGCACATGCCAAGAACGTGAAGCTCCGGGGAGAAGAGCTCAAACTGGAACATAGTTAACTCAGCTGTAACATGAGTGGGCTTTCAGCTTTGGCATCAGCATGCCTGGGAGAGCCAAAACAGGACTTCTAATCCTCTAGCTGGATTGTACCTCTGGTGCTCTCACTTGCAGAATGGCTCTTCAGGCAGTACCATTCTCTCTGCTGCTGTGTCAGGATGCTGCTGCATTATTGGTTCAGAGTGGAGATTCCACCATAGCTGCTCCCCCACATCACATGCAGTCTCCTTGGACATCCAAAATAATACATACTCAGCAGATTCCTCTGCCTTGTGTATCTTAAGGTTTTTCCCATAACCAAATCTTGTTTTCTTTACTCTAACAGATGGTTTCTTCCTATTTTACTGAACAAAGATTTTGGAGACATAACCACGCTGTACTCCTTGCCTGGAGAAGATTACAGTTGACTTTGGGATTCATTTTTAGCTACTCTGGTCTGCAGACCCCCGCCATATGCCTCTCCCTGCAGGGCAGGCCTCACTGTGGAGGAAGCAGATTGCCCTCTGCACCCCTAATGCAGCTAGCGTAGTCAAACCTGAATGAAATGAAAAATGAAACTTGTTCTTCTGTGGACTGCTGTTTGACTTTGGTACAAAATGAATGGAATTCTGTCTAATTTCTTGTGCCGTTGTCCACATCACAGACTCCTGCCCTGCAGGCCCCAGGAAAAGAGTTTGAGGAAGCATCAGCAGTAGCCGAGCGGTCAGCACTGGGTGACTGTCAGGCTGGAAAGGTTCCTGTGGTTTGCACTCATGCTTTATTTCCCTAAGATGTTGGTTCTTTGCTAAATCTGTGTGGTGCAGCAGTGGTCAGAGCCTTCACTGGGGACTCTGGCTGCTGCTGCAATACACATAAGGATTATGGTCTGTAGCGGTAACTTCTGCTTTGGCTCTACTGTGGTGGCATGAAACTGCCGTTGTTGGCCTCCCCACAGCAGCTAAGCAGGTCAAGGGAGGTGTGCAGGGAAGTGGGCTGCCATATACAAATGAGAGGGATTCCTTAAAAATAGTAGTGCTTCACCTTGAGAAGGGAAACTTTTGCCTTTTTCTCTACTTGCTTGAAACCGGTTAAATGACATAGTGCTGAGCAGAGCTGTGTGAACAGGCATTTGGCACTTCGGGGATATAGGTGTATCATTTCACATCAGTAGCGTTGTCAGAGTTCCATGTTTCCTTTGACACTGGACCTTTCATTTCCTCATTTTATTAGAGGAGTGCCCAAGCACTCAGATCCCCATCAGTGCCTCCAGTGTATCTTGTAACTACGTTGCTTTGCCCTATGTTATATTCAAACTTCTTCCCTTTTCTTTGGAGACCCCAAGAGCTGAGCCAATTTTGGCCCCTCTTAAACCAGATTCTGTTGTGAAATGACATTAGCCTCATACTACGCTGCTCCACAACCATCTCCACATGGCTGTTCATTAAGTCTTGCCCTCACCCTTTTCCTTGAGCTCTGTCTCCCGGAATGCCTATGAGAAAATAATGAACAGATACTCTTCCTTATTCAGCTCTTCCACTCTAAGGACTTCTCAGCAAGGGACAGAAGAGTATGGTATTCTTCTGGTGTCTTACATTCCTTCATCCTAGCCAAGGATTTGTTATCCTTCATGTCTTGAATTGATGTGTGTAGGCCCCTTGTGGCATAGGTAACCTCTCTGGACTGTCTGGAGGGTTTTATCTCCAGTAGCTGTGGTGGCAGTGAATGTCTCTGCAGCACTGCAAACTGGTGATGATCTGGTCTGCAGCCTCCTCATATTGCATGTGGATTCACTCTAAATACCATCTGCTGGCTCATGCTCCTTGCCTCTTGCAGAACTGGGTTAGGTGAGCAGATTGGAGCACAGACTGGAGGTGATTGGAACAATGACTACACTTAGCAGATAATCCAGGTGCTCTAGGTCTTCTCCTTAGGTGCTGTCAAGCTGCAGAGATCAGTTTTAGCCTGCCAGTGTGCTGGGCAGCAATCCTGACACAGTAATGCCTCAAGAGCTGTTGTACTTTTTGCATTTCAAAATAATTTTCCTTCTCTGCAGGAACCCAGTGCCTTCCCAGGGTCTTTTTGAGCTCCTTACAGGGAGCTAGGGAGTCACAGAATGGGAAGCCTAAGTTTAAGAAGTTTAGAGGCCTTTAAACTCAAGAGGTGCAGAGCAGGAGGAGGCCTCATTCCCATATGCCCAGAGACTCATTTGTTTCTTCCTTGCTCCTCTGACAGTTTCAGATTGGCTTGGTGCCACAAAGCATTGCCAAGAAGCTTGGATGAAGAGGAAGATGCTTTGCCGTAATACTCCACTGGCTTGAGTAGCAAAAAATTTATTGTGAATGGTTGTGATGCAGCTTAGCTCTGAGCAAGTGTCTGTTAAACGTTGAGATACCTGTTTCTACTAGCTCTGGGTTTGCTGGCCGTGAAGTCTTGTTAAGGGGACAAATAATTCAAAGTGTTGCCCAGCCCTTCCTTGGGAGACAGTCCGTCAGGTGTACACCGGAGGGTCTGCTGTGAGAGAGGGAGGTTCTGCCACTCCCTGCATTTGTAGCAGTGTGCACTACCTCGCTGATGGGGAGAGGGTGGACTGTGTCCCCGGCTGGGGTGTCACTAGTGGTGGGAGTCCCTTCATGGGAATTCTGTTGACTTCACTCAAATTCTGTTTAGCTTCTGTAAAGTGTGGGGCACTGTGCCAAGTTCTCCATCATAACCGTATATTTTAGCAAAAGGGTCACAGGCTTTGCAGCAAACACGGCTGCTGCTAGATACGTTTCTCCCTCTTCCCCCTCCTTCTGCGTGTGCCTGGATGCTTGCTTTCAGGTCTGTGATTGCATGTGATTGCCTAGTGGCGATTTTCTTGGCCTAGAAGAGGTGACCTTAGGCCTGAGTGTGCCTGTTGTTTGATTCCCAGACTGCCCAGCTCCTTCAGCCATGAGTGGTCCTGCATGGATTTAGGTTGCTGTTTGCTCTATTCATTTTCTGATTGGGTTTCTTTCCAGGTTTTGAAGGCTGTTCCATGGTTCCCACCATTTATCCCCTGGAGACCCTGCACAACTCCCTCTCTTTGCGACAGGTCAATGAGTTCCTGACGGCTGTGTGCAGGAGTTGCAGCGAATCGCATGTCCAGTCTACCGCAGGTACTGGTGAGGTGGGCTTGTCTCTGGGTAAGCCAGAACAGAGACGAGGCAAGGAGACCTTTTGGTCTTTTACATTATCGGGACAGATCAGCCTGACAGGACTGGCAATAAGCGCAGTCTCTGAAACCTGTTCCAGGGTGTTCTAGCCCAGGAGTGAGCTATGGGATCCAGCTCAGAGCCATCCTAGGCCGCTTACTTGAGAGACAAGTAATCAGTCAGGTCTGTCTGTGGCTGATAAGTACGGTGACATGGATACAAACTCCAGCTTGGCAAATCTTAGCCTCAGATTCCCAGGAGCTGAGGGACAGGCATGGCTCTGAATTTGCACTGTTCTTGAACACTTCCCGGAGTGCCTGCTCGTGGCTGCTGGGCTATGAGCCATTCTTTTATGTCTGTCTGAATATTACTGATCTGTGTATTTTTTTTCTTGAAGCTTTGTTTGATTCAATGATTGGCAGCCACATACCAGGAGACCCCTTTATGTCCCAGCGAATCCTGTCATCATCCTCTTTGCCACTGCGCCAGCGTTCGGATAAGCCCCCTTGGTGTGAGTGTGCTCCCTTCTTGATCAGGGGTGAACGTGGTGGTGAGGGAGGGAAGTAAAGGGTGCCAAATGGTGGAAGCAAGTATTGGTGCTCAGGGTTTCTATGCTCTGCCCTTGAAGGAACAGAAACAGAAAGGGGAAATAGGTAAAAGGGAAAGTAGCCATATGCCCTGTGAAAAAGCTTCCAAAGAAAGATGCAAAAAGGGACTCTCCGTAGTATTGTATATCATGGGGACTTCTACTGTTGGATGGATGCTGTCTCTCCAGACATCCTCTGCTTTGTGCACTGGGACATGGAGGGCCTGAATGCACTTCATTTTCATCTCAAGTTTTGTGATTCTCCATGACACATGGCCAACTCAGTGTTGGCATGTGGAAATGCCTTCCTTTCCTAATCAGCCATGTACATGCCTCACCCAGAGCTCCGTATAGGACAGCCGATCGTTTAGTTCTTCACTTACAGGCTTTTCTGCAGCTCCTGGGCCTCACTTGTCACAATCTCTGCAGAGCTCGTGACTGTTAGTCCCCTTTGTAGATCTGACTGGCGCTTGGCGGGGAAAGGGTTAGCCAACAGTTGCACAGCAAGTGCCTTAATAACACAAGTCAAGGTTGCCACTGAAAGAGCAGTCCTACTCTTCTCCTGGCTGTATACTCCTTGTGCCAGGAGTCGTGTGTGTCTGTGTAGGCAGCAAGGTCAGGGAACTGATCTGACTGAAAACAGTTGTTTAATCTTCCCCCCCTTATTGGATTAGATGTAATCTAGATCTGTTCTCTAGTTTTGCTTATTGTACAATATAAGGCAAGAATAAGCATTAATGGAGAAGCAATATTTCTTCTTCCAATGGTGACTCTAGCTCAACATTCAGTGATTGTGTGTGTCAGAAACCAAGAGGAGCAAAGTTGAAGCTGAGAGTGTTCCGTAATAATGAGGGAATGAAAGAAACTGATTTTCAGCTCAAAGCCCAACATCACATTTCACATTTTGCTCTATAATGACAACAGAATCCACTCTTGGCTATATGCCAACATAGCACGGTATGACAAGATGTAAGTGTGGTGTTTGTGCTTAGGTTTTCATCAGCTGAGCTGCCAGAAACACACCTAAGAGCAGCTGCAAGCCCTTGCCAGGTTGCATGGCATGTAGACGACCCTCACCCATGGGTTGTAGAACTGTGGGACTGCAGCAGCTTGGGTCTGCCCAGGCTTTGGGCTGGGGAAATATCAGCTAAATGTTTAAGGTTTTTCTTCCTCTTTGCAGACAGCAGTGGCCCCTCCAGTACCGTCTCCAGTGCAGGCCCATCCTCCCCAACATCTGTGGACAACTGCACTCGTTTCAGCTTCACTGAGAAACTTTCCATCAGTCCCCCGAAAAGTGAGGAGCAGCTGACTAGCCAGTCCCCTGAGCAAGGAGAGAGACAGCCTCCAGGCAGAGGGCTTGACATGGAGGTGGGGATGTCTGGGTTGTCAGTGGTGGAGCCAAGTGCCCCAGAGACCCTGACCTGGAACCAGGGCCCAGAGCCAGGCAGGGTCCTGGAGCTGTGCAAGAAGGAGCTGGCGGAGGAGGACTCTAACCCAGAGGAGAAGAGCATGGTGGAGCTGGATGAAGAAGACTCAGCTGGGAGAATGTTAGAGCCAAGTAACACAGGGAACCCAAAGTGTGGTGCAGGGTCTGATATAAGGCTGGCTGGGGAGAGAGTGAAGCCAGGTGAGGGGTATACAGGGGGAATGACTGGCCTGGATCAGTCAGGGCTGCCCAAGGAGATCTTGGTGCCCTGTGAAGAGGAGCTGGTGGGAGAGGTGTTGGACCCGGAGCATATGGGCAAGGAGCTGCTGGGGGACAGTGCTCTGTCAGGCCAGCTTCTGTCTGGTCACCTGTGCCAGCCACTGTCTCCTGAGAAAAGCGTGGAGGAGCTGCAGCCGCTGTGTCAGGAGGATCAGCAGAATTAGCGGCTCACTGGACAGCACACCGCAAGCGCTTCTAGCCTGGAGGCAGCCCAGCTGCATGCACAGCACCTCATGCAGCTGGCTGTCCACAGCACAAGCCATGTCCCAAGGCCACAGGACTCTGGGGTGTGGAAGAGTCTGCTCTGCTCCTCCACAAGCCAGCTCTTTGCCATTCGGCAAAAGACAATGCCCCATCTGCCTTGAACAACAAATGCAGTCTTGGTACTGGCATGGCACCTCCATGGAGCAGGGACATGGGGCTGCATTGGTGTCCCAAGGGCTGTATGCTCGCTGGGACAGCAGAGTTAGAGGATTGGTACAGCCAAGGCTTTTGGGGTGGTAAGTCCAAAGGGGACAGATGCTCCCTTGAGATTTTTTGGCCCATAGCCTTCAGAGAAAGGCATTCTGGGCCCAAAATAATCGGATCCATCACAACCACCAACCTCCTCTCTGTTCCTTCCTTCTTCCTCTCTCAATTCCCACCACTGGCCACCAAAAACAGGTCTGGAGAGTCCATGGCAGGAAGACTAGGAGAAGCAGAAAGCATTCTGAATGAGTGTGGGAAGGAGAGTAATGAGGGGATCAGGTTCAAGACTGCCACTTGCAAGAAAACGTCTCTTTGGCGTGGTCTTGAATGTTTTCCTGCTGGGCTGGGGCAGGCAGGCGGGAGCCTGGGGATCCAGCCTGAGAGAGGTGGGCAGGGAAGACACACACGGGTTTTTTTTCTAGTCCCCAAGGGTCAGGCAGGGTACAGCTCTGAAGTCTTGGTGACAGAAATTAAAAGAAACTGCTATTTGAACAAATCAGGATTATTAGAAACCAATAAGGAGAAATCTTTATTATATATAAAATGAAAAGTATTTAATACATATTTATGTAAATGACTTGTGAGCACAAGCCTGAGGGCAAGATTGACACGGGTGTCCCTGCCGCATCCTAAGTGCAGGCCAGGGCTGTGCCTCCTGCGCCTCCTGTATTTATGAACAAGTCTATGTGTTTGTCTGTAGCTAGGATCTGTGTTTTTGTGAAGCTGTGCCCAAAGATCTCCGCACTGTGTTGTGATGATGTGTGTTCACAGTAAATCTATGCTGTGGGTCCGGCGTCTCTCTGTCTCTGATGCTGACTTGCACAGCAGTGTGTGTGTGCTAGAGCTTGCAGGTGCCTGGGACAGCAAGCCCTGGTCGTTCACCGCCGTGCTGGAAGAGGAACTGTGGCTGAAGTCACAACTGAAGTGAGTGCACAGGCATGGGGCTTTGCTCAAGAAGGCCACACACCTCTTTTTTCCTCCACAGAAGAACTGGTCATACTGGGGATGAGGTCCTGGCTTCCCAGGTCCCAGGGCAGTTTGTGGTAGAACGAAGACACTGAGGCAGTGTGTTCGGCTCCTTTCACTTGGTGCACACCTTCTCATCCGTTCCAAGCACGTCCTGGGTACCGTGTCTTCTTCTTCATGCCTGATAATCCCTAGCTGCCAGTTTGGGTATTTAAGAAAGGTCATGTTTACTTGCACTTGAAATGCAGCAGTCGTACAGCTGCCTCCAGTGCAGCACTCTGCTAGGAGGAAGCCTGGCCCCCCGCTTCCGCAGGGCTGTGCCAGCCTGCTCTTGTACGGCTGTGTGCCGGGGTCTGGGAGAAGGGCCCGCCTGGTGCTGTAAGGAAGCCCTCTGGCTTTCATTGGCAACCCTGCATTAAAGACCTGGAAGAACAGATACCCTGGCCAGTGCCTGTCAGGCCGAGGCCGTGGGCCTGCAGCGTGCCCCTGCCCCAAGAGCTGGCTGCGGGAACGCGGGAGGCAGGGCAGCACTAGATCCCACTTGCACCCCTCGGGTAATGCCCGCGCCCCTGATCCTGCTGTCCTGCCCGCATCCTCCCAGGGTCAGTAGTGCGTGGCACCTGCCACCGCCAGCACCGCTGCTCCAGCAGCAGGGTCCCTGCCGGACACAAGAGCTGCGTCTCCTGCCTGGATTTGCGTGTTTCTGTTTGGGGGGGGCAGCGCCCACCTCTGCACCCACGGAGCGGAGACCATGGCCCAGGCCTGGGCAGGGTGGTTGCTGTGATGGACCCAGCATCACCTGCCGCAAGCTGTCATTGCTGAGTGGGGCACAGCTCCTTCAGCGGTGGCACGAGCAGGTCAAGGAGCAGGGTCTTGGGTGAGGGCCTGGCTCTCAGGTGCTCACCCCCACGCAGCTGGGAGCTCGTCACTTCTAGGGCCCTGGAGCCTGCTGGTGGGATGGCTTTGCCGTGTACAAATGCCCGGCAGATCTCCTGCCTGTCTGCTCCCCCTGCATTGCAAGAAAACAGCCAGGGGATGCTCTCAGTGCCAGCTGCCCTCCCGCCATCCTGCCAAGCAGCACAGGAGACAGACTGGACTCTGGGTGCCAGGGGAGCCAGGAGGGCACTTTGTAGTCGGGAACCCTTTCCCCCAGAGAAAGCGGCTACTGGCTGCAGTGTCCTTGGGCTTCCACGGCTTGGCAGGGGCAGCACAAGTGCTGTGGTAGCGCTGCCCAAGAGCTGCTGCTGTGGGACATGCCACATCATCTGAGTACAAAGTGGCCTTTCTTGCGAGGCTCTGAAGGCCACGTTCTGCAAGAAAGGATGGCTGAGTGCTGCAGTAGTTGAATACCTGGGTAGACTGCTGCCACTCACAAGAACCACTGTTATTTGTAATGTTCCCCAATCTTCAGCCCATTTCTTCACCTGGAAATGAAAAGGGAATGACGCTTGGGAAACAGCTTGCAGCTGTGGCTCTGCTGTGGCTCTGCAGCTCAGTGAGAGATCGGGCCCAGGAGAGAGGCCGGAAGGGGTTTTGTTGTGATGAAAAATACAAACCTCCATATCCCTAAATTGACAATATTTCTACAAATTCTAATTAGTGTCTAATTTCGGCTTCTGAATACATCTTTTGGTTGCTGGAGTCCTCTAGCCAGAAATTATCTGGCTGCATTGGTATTTTGCATACTGGTAATTCTGTGAATTTTTGTTCTCCAGATAGTTTGTAGGATCAGGGGGCTTCCTGATGCAGGGCAGAGTAACAGGAAGACAGCCTGGTTACTTGTGGCTAGTAGTGCTTATGCTGTGGAAGCAAATGTCCTGAACTCAAAGGCAGGTATTGTCCCACAGGCAGCCAAGAAGAAAACTGGGCTGCCTGCAGTGGTGCGAGAACTGCGTTCTGGTCTATGTCTGCTCTCTTTGATAGGTAGGCCAAGAAGGGACGGTGCCCTTTTTTTAAAAAGAGCTGCTTAATAGCTGCCTCTGTTGAGGAGTTTGTGGTCTTTCATGATGCTCTAACACTTCCAAATGAACACCTGCAGAGTGTGTTGTGAAATCTGAGCACTGACCCGTCTGCTCTTACACAGTGTCTTTACCGTGTTTTTCTTGGCTTAGCAGCAGCAGTGATTAATGACAAAGCCCTTTCCAAGCAGAAGGGTGGTGTAAGGAAGTGCTGTGAGTCACAAAGCAGAGAAAAAAGAAAAGGACAATTGCACAATTTCTGGATACAATGGCAGGAGCCGATATTTTTGGCTTAATCCTGCCAAAGTCAGTTCTGGCTCCTCAAATCTAGGCTGATGCATAAGCTGCACTTTCAAATGCTTTTGGGCTGCGTAAGTAGTGATATGCACAAATGGCTGCTGCATGGTCCTGCATCTCTGGCTGGGTGTAGCCACAAACTTTGCCTACAGTAGCTGGGATAGTTTGGATCAGGCTTGTCAAATCCCTGGCAGATGCAGCTAAGCAAAACTCTTTTCCTGAATTGTTGTCACTGTGTGCAATGGGAAAAGAGTATAGAGAAATGGGTCCAGGTCGTGTGGCAGAACAGGCAGGAAATACCAACTGTCTATACCAAGTAGCTAGAGTGCGGCAATGTCTCGTGTAGGCTGTGGAAAGCGACAGGCCCTGCCAGTCAGCGTGTACAAGTCCTTGGAGCTGGAGAAACTGTCAGGTTGTAGGGCGTATGCAGGCTTTGGGCCTTTGGCGTGGCGAGGTCCAGCCAGCCCTGATATTGTTGAAACAAGACCAAACTCAGTGTTGCTGCTATTGCCTTGGACATGCCTCTGGCTCATCAGTTTGCAAATACTGAAGGAGCTGATTAAGGGAGGGCCATGTCATTGCCTTACTGGGACCTGTCTTTTGCTTATCTGTTCTTCTGGTTTCTCAGAGCCATGCCACTTCCCCACAAATTACTAACCCTTATCTCCCTAAGTTCTACGCAGCAAGTGATGGACACAGCTGACCAGCCGAGGACAGCTGGTTTCTGTCCTTGGTGTGAGTTCCATTTCCCCCCTCCTCCTGTGGTCCAGGACTGTTGGCTCCAGTGCTGCCCAGCTGATGCCTGCTCTGTTTGCTGGCCATAGAGGAACAATAGGCCCAGGAGTTTGAAGGATTGCTGCTTGCCTCTTCTTGTTTGAGTTGAGAGAAGTCCAATTTGTTGCTGAACTGTAGCCCTGGCAAAGCCAAGGCCTGCTTTGGAGGTCTGGGCTGATCCATTTCCTCCTTGCAGATACCTGCCCATGGATCAACACTGATGCTTCTATCCAGGTCTCATGGGCACCTGAAAGCTTCTCAGCCTCAGTGTACTCCTGCTCATTGCTGGAAGAGCACTGCTTCCTCAGGACATGCTTATGTGACTTACACCACTTCCCTGCATGCTGCCGCTTGTGTTTTCTGCTACAGTAATCTGATTTTGCCTCCCTTCTCCTGCAGAACAGCCTGTAGTAGGTGTGTTCACCACAGCCTGCATGGTCCATCTCAACAGCTGGCTGGGGAGCTCTGCTCTGCAGGATGGTGCTGAACAGGTCCTTAGACTCCCAACACTGTACACCTTTGGGAAATGCACGTACGGTCACAACCTCTCAGTTAGCAGGAGCATGGCCATATCCCTATGCTTCTAGCTGGAAAGGGTCCTTAGACTCCCAACACTGTACACCTTTGGGAAATGCACGTACGGTCACAACCTCTCAGTTAGCAGGAGCATGGCCATATCCCTATGCTTTAGCTGGAAAGCAGCTGCGGAAATAGTTCCTGGTTTATGGTAACGGTTTGTGGTCCCTCCTGTCAGCAACAGCTTTGGCACCTGCCCTGAGCTCTCCATTACATGCTGCACAAGCCGTGGTATGCTCCGTGGCCACAATGGCCTCTCTTCTGAGGGTCGTAGCCCAGTACCTGCTTTCCTTTTCCCTTGCATTCAACTGTGCCATTGTGTTTCCTCCTGAGGACACCCAGGCAGGAGCAGAGCTGCCTGGGCGTCAGCCTCTCCTGACTGCTACCCAGCACAGGCAGAGCAGAGGGCTGCTGTCCTAGTGTTCTGCTGAGTAGCTAAAAGAGCTGAAATAAAGTGACTTCCCCTTCAGAGGTCTGTTTGGAGTTCTGCAGAGGTACAAAGGCCCACTGTTGCAACAGGGATAGGCAGTGTGTGGTGCCCCATCAGGGCCTGGCTGGCCACAGGCCCTGAGCCGGGTCCCTCATGCAGGTGCACTGCCTGGCTGGCCGGCAGCAGGCTCCTGGCCGAGCACTGGAGTGGTCTGCCTCCAACAGGACCAGAGACGTTTCCAGTTCAAGGAATGAACTTGGCAGTCAGAGCTGCCATTCCCAAGAAGTGCATGGGCAGGCAGAGGGCCACAATGGAGAGCATGATTCAGGAACTGTGAGGAGCTGCAGCGTCAGCAGGACAGGCTGTGCCGGGCTCCACGCTGGAGCATCGAGGGCTTTGTCCCCGCCCTGGGCCCTTGGCCAGCTGTGCAAGGGCCCAAAACTTCCTCTGGAGGGGAGGTAGCCGGAACTGCAAATCACCCTGCCAGGGCCAAGGAGGTAGGGGTGGGTGTCCCAGGTAGGGTCTATGCCCTGATGTGCGTGTCCCTTCCCTGGGGCCACAGGAAGATTTAGCAGCTGCGAGTGAAGGTGTGGTGTTAGTGGAAAAGCCGGGGCTCGCCTGAACTCATCGGCTGGGAGGCAGCTGGCCAGCACTGGACGGAAGGTATGGTAGCCGTGTCTGTGTGCCCCCTGCCTACAGCGTGGACTCACTCAAAGAACAGTTTGAAACAGTTGGAAGTGTTCTTGTTCGCAATTAATGTGGCTTTATTGTTAATGTGTTGGGCTCCTCTCTTGACAGCAGTTAGTTACAGAGTGTTTCACATGGAAATGGGCAAAAGGACAGAACTCAAGGAACTAAATTCAAATAGAAACATGATGCTGAAGAAAAGAATCAGGGCTCTGTTCTTAAAACATTTAGCATAGAAGAAGCTAGGAGCACAAGTTGCCATTTCAATACAGTTAAGACGTTCACTTCTTTAATTATAGGTTTAAAATAGTATTTTGTACCTATTACATACAGGAAGGTTACGCGTTGTTGCCCACATGCAGAAACAAGCAAAAGCAGAGTTTAACTGTTTCTCTCTACAGTGTTGTATTACCTCTGGCTCTGGATGGGTTCTGCTGGCTCCTGCAGGCTAAGCAGGGTCAGACTCTTTACAAAGTGATATTTTTACAAGTCTTTTCCTCGTAGTTTTTTAAGACGGGGAGAGGGATGAAGGGGACGGAGGGGAGGGAGGACGAGGGGAGGAAGACAGAGAGGGAGGGAGAGAAGCTGAAGGCAGAACAGACTGCCACAAAAGACTAAAAAAAAGTGTGGAGCCTTGAGGACAGGGAAGCGAACTGGTGTAGAATAAAGCTGTCCAAGCAGCATAGCTGCGGAGGGCAGGTGTTTTTACTGGAACACATGCCAATGACCGCACTCCTGCCTGGAGGATGCAGGCACCTTGCAAAGCCTCACTATTACTGCTGCCTAGTCAGAATTGCTTCAAGTTTAAAATTGAGAAAACATTCATGTGTGGGTCTATCTAAAGTTAGTGCATTAGCTTTTACACCTAGCCACGCTTAGGGATCCAGGGAGCCAGTCAATGAGGGTCACATTGGTTCCTCTAGTGTCTGGCATCCTGCGCCTGCACTGGCTGGCAGCCAGTCCCATTGGCAGGTGAGCCAGGATCTCCCCAAAGCACAAAAGGCAAACCCCCCCAGCAGTGTCCGGGGGAAGCAGGAGCAGGTGTCTTACTGCCTGCAATTGCTTGCCATAACCAACATTCATGGACGCTGACCCCCATCGGGTTACAGAGAATGACATTTATTCTTCTGGCAGACACGTCGCGATTCCATGGTTAAAATGAATACAGCACAGGGCAGGGATTTGCTAAATCCCTGAGTACGCTCGCATGCTCCTAACAAGGGCTGTGTCAAAAGGGCTGGCTGCTCCTAGGGGAGGGGCTGCTAGCCTCAGGCTTTGTCCTGCAGCTGCTGGGTTTTAGACACAGCCTTGCAGGCTGCAAGCAGAGACCCCTTTTGCTGCCAGCAAGTTCTCTATCATCTTTTTATGTTGTTGTTTAAATTGCAGCATCTAAGTATTTGTACTGAGAAACCTCTGAACTGACACTAAGAGCACATGGTGTCATGTTAACATGTATAAATTAAAATATTAAATCCACACAAAATGCAGCTTAACATAAAAAAATAAATATATAAATTAAACGCAAAATAAACCATTTCCCTAGAAACTCCATTTTAGTCCTAGGAGCAGGTTTCTAAGCAGCATTTTCTTTATGTCAGCTGCCAGAAAACTAGCACTGAGACTGAAGTGTCCCAAGCAAGCACAACACAGGGTCCTAGGATGCTTATTATGGAGTCAGAACTCGGCTCAGGGCCAAGCACAGTGGGTGACACAGCAGATGGAAATACCTTTGAGTTGTATGTCAAGCCTTGCAGCATTGCTTTCTATCTCATCTCTCCTTCCCCAGAGCACACACCCTACTGCCACTCTCTTTGTCTTACAGAAAGATAAAAGCCATCTTTGTGGTAAGACCCTCTTGCAATGCTCTCAGATGTGGCAAAGTCTCGCCGGTGCTGCAGGCTCAGCGCACCTGGGCACTAACACTCCTGCAGGGGCTGGGAGCCCCGCAGCTGGAAAGGGTTTGCATGCCAAGGAGGCTCTGGGTGACTGCTCAGCAGCAATGATGCGCTCACGGCATACAACTACACTTCTGCCAGGCTGGCCAGAGGGCAAGAACATACGCCCACAACAGGTGTGCTAGCAATGGGCTGCGAGCTGCAAGGTGTGCACAGCACAGTTTTGACAGCACCTCATCTATGCTGCCAACAAGAGTCTGCATGTCCCTGCCACAGATGTGGAGGAACTAAGAGCAACTACACTTACTAAACTACTTTCCCCGAGTGTTTTTGGAAGAGGGTTCTCTTTCCTCACACCACTGGTTCTATTCCCCACATCCTGGACACTTAGGGGGCAAGACAAAGCTTGAACACAGCTAAGAGGCTTGGACCGCTGGCATACAGGCAGCGAGGAAACTGCTGCTGCTTGCAGAGCTGGCACACATCGGCTACACTGGCCAGACGCTAGCCTCTCTCAGTATGGCATGTGGGTTCCTCAGCTGCCTCGCCACAATCCTCAAGAAAGCCTTTGGTTTACAAGGACAGGGAGGTTTCTCATACATCTTAGGCCAACAGCGGCCAGGGTTGTTTCAGCCCTTCTGCTTTAGAGGGGGCTGTAGTTGTGCGTTTGGATACTCTTTTTGTGTGACTGTTCAGGCAACAGCCCCTCTGTGCCTCCTACTGTCACACTGCTGATGTGCAGCAGTTAAGTTGGCCACTCTGTGTGTGCAAAGCTCAAGTTAGCAGGTTAGGAATGTGCTCTCTGTAGCAAAGAACAACAGGCTGAACCCTCCCCTCCCCTCCCATCACCGCCCCCAAAGAAACGTGTCCTTCATCCCAGCTCCTTGAGCATGGTAAGCAGGTGTTGCAGGGTGCCACAACCAAATACTTGGGACAGAAACCTGCAGAGCTGGCAAACGGTGGTCCTGCCTAGTTGGAGTACAGGTCCCCTTGCTCAGAACACCACCTGTATGTTCAGGATGGGAGATGGAAGAATGACCTTCACTGTCATGTTACAGTTGGAGGGTTTCGCCTTCCCTCATCTTCTAGGTGCATTTTCTTTGCAAATTAGTTTTCTTCTCTGCCCCTCCCTGCCCCCCATGCACTGTCTACATGCAGCAGCAGCACTTCAGCCCCCACCAGAAAGGCGAGGTTCATGGTGCTACAAGTTAAATGGCAAGGCAGCCAGGAAGAGAGTAGAACAAGCTCTCACAGCAGCAAGGCAGCCAAGATAGTCTACAGAAACTGTACAGGCAGCAGAATAAAGCAGGGAAAGTGAAAGTGCCCCTGGCCTGCAACTGCTCTTGCACAAACTCTTAGCTCAGTCCAGAATATTAGAGAGCCCTGCACTTCTTTCTCATGGCATCCAGTGCTGAGCTAGATGGATACCCGATTGCCTGACAAATGGGAACCATGTAGAGGACTAAACCAGAGAAGAACTGGACTGTGATTAGATGGTGTCTCTGATGTTGCATCGGTGATTGGAGAGTCAATGGATGAACGCAAAGTGTGGGAGATTTAGAATTCGATCTTACAGGCTGGAAAAGATTCATCCTGCATCACAACAGTGCTGCTGCTTGCCAGTACCATGATGTTTAGTTCCTGCTGTTTCTCATGGGTCTGTTGGTACCATTCTCGTGTCACCTCAGTATCATGTGTTGGGATCAATGTCACCTGGGAAAAGAAAGCAGCAGGGATGATTGTCTGAGAACAACTGCAGTGACAAACAATGCCCATAGGAGCTGAGGCTAAAATTTCCCATTAATTCTGGAACACTGTACCCTTGGTACTGCTTGTTCTATTTAATGTCTTTCAGATGTCAGGTTCTCTAAGGCAGAGCTGGTGCTTTATTTTATGCAGTACCAGCACAATGGCACTCTGAGCTGGCTGCAAACTGGCAGCACTAACACCATAATGATGAAAATGGCTGCAGTGCAGGGGAGAGCATCTCTCTGTGGAGCTCCAGAAACAGCCTTAGACAGATCCCTCAGTGTGAGAAGGAACAATGCTGAGTGTCACTGTTAATGGCCTCACATTAGACTTTATGTGCCTATTGACCCAATGTGCAACTCAGGGACCTTGAAATCTGAGGCTGCTTCATCTGAAAGAACATACACACTTTCTTGCACCTGTCTTAGAAAGAGTGCCCACCCAGGGTGTCCTGCAAACCTGACTAAGCAAGAACTATGTGTAAGAACACTCTGGTTTAAAAGCACTAATAAAAAGTTGCTATCAGAGAGAGCTTTAGCAAGCAAGGCTAGCAACAAATGCCACTGGGTGTGGGACACTGTGATGAAAATTCAGGCTGTGATGGTGCTTGTTTTCGCTTGAGGATAGGCTTGTCCTGCCTCAGATAAGGAGGAGTGTATGATCTCTAAATGCTTCCTCCCCTCAGAAGGATGTGGAAAGGAGGACATATCTGCTTCCACTCAGAGCATTTCGCGGGTGTCCTCCTCCTCCTCCTCATGGGTACAAACAGTTACTCTTCTAAGATTGCACAGCAGGACATGCCCAGTACCATTTGCTTCCTCTTAGTGTACTCCCTCTGGGTATGTTTGTGACACACACCTTCTCCCCAGCGCTTGTGACACAAGGAGCATCACACACACTCCTTGGCATTTCCATGACCTACCTGCAGGTTCTCCCCCCACTGAGACTTCCCTTCCAGGAGCGCATCCAACACTGCACGGCTTGGTTCTCCATTGGCTGCATCATTCCCACTCACAACGTAATACGATGCTCGAACCCGCTTGAAGAACTCCGGATCTGTGTTCTTTCCACTGCAATGGTTGGGGATGTATGCCAAGTCCACATAGACAGGTGGACCCATGGGCACAGGCAAACTGCTCTTAGGACTATTGGAAGCTTTGGAAAAAAGAAAACAGAGGCTATCAAAACCCTTCTGGAAGGGACAAACACTCACATTAACACGGAAGGACTTGAATTCCAGAAAGGTTTTTCCCTGCAGCTGCAGCAGCAAAGTTAAGATTTACCCAGGCTCTGCTGCTCAGAGGTGACCTGGGTGCATTTCTGGGCCAGTGCTGTCACAGCTTTTGGGAGGGAAAGGGAGTTCTGCTGTTCTTTGGGGAGGGACTGGAAGGCTTTAGCCTCAGAAGCCTTTCCTGGGGAAGGGAATCAAAAATCTCCATTATTAGCTTTTGCAGAGTTGTCATCCCAATCAATATTTAGTCCTAATTTTTGTTGGTTATTAAACATTTGCTAAAGAAACCCATTCTGATGGCCTTTATATGCTATCCTAGGGTACTACAGTAGCCTTTCCGGAAGCTCCATCCTGGCTTTCTGCCATCCCTGTGAATCGCTGCTATTCCAAGGACTCTATTGCTCTTTCCTATCAACCTTTTTACCTCTTTTCTTCATTTGCTGGTGTTTACATTTACGAGATGAGAGATGGTCAAACAAGAGTTGTTATACTCAGCAATATAGATGCATACGTATACACACACAACCCATATAAGGACTGTCCCTTCTCTCCCTCCTGCTCTCTGTGGAATCACAGAGGCCTCTGTCCTCTTTTTCCTTCCATATACTATCTCTGTGTACTCTCTTCTGTGAGCAAAAAGCCACTAACTACTAGCATGGACAACTCATGCTGCCTAGCTGCTACACAAACAAAAAATCCCTACCTGTCTCAGCCAGTCTTACAGATGTCTAGTCCTCATCCCAGGTTTGATTTGGGCAACTCGCTGCACTGCTCCATGCGCAACCTCTACATCCTATGTCTTTGTCTCAATCCTCCCTTCAGACTCGCATATCCAGGCACTGCATCTTGCCAGTCCTTTCTGTGCAGCACCTCTACACCACCATGTAGAGAACATCACCGTTCCCTACAGTCACTCTGCTAATGCCCTGGTGCAGGCTCTCTCTTGACTGTGCCCTACTTGCTTGTCAGCTGTTCATGAATGTCAGCTGGCTCAGCCCCTGTTCAGTCCACGTTCCTTTGCAGAGCCCTGGCCTGGCACTGTGACCACCTCACTGCTCCGTCTGCTGCTTTCCTCTCGCTCCCCACTACACTGAGCAGCCCCTTCATCAACCGCTTGGCCTGTCCATCACCCTTGCCATCAGTGACGCCATCTGTCAGTGACACCAGTTTGCCTCACCTGAGCTGTACTTGCAACACACACACACACACGCAGAGGCTCTTTTCAGGTCTTCCCCTTCAGCTGCTCTCACTCAGAGGAGCTCCCCTGTAGCGCCTCTGCAAACCTTCCCCCACTTCTCCTACTACACCTTCTCTTTGCCACCGTGTCTGCAACGGGCATCTGCTGAGACCGCAGCACATCAGCTGCGTTTCAGTTTTCTTCATTCTCCCTGGCACTACCCACCTGCTGGCTCTTGTCTTACACTCAGCATCAATGATCTGGAGCAAAGGATAAGTATTTGCTGTGTCTGTAAAGTGCCGCCTGGCACTATGGGATCTCAGCAGAGCCCTGGCCTGGCACTGTGACCACCTCACTGCTCCGTCTGCTGCTTTCCTCTCGCTCCCCACTACACTGAGCAGCCCCTTCATCAACCGCTTGGCCTGTCCATCACCCTTGCCATCAGTGACGCCATCTGTCAGTGACACCAGTTTGCCTCACCTGAGCTGTACTTGCAACACACACACACACACACGCAGAGGCTCTTTTCAGGTCTTCCCCTTCAGCTGCTCTCACTCAAGAGGAGCTCCCTGTAGCGCCTCTGCAAACCTTCCCCCACTTCTCCTACTACACCTTCTCTTTGCCACCGTGTCTGCAACGGGCATCTGCTGAGACCGCAGCACATCAGCTGCGTTTCAGTTTTCTTCATTCTCCCTGGCACTACCCACCTGCTGGCTCTTGTCTTACACTCAGCATCAATGATCTGGAGCAAAGGATAAGTATTTGCTGTGTCTGTAAAGTGCCGCCTGGCACTATGGGATCTCAGCACAGACAGGGCAATGATGTAATACTGTATCACCTAATACTGACATCATCTGGTAGGATACCAGTAGAGGACTGGTCTCTGTGTGAACACTTAGCAAGAGGCCATGGGCTGTACACACACTTGAGGCTGAGTCCCTCTTCCACACCTTTATTTAGGAAAAAGAGAAGACCTTAGTTTCCAACAGTCAGACTGCCTGTTCAGTGCCCTGAGTGTGGTACTCAGATGTGGGAGCTGTTCCCGTCCCATCTCTGCTTAACGTTTCAGAGGAAAGGACATATCTGACCATGGTGGTGTCCTGTTATTCTAAGTGACAGCTTTATCTCAGTCCAGTGCAATGCACTTACCCCACTCACAGGCCGAGAGGTTGCCACCTCTTTTGAAAACGCACATGTATTTTGTCCTTCAATTGCTGGCATTTCTTTGACAGCATGAACCTCTAAATACCTAACGCCCCTCCACAGATGTAGCCCCTGGGTGGAACTGAATCTTGGCCTATAAAGTTCTGAATTAGGTCTCACAGGTCTGTCTCTCTTCAGAGGTGGTTGCATTTGGCTCTACAGAGGTTGAGAGTTTTCCTCAAGGCTTTGATCTTTTTAAGTGATTTGTGTAACAACCTCTCTACCTTATCACTGCTTATAACTTTTTATGCCTGACTGGGAAGTCCTATTCACTGTTCCGCTACATTTAACCCAGTGCTTTTTCTCTGTGTTGGATCTAAAAAGAAAATGCATGCTTAAGGAAGAATTTCTTACCGGGGTTTGTTTTGATGCCATTAACAAGGCTCTTGCCAGGGTTGCTGTGACTACTCCGGGATAACTCATCCTCTGTGTGAGGAGGCTGCGCCAGCGCACTACGTGGTTTGGGCTTCTCTCCTCCATCTCTTTCTTTTTTGGCAGTGACAGATTTTGGAGATTTGTCTGATGGCTGTTTCACAGGAGTGGGTGATCGTTTCCCTTTCACATCTAATTTCCGGGCAGGTGAGGAAGATTTGGGTTTGCTCAAAGGCTTCCTCACACCTTTGTTCTTTTCTTTTACGTCTTTCTTGGAAATTTTATCAGTTCTGCTCGTGCTTTGCTCATTTACCAACATATCAGGGTCTACCATGCAGACATCAGGGTGAGGAGGATGGGGATGGGGATCTACCATTGGAACAGGCTGAGGATCATGGCTGGACCTAGAACTGGCATGATGAGCATTCCCAACAACTTTGTCCACTGGGAGGAAATCGGCATCTTCGTCCGAGTCCATGTTGGCATCTGCTGTGATGGACGGACATTCTTCTGTCTCAGGCGGGACATCTGAGTCTGACTCGGAGGTTCCAGAATCACTCACTGATGTTGGAGGGGTTTCCTCCACTGTGGCACTTTGCATGGGGCTACTACCAGTGTGGGGTGGTCTTCCTTGCACTGAAGGATGACCATCCTCCTGGGAGAGGTCACTGTCTTCAGAGAGCTCATGAGGGCTTGGGTTGATGAATGAGGGAGAGAGCTCTCCCTTCCTGTGCTTGTATTCACATGAGGAAAATTTCTGTCCACAATCAAAACTGCCTCCTAAATGTGGCTCCATCTCATGGGAAGCATCTCCATGGTCCTCTGTTTTTCCACCCCTCTGCACATCTGGGAAAAAGGGCTGGAAACTGTGTTCAGGGGACATCAGAGAGGAAGGACGGCTCTGCCTCTCTGTGTCCTCTTTGCCTGCGCATGGAGAAAAACTGCTGTCAGAATCAGGACATGTTTTTTCATCTTTTGCCTCTGCTGCACGGTATGTACTTTGGAAAGCTTGCAGACTGGTGCTCACCTCTGTTGGACCATTGGCTGTGGTTTCATCTTCATGCTGATGATGAGGAAATGATGTCAACACATCAGGGAGAGATGTCAGTGTCATCAGCTGTTCTGCAAATGGTGCCTTCTGCTCTGGACTGCTTACACAAGGTTGCTGTTGTTTCTCTGCAGAGAATGGTGTGGGCTGTGAACTCTGGCACTCCTTTCTGCATGGCGAAATGCTGTCACCCATGCCACTAGTGAGTGGAGAATCACGTTCTTCGGCAAACACAAAGTCTTTGGTTTCAGCTGTATGTGTTTTCACAGCATTATCTGGAACCTGTGGAGACACATCCCAAAGACTCCTGGTACCTGGTTCTGCTGGTGCACCCGTGTATGTGGAAAGCATATGGGAGTAGAAACTTTCTGCTGTAGTCGATATCACAGGAGTGGTAGCTTCAGATGAAGGTTCCTCTGACAGGCTGGAAGAGTCATCTTTCAGCTGCTGTTGGGGCACAGACTCTCTTTCCACAGCTTTGGAGAACAACTTATCTTCTTCATACGGACTCAGCAGTGAGAATTTAGTAAAAGATGAGTCAAGGCTGCTGATCTTCTCAGAAACCTCCAAGTATTCATCTTTCTTCCCCTGGTCTGAGAGCAAAGCACAAGGAACCTTTAAAGGAAGAGAGATATCCCCTAAATGGCTTGCTGAGGTTTGCTCATGTCTGAACATACTGGATGTTTCACTCTTTCCTAGCAGGGAGCATTCAAATGCAGAAGAGCTATCCATCACTCCGCGCTCTACTGTTGGGCCCTTTTTGTATGCCTCTTTCTGTTTTCCAGAAGCAGATTTCAAATCTATGGCTTGCTCTTGGCACTCTGAGACCACCGCTGCACTTGGATAATCTGTTACACAGAAATGTGATTCCTTTGTGGATTTTTCAGCAACCTCTCTCTTTTGTGAAGAATCTTGTCTTAAATGGCACATTTCTGAAGCCTGCTCATCTCTGCCTATGTCTGGCAGGTCACTGTAACCAGCAACATATGTCCCCACAACAGTGGCTGATGCAGTTTTCCTACTTCCGTGTTCCTCTTTCCACCCTGGATCAGAGGGTGAAGAGGCAGTAGAACTGGGTGAAATGGACTCCTGACGCTTGCTTTGCAGAAGGGGCTCTGAGACGTGAAACTTGTCCATCGCTGAGATGTGTGCATAGACTGTGCCTGCAGCTTCAACAGGGCTGTGCAGTTTAGACTCCTTTTCGGATTTCTCCTTAGCACCTTTTTCTAACTCTGAGTCACTCATGCTTTCTTCCCCTCGACCTGCTTTCTCATAGTATGTATCTTTGGGATCTGGGCTTTCAGATTTCAGGGACAGAGATATCTGCTCCTGGCTAGACAAAATGATGTTCTTATCTGGACAAGCAGCATCAATATACGCAGCTGATTTTTCTTGATAAAACGTCATGTCTGTGGGAGAGGCAGATGCTGTGCTTGTGGATGATGGGTGCAGTTCAGAGTCCAGTTCTTCTGGCAAAGCAGAAGACACCTTCAGTTTTTCCTGTCCTTCAGATATCCCAGGCTTATCTGTTTCAGACAAGGGCAAGTATCTTTCATGGATGTCTGTATAGTCAAAGGCTGAATCTGCTCTATCTTTAGGGGATGCTGGAGATGACAGCTCCTTCTCAGCAGAGGTATAAAGGCAGGACTCTTCTTCCTTTGCAGAGACATGAAAACTTTGACCTTTTTGAGAGATCAGCGCTGTTGCTGGCACCTTGTCAGTGTGACCCGGGCTGTCTGCACCCTTGGGTGTGAAGGGGGAGGGTCCAACTCCAGACACAATTATCTTCTCATAGATGTCAGCGTACTTGAAACTTCTTTCATCAGGGTAGGGAGTTGGTTCTCTTTCTTCTTGCTCTTGTCTTGTAGAACTGTCATCATCTCTGGGTCTGCAGACGCCTTCCTCATAAGAATAAGGCTCAGGGGAGCTCCTGGAATAGGTCTCTGGAGGATATGCCACTCGGCTGGCAGAACCCACAGCCTCAGCATGGCCCATGGCAGCACTGCTTTTTTGACAAGGGCCTTGTCCTAGAGGGGAGTGTGCACGCTGCCCTGACACTGCAGCACTTTCTTCTGGGGACGCTGCTATATGTTCATATTCTGCTGGTCTTGTAGATTGCAACAGAGTAGATGCTGTTGCCATCTGCTCTTTTCTTCCTGTAGAGTCATAAAGACCCTCAGTGGATTTGCAGTCATCCTCTTGCTTTACATCTGACTTGTATTTACAGTCTATTTCCTGATACAATCCACTGATGTCTGATTTCTTCTCTGTGTCCTTCGACGGGACCTCCTCCCGTAAAGGTGGCTTGCACTGATCTAACTTGTAAGGCCTTTCTGTTTCTGGTGTTGTGTCAGTCTCCTTTTCCAGAGTGGTAGCTGTTACAGACAAGGGAGATGCCATCAGTGCTTGGTCTAGTGACTTTGCATAGATATCTAGGACAGCTTTCTCCTCATCGTCTAAGTAGGAGTAATCTTGTTTAGCTGTCAACAACAATTCTTGCGTTTCTTTGTTTCCGGTTAATGCTTTGGCCTGATTTTCCTCACCAGAGACATATCGAGAAGACAGAGGAGAACTTTCCATTTGCATTCTTTCTGGGAGAGCGATGTCAGCAGGAACTATTTCCACTTTCTTTGTTTCTGATGTAGGTTTGGCACTCTTCTGTGTGTCTTCTTTGTAATCACACGATTCCATCTTTAAACATTCTGCTTCTGCTTGCAGTAGCACAGGTTTGTCTTCAGCATGATGGAGATCCTCATCCTCCTCATTGGGTAACTGCCCTCCTCTTCCAGTCTCTCTTCCTTCCTGAAGATACCCATAGGCAGAGCCCCACGCTTCACTTTCTGCTCTTCTCCAGGTATCACTGCCAGGCACTGCAGGAGACAGGATCTCCTTCTCTCCCATTTTAGGAAGCGATTTTGTTTCATATTCTGGTACCTCGTCCAAGAATGTGCTCTCTCTCTCTTTATCATATCTCTGCCGCCTTCCCTGAACAGACATCTCCTCCACCTCTTCTGGAAACCACACTTTCTTCTCATAACTTACATCTTTCACGTAAAAGTCTTCCATTTCTGGAGATTTTTCTTCTTGAGCTTCCTTGAACTTGGAAGATTCTACATCTTCAGCAGAAATGTGTGAAGATGTTTTATCCTCAGTTGTGCTAGGTTCTGTAAAGTGTAAGTCCTTCGCATCTGGAGATACTTCCTGAGAGTCCAAGCCTGCAGTTCTTCCTCTAAATGGGCCCTTTTCTGCTGCAGAAAATAAACTGCTGTCATCTGGAGACATTTCTTCAGTTGAAGTATCTCTGGGTGACGTGTCTTTAACTGAGCTACTTTCTGGGCAAGGAAAAGATTTTGACACTTCTTTCGTGAGTTCTTTAGCAGAAATTTTCAGTGATTGTTCATATGTAGCTGGGCTCTGCTCTGTGAAATCCATGGATTTCACAGCTTCTGAAGGGAATTTGTCAGTAAAGTCAGATATAGTTTTTTCTTTTGCAGGTATCTCTTCTGTGAAACTAAGAGATTTGATATCTTCTGGAGAAATTCCTTTAACAAAAAGGTCTGAAGAGATTTCCTTGCTGGGACTCTCAGTGAGAGAAATGGATTTGGTCTCTTCTGGAGAAATGTCTTTAATGGAAACGTGAGACGATTTTTCTTCTTCTGAGGTGTCTCCTGTGAAATACAGCAGTTTTCCTTCTTCAGTAGTCACTCCCTTAACAGAAATATCTGAGGATTTTTCTTTACCAATACTTTCTTCTGTAAAAGAAAGTGATTTGGTGTCATCTGGTGAAAATTGTGAAGATTTGTCACTTTCAGATTTGCTTTGGCTTGTGAACTGTGGATGATCCACATTTCCTAGAGATGTTTCTGTGGTAGAGAATGGCTCAAAGGACAAGTGTTTTGAATATCCCATTAAGCTTTCTGTCATGGTTTTAGTTCCTTGCTCTTCTTCTGGCTGCAGAAACACATCTGTGCTGGGATGGGGCAGCACGGGACGCTCCTCCTCCTCCCCTATCACCACTGTGTCCTGCTTGTGGTAGGAGAGCCAGGGCAGCTCTTCCTTCCCCACCGGTTCTTCCTGCACCTCCTCCCCAGGAGACACTGGAACATCACTGCCCAAGTCCAGCTTGTGCTGTAGAGGTCCAGGAACTTCTTTTTCATGTCTGTATTTAGCTGCAGATACCTCATCTTCTCCAAGAGGTTCACCCTTGGCTCCCTTCACCACAACAGAAGTTTGGCCTTCCAATTTCTTGGCAGCAGCATCTGTTTGTTTTTCAAATAGATCTGAATCTACTGTTTCTAGTTTTTCCTCCACTGGAGACTGGTGGAAAGGTGTGTGTCCTGCACTAGTGGGGCCAGATGGGGTGGGAGAGGCCATTTTGACTGTACTATCGTCAGGACTCATGCATCGTTCTTCAGCCTCTGCAGAGTCAACCTGGGAAAATGGTGTTTCTTCAGTTAATGGCAGACCAGAAGTTTGCGTCACTTCCATGGGAACACTGATTAACCCATTATCAGGACATCCTTGATGAGCAAACATGGGGGCATTGTAATGCCCTCTGAGTTTCTCAGGCATTTCAATATTTGGAGTCCCATCTTCTTCTTCCTCTTCATCTTCTGCCTCTTCATGAACATCCTTTTTTTGAGCTTCCAGTTTTCTCTCTCCTTCTGCTAATGCATGGAAATCTTCAGGGGGTGGAGATTTAAAACATTTGTCTTCCTCCAAGGATGATGTGGGAGAGATTGTGCCAGCGGAGGGAACATAGTCGAGACCTTGGGTTGCTTCAGTCCGAGAGGAGGGCATGCTGTTTACTGTGTCTAGAAGTAAAGAGCTTTTCCCAGTCTCTTCTGTTTGTGGTGCTGTTATAGATGCGACAGATTGATCTTCTGCTACTGAAGTTGCAAAAGATGAAAGCTTATCACATTCCGTAATGGAGGTAGCAGACGATATATGTTCCTCCTCAGCTAGAGGTGCTGCTACAATGTTTGTAGGATATGCCAGGATTTCAGACTCCTGGCCAGCATAGCCCTTGGCTGAAAGGTCAGCAGTAGGCATGGCCTGTATTCCATGTATTGCTTCAAAAGAGCCTGGGTGGTCAGGAACAGAAATGTCATAGGCATTGACATCATACTTCAAGTGTGGGATCCTCTCTTCCTGTTCATCATGTATTTCTTCATCAGAAATGGTCTGCTCTGTTTCTGAGTAGCCTGGGATAGTTTCATCTTGGATATATGAAACATGTTCTGCTGTTGCTCCTGCTGGGACTGGCAGACTGCTCAGATATGACTCTTCCTTTGTTACATCCTTTCCAAGTAACTTGTTTTTCTCACCCACGTCACTAAATTCTTTTTCCTTTTCTGTAGTGGCAAATATTTTGTCCTCCCTCTCACCCTGATTCAGCTCATAGAAGTCTCTATTCTTTTCCACCTTCTCCTCTGCCTTCATGTGCTGTTCTTCCTTTTCTTCCAGTTCTGCCTTTTCTATCACATCTTCTCTCTTTTCCTTCTCACCCTCTTCCTGTGCCTCTGTCCCCTCAATATACTTTTCACAAGTCTTTGTTTCTGCTTCCCTCTGTTTTCTGTCCAAAGAGATTTTCTCCTCTTCCTCCTTTTCTTCCTCTCTGAATGCTGATGACCAAACACCCTTTGCTAAGAGGTCTGCCTGTGATGGCACCTGTTCTTTGTCTGGAAACAGCTGAACTTCCTTGTCCTGCTCAGCTTTTCCCTCACAGTATCTCACGTCATGACTTTCATCTATTGTTCTTCTTTCATCCTCTATTTTTTCAGCATGACCTGCTCTCAGTTCTAGCTGATGGACTGCCTTTTCCTCTGCTGGTGATTCTTTTTCCATATCAGTAGTAGTTATTCCCTGATCAGGAATGTTTGTTTTCAAAATCAGATCCACTTCAAGGCAGCTCTGAGCAATCATGTCAGCAGAGTCTTTTATCTCTGTTTCAGGTACTCTCATAACCGTATCACTAACCTCAATATCAGACATTTCTTGAGTTACCTGCAAGGCCCCTTTCTCCTCATGCTTCAGTTCCTCAAAGTCCTTTGTAAGATCTTCTGGTGAAGACAGGACTAACCTCTGTTCAGCTATGGAAGTCTCTCCTGGCTCCACCTGTACAGGTGCCTTCTCCATTGGTGATGTCTTCAGGTCAGCAGGTACTTCCTTTTCAGGTTTGACTTTGATCTTCTCAGTTTTGAGTCTGCCTGGAACTTTTGCCTTGTATAATGTTTTTCTTACTTCTGGGGTAAATGGTTTTAAGTCTGGTTTAGAAATTTTTTTGGGCTCTGGTTTGGTTTCTTTCTTTTTATCCTCTTTCTTTGAATCTTTTTTTTCCTCTTTCTTTCCATCATCTTTTTTTAAGTCCTTTTTCTCCTTCTTAATCTCTTTCTTTTCTTTGTCTTTCTTCTCCTCCAGTTTGGATACTTTCTCTTTGAGATGCTTTTTTCCAACCTTGTCTTTTGCCAATTTCCTCTTCTCAGCTTTCAGAGCATCACTTGTTTCTGTCTTTATCTTTTCATGTTTAACAGGCTTATCAGGAATTTTCTCCGAGTGTTCTTTAACCTTTTTATCAATTTTAGCATCCTTTATGACTTCTGGTTTTACCTCCTTAATTCCCTCCTCAACTGCCTCTTCCTTCTTAGCTTGCTTTGTCACAGTTGGCTTGGGGGAAGATTTAAGACTCTCTTTACTGTCAGTTCTTTGTTTAATTTTGGTCTGCTTCAGCACAGGTGGAGGTATTCCAGAAGTGATATCTTTCTGAGTAGCCACTGGGTACCTCAGAAAATCCAGGTGCTTGAGTTTCTCAAGACCTTCCAGTATCTTATTTTGAGGAGCATTTCCAGGAAACAAAACCCTTACAATTTTCTCTGTTGGGCTAGCTGGAAGCCACACCACTAGGGCTGTGATGGATGTGAGATAGGGAACAGAAATTTCACCTTCTTTCCCACTTGCGAGAATTATGCCAGTCTTTGCTTTACTATTACCAGCCCATTTCTGCATTAGAAACTGCATTTCTTTACTGTCCTTGACAGGATTCAGTATATACATGTCCAGCTTACCCACTCCCATTTTGTGGAAGAGTGTGATAGGTTCAATGGTACTGCTCACCACCCTGTAGAGAGGCTCTGATTTAATGCCCAGTCTGTTGAGATACTGCAGTGTCAGACAAGCTTCTTCGATGCTCCTCTTTACTTTCATGGACGATTCAGGCATCTTCAGCTTTTCAGGAACATTAAAAAAAACCACCCCTAGCTCAGGAGAAATTAGGTTCTTCATCCAGTCACTGTAGTTGGTAGAGCCCTGGGATTGTTCCTCCTCTTGCTCAGCAACTTTCCTCTGCAGCAGCCCATTGATGCCAGGTAGGTTGTCTGCACCAATGTGGGTGAGCAGGATTGAGTCAATCCTATCCAGGTGCCTTACCAGCTTCCAGAAGCAAGATTTCCTGTCAGAGCCACCATCCACAAGGATGTTAAACCCATTGACAGCAAAGAGAGCAGAATCGCCTCTTCCCCCAGGGAATATGTAGCAGCAGGGTTTAGAAAGCTTCAAAAAGCCCCCTGAAGTGGGTGGCTCCAGGAGATCAAATGGAGACGGCACGTCAACTGTCTCAGAGACGTATTCTGCAAACTCAGACACCCCATCCATTTCTGGCAGAACTGGATCAGGATTCAGTTTCAGATTAATAATTTCCTGAAATCGAGGATGCCCAAGGTTGCTCCAGTCTCCTTCTCCCAAGCACGACACAGTAAGGGAGGCCTTGATATCTGGATCACTGTTGCTAAGAATCTGGGTGACCTAATGAGACAAGCACAGACAAATAAAAGTCAAATAGAGCTCTGAGACCAATTCAGCTCTTAAAAAAAAATACCCAGTTAATGCAGAAATACTGAAGACACCATGAGCACTTTATTGACAGGAAACACTGGGCATAGATTAAATAGTCCAAAAGCCCATTGCAAAAGATGCATGGGGCCATGTTCTGCTCTCTTTTTAAATTCTTAATGTTGATGGACTGTTATGCTTCCTGACTGGTGGGAGCGCATGGTGACAAGACCTCAGGAAAGAAAACGAAAGCAGGAACCACCTTGTTCTCTTTCCTTACTTCTTCCTATCTAACCTGGGATATCAGTCCCTGGCTTGGGCTCAAAAGTAGCAGTTTCTTTCTGATTCGTGAATTCTAACCCTGAGATACCCTTTTCGATGCTAAGCATCATTGTCTGAACTTATCCTCGCTCATTGGCTAGTGGACGATCATATAGCACTTTGTGCAGTTTTAGTGCCATAGGACTTTCTTTTTTATTCAGATTCATTTTCTTTCCTGGGACCTATTTTGAAAGTTGTGACTCCATCTCTGATATACATACAGCGTTGGGGACACGCTACATGGTTAATAAATAGAACTAAGGTCAATATAATTTCCAAGGCTCCTTAGAGATATGCTGAACATATCCCAAGCAAAGAAGCATTAAACCTCAGACTTCCCAAGTATCTGGAATGAGATTAGTACACTTCTTTACACTGTGTTCTTTTGCTTATACAGCCCTTAATTCACTAGTGTCCACATAAATGGGTACCAGAAATAAATGAGAACAATCAGCCTAAAATAAATGAAGGTGGGCAGATTTGCTGATGCAGTTACAGCAACAATGATATCAATTGTCAAAATATCACCCAGCCATTCCTGCAGCAACTGTACATTCAATCAGATGGAGACATTCTAAACATCTGGCACACAATGATCAGTGGAAATAGGGCTTATCAAAAACTGAAGCAGCATATCTGTATTGGCAATGAGCGCCAATAGAAAGAGGGTTTAAAGCCTCCGAGGAAAGCTATAGTACACCTAGCTAAGATAATTAGCATTGGAGCAGAGGTTCAGAGATGTCCTATAAAGTTTTCGAGACCCCACTGCACAAAGCCCTGAGCAATCTTGTCTAAATTCAGTGCTGACCCTGCTCTATGCAGGAGGTTGGGCTACAGACATCTCAAGGGCCCTTCCAACCTGAACGATTCTGCAATTCTACAATTAAATAATGACATTTGTAGTTATTTAATCATCATGTAGTTACTTAATCAGCATTTAGTCGTCCCCTCGTCATCTTTACACACCCCTAATGAACACTCTGAACCTTGTGAACAGCTTATGCTTGCTGGACTGACTGTGAAATGAAGAGAAATACCCACATTTACTAGGGTGATCATGGTCACGTTGGCTGTTTTTTGGAAGCTGCCCACAGATATTTTAAGACCTGCTTTAAGAAATTTTGAGTGTCTGCCCACTGCAGAGCCAGTCTGGAAGGTTATTTCAAGCTGAGCACTTAAAGGTGGAATCACCCATGCCTGCCACCTTGGAAAACTTAAGCCAGGGAGTTAAAGCAAGATGCCCAAGACTGTAGCATGAATTATTTACGTTGTGCAATTTTTTGCTGGATTTCAAGCCCATCTCTCTGCAGATCTGCCACCTGAAGGAGCGGTGCAGACTGCATTGCTCTATCGTGCATTCTGTGAACAGGAGGGGACATGCTGGCTCACTGTTCACACTCACCTCCGGCTCTGAAAGTATTTCAGCAAACTTCTGGTAAGTGAAGGTCCCCGTCTGCAGGATCAAGTCTCCTTCCTGGTCTGAGCTCTGACCACAGAAGATCAGTAGTTTGTGGGCTGATGAATCACACACCAGTGAGCGGACCTGTTACCATGAGACAGAGTGTTGCAGTCAAAAAGATATCTGTATTCCTCACCAGCACCCAGAAACCCAATCACATGGACGGGCAATACTTACGCATTATTCACAAAAGCCAAAACATGTTTTCTACATACAAGAGTGTAGGTTATTGAAGAGGGAAGACACTGTTACTGCCTGCCCGACACAGCTCCATGTCACATCATAATTCAGATTGAGAAAGTAGGCCAATGCTAAGAGAAAACGTTTGGCCTTCCACTGCCATGTAGGAGGTCGGCACAGTTAGACTCTCATCAAACTAGAATGCTAAAGGTTCAGAAGCCCTCCACCTTGTTTGCTAGGAAACTCTACAAGCTCCTGATAAATCCTTAAAATCAGGCAATTCTAAGGCACTAACTCTTCCAGGAAGCAGCTCATTCCTAAAGGGCTAGCACACAAGAAACCATACACTCTCATGTGTTTCTTTGTCTAGCAGTAAATTCTGCCACAGAATACTGCTTACTGCATATATCTTGTTGGCAAGACCCGAACACCTGGCCGCTTCACCACACCTTGCAGCAGACTGGCAGCATGTTCAAACTCTCCAGAAGGTGCGAAGTGTGATGATCATGAGCTCTATGTCAAGCAAGGGCAGGAGAGCTGATGTGGAGAAAACCCACTGGCATCTGGTCCTTACCTCAGACACGATGCTGTCCACATTGGGATTTACCAGGATCACCGTCTCCAGGGTATCACTCCGGTGATGGAGGGTTCTTTGGCCTGAGGAGAAGCAAGGGATTAGACAGGATGGGAGAAGCTGATGAGACAGTATCTGCCTACCGATGTTTTAGCCTCAAAAATTCCACTTCAGCATAGGTTTGATTGCAAGGCTTCAACTTGCATTCTAGACCCAATTTAATACCTGGGTCTCATAGAACAAAGCAAACTCTTTTCAGTAACAAGGAAAAAAATCCTAGTTCTCAATCAGCACAATTTGCAACTCAAGTCCAACATGTTCTGAAGTCCACAGTGCCAGGCACATCAAGCTGCCCGCTTGTGCAAGACAGCTGTGCCCTGTAAAGGCTGGCACAGACCAATTATGCCCTCCAGACAGAAGTATCTTGCCTCATTGCAGCTACCATGGAGAGGTATCTCTGGATGTTGTCCAAGCCTTAGTCACCATAGGGCTCTGTGAGCCAGCTGGTGCGTGCCAACTCACCCTTCATTAGAGTGGTGCAGCACTAATAATGAATCTCTCATCATTCTTAATAAGTTTTTTTTCTTAGGAAGTGTTTTTCTTTAATCCAAACACGCACTCCTAGAGGTAAACTGCTGCTATGGGAACCACCTAGATGATAAGAATGCTTGTTCTCCTGTCTTCCTTCTGTGAGAGTCACAAACAGGCACCCAGACAGGACTCTGCTCTATATAAATATTTAGGCAAAAAAGAAAGAGCCAAAGAAGAGCAAGCAAGAGCCTGGTAGTGCAAAAAAGCAATTTGCGTGCTCACCTTGGCATAGGCATTACCTGGATATTTGGCAAAATATTGACATAATGCCTGGGCCCTATTAATTTATTAGAAGGAACAGTGGTGAATGCCTGCCATCCTGAAAGGCGGGGCTAGAGCCATCATTGTGTACCCATGTCAAACAGCTCTGGGAAGCGGGACGATGTACAGGACCTTCCTGCGGCATTTCCTTCAACATTGCAGGCAGCACATAATTTTTTGGATTCTGGTCTTTGCACATACCTACCTCTGGACATTACATCCACTCTACAAGCCAGGCATTTAGAACTTAACTGTTGGAATGTATAATTTATGGGGTTTAAATCTTTCGTAGGCTTTAACCTCTCATATAGACTGGAGGGCCATAGATCTTCACTGAAAATGGACATCTATTTCTATTTTTCGTCTTCCAGACAACTGCTGCTCTCTGACAATGTTCTTCTTTCCACCCTCTCTATTCCACAACCTCCCGTCAGCTCTCTTTCTAGGCAGATCTCAATCCTTCTAAAACAGCTTGATCAAACTGGTATTTCAAAGAAAGATGCCAAAAGGACACAAAAAGAAAGAAGTCAGAGAAAGGCCAATACTCAGTACAGCTTTAATCAAACTCAGTTTACTGGGATGTTTTACTCTGGCTGCCAGCAATTAAATATAAACCAGACAGATATGCCCAGAAGGCAACTTTCAGTGCAAAATGAGAGCGGCTCTAAGCTCTCAGCAGAACTATTTATACTCTGCATCTCTAGCTGCTTTCTGAACTTGTGTTCTTTCAGTTTGTCTAAAAATGGTCCCTCCAGACTAAAACAAAACTGCCACTGTGCAAAGGAAATGCTTGCACTGAGTTCAGTGGCATTTCTGCCACTTGATGTGGGATGTGGTGTATGGACGGGACAGGCTGGGAACCAAGCCCCAGCACAAAGAAGGAATGCTGCAAGGGAGCCCGTGGGGAGCGGTGTGGGAGGGTGGCAGGTGGTGCAGATGAGGAGGGCCCAGGAAGTGTTCTGGGGCATGCACTGCAGCCAAAAGAAGCAAAAAGCCACTCATCCTCGAGGTAATGGTAATTGTAAAGGCATTGCTGATACCTCGGCGTTGCTTAGATCCCAGCAGCAAACACAAGGAGTACCTTGTTTCCCCACTGATTGCATCGTGCAGTTTTCACACAGCTCACCTCACACGAAGACCTCCACTCATGTGCTGCTCTGAGCATCCAGAACAGAAGCGATCTGCTCCCATTTTTCAACAGTAGGTCCGGGACAAAGTGAAACCCGTGCCATTCCCGAGGCTTCAACTTCTGCCACCTTGCTGCCTATACATCCCAGACAGACTGTTTTGGCAGTTGTTACTCACGTCACTTGGAGAACACAGCTTGGTATACGGAACCAACACCAGCAGTCTCTTCCTTGTGCCATGTGAAAGGAGGGCTCTCAGGCACAGTGTAGTGGTGCCCAGCATGTGGGCATCCTTCCAGGCACCAGGTGCCAAGGCGCTGCAGAGGCAATGCCAGCCTGAGGGCCGCAGGCTGGGCAGCGCTTGGTGGACGATTCCAGCTGTACAGGGAAAGGGGCCTGTCTGCAGGACTAACAAGCATGAAAATACTGCTGCTTTTTGCCATTTCTGTGGTTCAAGCCCAAGCAGCTGAGCTGTCACTGCTGAGACTGGTAAACAAAGTGTGGCTGGTTAGCATTCTGCTCGCATCCTCTCACCCCCCGGAGGGGCTGTCCCCTTCACACTTGAAAGAAAGAGAAGGGTTCAGGCTGCGGGGCCAGCAACTGCTGGCAGATGGAAGGTAGGAATGGTGAAGTACTGAGTCTTGTGAAGGGCTGTGAAGATAATTAAGGGACCGAAGCATTTTCATATGAGGCGAGACTAAGCGTGCTAAGACTGTTTAGGCTGGAAAAGAGAAGGCTTGGGGTGGGGGAGGGATCTTATCAATATGTATAAATACCTAATGGGAGGGAATGAAGAAGAGGAAGTCAGATTCTCTTCTCAGTAGTGCCCAGTGACAGGACAAGAGGCAAGAGGCACAAATTAGGACACATGTAATTCCATTTGAACACAAGAAAACACTGTTTTTACTGTGAGGGCGTTCAAACACTGGGGTACGTTGTACAAAGAGGTTGTGGAGTATCCAGCCTCGGAGACACTCAAAAGCCAACTGGACAGTCCTGGGAAACCTGCTCTAGCTGACCCTCCTTGAGCAGGTGGGATTGGACTAGACGATCTCAAGAGGTCCCTTCCAACCTACGATTCGGTGATTCTGTGACTCTGTGAAGCAGCGCAGCCCTCCAGAGCTTTGCTCCTGACCCGCTGTTGGGCAGATTCCCTTTCTTCAGTTGCAGCAGATGGTTCTCAGGAGGATACAGGAGCACAGCCATACAGAGAGGCCATTTCCAGAAACACTGAATCACTGCACACACACATGCACGCCAAAACCCGAAACTGTTCTTCAGCTTAATTCAGAGATAAAGCAGAACAGCACACAAACTCCAGGCTGAACTGCAAACAGTGAGTGAGACAGCAACACGGTGACCTAACCCAGCCTGTGAACTCACCAGGGTGAGTGCCCCAGCCCCTGCTCACACCCGGGCTGCTAGCAGCTGCCTCCCCCAGCTCAGTGACAGTAGCACCCCTATATGTAACACAGCAAATGCTGGGCTGTGCACAGCTGAGGGAATACCCATCATCCCAAAGTCTCTTTGAATCCAAGTGCTCATCAGTCCGAGGAGCCCTTTGCTGGGTCCTTCCTCTATACAGGCCTGCAGAAGCAGCTCCACAGACAAAGGATTTAAACACATAGACTGGGGCATCCTTCTTCTTACTAACAAAAATTACATGCAACATAAATGACTAGCGGTGTGACCGATATTGCAGACACAGTGATTGAAAGCACACTGTTCAGGTCATTGCTAGATATTTGTCCTTACTAGAGCCCTATCACAGTGAAATGCATGCCTGGAAATACCACTGCAAATGGCAAAATCCTTTAATTACATTTACCAGTACGAGGAGTATCTTTCTCAGGCTCCTGAAGACTGCTGTCTTCAACTTGCCTGGAACAAATATCTGAACATAGCTCTCTGACCGCAGATCTCCAGGTGCATTCTGAACACAGATCCCTGACCCTGCTCAGCCCTCTCAAACTGTGCTCACAAGCTGCTACATTAAATGAAATCTCCTCTCCCCCCAATTAACTGTGGGAATAAACTTCATTAGCATTGAATTTCTCATTTCGTACGAATCTTCACTTTGTGCGTTCAGGCACATTCTGATTACTGCAGTCATCGCCATGCCTGTGCGCTTCCAGAGAACGTTTCTATCCATCATGTCCCCACCAAGGCAGAAAGCCCCCAGTCTTTACCATCTGTTTCTTAAGAGGAGAGTTTCTTTAGTCCCTCATAACCACTCTCACCTATCCCTGAAACTCTTCTAGTTCTGCTATGGGCATTAGGATGAGTAAGAACAGAAGTATACAAGACGAGAAGGAACACAGAAGATTCACAGGGTGGCATTATTGTATTTTCTGTATTATTGTATTTTCTGTATTATTCCCCATCTATTTTTTCATGCATCACAACATAATCTGACGCTAGCTTTGCACCAAATAAAGATCTTCAGTTAGGGGTACACAGTGACATCCAAATTTCACCCTGCCATGACACTATTAATTGAGCCCTTATAAGGAGTCTGGAAGGTTTAATTTTTCTAGTGTGCTTGATTTTGCATTTTTTGACAATGCATTTAATGGGACATCATAACTGTTCAATTTAGGTGCAAAAGTTCCTCACAGTCTTTTCTAGATATAAGTAACTGAGTCATCTACAAATTTAGCCACCTCCGTGTTCATTCCAACCCCTTTCCTCGTCCTTACTGTATTGATCAGCTTTATATTTAGTAGGAAATCATGAAGCCCTTGTATTTTACTTCTGGATACTGCACAAACTTGACCATGTATTTATTTTCTAATTTGTTTTCTCTTAGGTAGTTTTTGACTCATGGCATTAGTTGCCTTTTACCCACACAAAGTGCTTGCTGCATGACATATGTAAAGATTTAATACACAAATGCACCTCATTCATGACCTCACTGAAATTTCAGAAAACAGACAGGGGCACGCTCCTTCTCCACATAGGTCACATCATTACTTACCATTGTGCAGAAGTAATACCACCTTCATCCTGAAGGACTACAGAGGGCACACATAAAGCTCTCTTTTTAGAGGGCAGCTACCTCTTGGACAGCAGTCAGCCGGAACTGACTGACCATGGAGGCATTACACAAAAATGTCCCAGAGGTGATGAACAACAGCTTCTCTAGGCAATTCTAGAGGAACTTCCATGGCTAATACTAAAGGGGCATTTCAGGATATGCAGGCTGCACTCATGGATCATTAGTGGGGAGGAAGGAGAAGTCTGATTTTTTATTTTTTTTTTTTAAGAGTACGTATAGCTTACTAGAAAGGCTGAGGGGTGACATCATTGCAGTCTACAGCAGCCTCAAGGGGAGCAGCGGGGGGGGAAGGTGCTGATCTCCTCTCTGTTGACCAGCGATAGGACACGAGGAAATGGAATGAAGCTGCGTCAGGGGAAATTCAGACTGGACATCAGGAAAAGGTTCTTCCCTGAGACGGTGGTTGGTCTAGAACAGGCTCCCCAGGGAAGTGGTCATGGCACCAAGCCCATCAGAGTTCAAGGAGCGTCTGGACGATGCTCTTAGTCATATGGTTTAATTTTAGCTAGTCCTACAAGGAGCAGGGAGTGGGACTCAATGACCCTTATGGGTCCCTTCTAACTTGAGATATTCTATGATTATGTGGCCCATTGAGTGTAGAATTAATCTGGTTATGGTGGAGGATAGCAAGTGATGAGCAAAGCCACATAGATTTTTGGAGTCAGTGTGAATTAGCCATCCAGGGCTGTCTACATGTGCAAAGAGATAGAGGGCAAGAGAACAAAGGACCAGACACTGTGGTTTTAGTCATTAGCAGTCAAGCAAAGAGGACTATGCGGGGAGGTCAGTCTAGGCTAAAACAAAGGACAGTGCTCTAGGGGGACTATGTGACAAACAGGGTGCCCAAGAAAGAGATGATCCTAGAAGCAGACAGATGGCCATGGAGGCAGAAAAGGAGGTCATGCTGCCAGTACAGATCCTTGTATGCAATGTGTTTTGCCACTCTAATTGAAAGCACCTAAAAACCTATGTAGTTGAATAATAAATTCTGGGCTGGTCTGAAGGGCTGGCAAGGATAGCTGCAAGAGCTGCTGCTTGTCATTCGCTTTAATCTTTCAGACCATTAAACCTCAGAGGTCTTATTATTCTGTTGATTAGAACTGGAAGAACCATGGTTACAACTCACCGTGCTGAAATTAGAGACCAATTGTCAGGGCAGTGGGACCCAGGTTCTCATTCTTTGTGAAATATGATCACTTAGGCCAGGGCACTAGAGAGTCATCTTTCAAGGGAGAGACTGTGCTGAAGTCAGTCACGATGCTCTGACTGGTACACCAAATCATAATGAACATAAGGGCCACAAGGATGATTAAAGGACTGGCACATCTCTGATGAGAGGAGGGCTGAGAGGTGGGACTGTTTAGCCTAGAAAAGAGAAAGCTCAAGGGGAGGGATCTTACCCATGTTTGTACGTATCTGATGGCAGGGTGTAAAGTCTGGGCTGCAGAGCTCTCAGGACCTTGCCATACAGAGGATGGAGACTGTTCTTCTGACCACATAGAAACCAATCCCCTCCCCGTCCAGGGAGCATTCTTTATTCCTCATTACCTCCCCTGTCCTTCCCACACCCTTTGCCTCCTTTGTCCCTAAGATTATTTGGGCTTACCAGGCCAGGTTCTACCTGTAAAGCAAACACCAATACTGCATTGATAAAACATACCAAAGTGTCACAGTCTGGACATGTTATCAAGGCACACAAGCCACAGTGATTAAAAACCGACTCTTCCTAACTTTCTGATCTCTTACCTCATGTTATGAGCATATCTCTTCAGGGTGGCACTTCTGAAAAAAGACTTCTTACAAGAAGATCCTAGATATCGCTATGGTTCAGTACCTTTCGTTACACTTTAGCAAAGAGCTGAGCCTTGTATTACATGGTCTTCCTGATGCTCTATTGAAAAACATCCACCTCTGAAGACAGTCAAACCATGCATGAAGGTTCTGAGAGTGCATATATTTGCATAATTAACATGAGCTAGTGCAAGTTGAAAGACTGCCATTTCCTTCATTCTGAAATGACATCATAACGCTGAGATAGTAACTGACTCTTTCATTCTGAGGCTGTGAAGTCTCCAACTGCAGCTTCTTCAGTGCCAATGGGAGAAAAAGGATCCAGCCCCAAATGGTGTCCATTCAGAGAAAATGAGACAATGCATTCATTCACAAACACTCCAGGACTGTACCAAGTACAGCAAGCTACAGCTCCCTGGGAGAGAGATTATAAAGACCAGAGGAATGGTCCTGCACAGAATTCTGAGCAGGGTCCTGACTCTTTATCCCATCCGTGCAAATACACCTTCCTATCTCCTACCGCAATATGGACCCACCCCTCCGCAAGACCAGGGAAGCCCTGTGTTGTTTAGCAGTGAGGGAGAGGAGTGAATGTACTCTTGCTGGAAGCAATGTCCTACACCCAGCACCTGAAGGGCACGCAGCTGCTGAAGCTCCTTCCTCCAGCATGCAAACTGAACAGCGTACAGCTGGTAGGACCTGCTCTGGCTGGTGGAGATTTGGAAGCTCTGCCAGCTAGTCAGATGGGCTCAGGAATTAAAAAATAAACACAAAGATTGCTTTGGCAGCCAGTACACAAGCCAGCAACTGCGAATTCACCACTCAGCTCCTCCTTACCTACAGACTTGTGCATCTCAAACATCTCTTAGCTTCTCTGTACCTGGGCATCCTTGCTGTACTGTGGGAGTAACAGCCCTGACCTATTACAACAGGTCAGAGGGATGTATCAACCCTTGAGACATACTTAGGCGATATCGTAGCTGTGGGCAGAAGCGTGGGCAATCTCTGGGCAACCACAGCACCAGCAGTATGAACTGGAATGTGCTAGAGAGCAGCATGAGGAAAGTTTGCACACAGCCTTCCTGCTGTCTGTGTGCTCAAACCATTCAAGAGGAGAGTCCTCAATAAATTTAAAAAGAAACCCCTCCACAGAGGGGTGGGCTGAAGAGATGCTGAACAGTGTGTGGGCACTTGTGGCAGGTCCTAGAAAGGAAAGATTCTGCGCAAATTCAATTTTAAAGAAAACTGTCATTTCCTTCTCTTGGCAGGGGGAGGCAGCTGCCTTAAGCAGAGCACCTGTACAGGGCCTGGCCCTGTGCAAGCAGCAGTAGCTGCCACTGCCACAAACGCAGCACGGAAAGCAAACAGCTATGTCTCACTCTGGCTTGACCTTTAGAGGCTAAACGGGAATCTAGAACGTGCTAGCATCAGCCTCTGCCCTGGCCAAGGGAAGCAGGCCGTCTCCACTTCTGGAACTGTAGTCATGTAGGAGACAGCCACCATCACATTCCCAGTTACAGCCCACTTCCAAACTAGATCACCCAGACACAAGGAAAGCAGCTTGGCCAGTTCCTCAGACTCCAAAGAGAGAGGATGACCCACAGTCTCAACTAGTTTCCACAGGCTGTAAATCAGATTCCAAAGCTGATGTAGTGCTTATGTTGGCTGCAACAGTAAATTGTTTTACTAATGAAGTGTTCTTAAAAAAAAACACTTATTTTTATTTCAAAGCAAAATATTAAGGTTTTTAGATTACAACAGAACATCTTTGTTAGAGTGAAGTAACAGCTAAAATTATTGATAAAAGCAATTAAAGATTTTTTTTTTTTTAATTTGTGGCAATCCATCAGTTATTTTTACTTCTCTTTCATTTCCCTAAAAACTTTGAGAAAATTCTTTTCAGGATACTCTGTTTACATACGCAGAATCCCAGGGTCCCAGCTCTTTTTTTTTTTTTCCCCAGACAACAATGGCTGTATTGGGTTCAGCATATGTTTTGATTGAGAAGATACGATAAGGTCACTGCACTTCCTCAGTTTAAATCTCTTTGTTCTTTCTTGCCATGACCATTTTGCTCTCTGGGCTCTTGGGATTATTTTTTCATTTGTCTTGACTGTTCGAAACACCTTCCAATTTGTTATCGTCCATGCCTACGATAAACACGTGTTTACATCCCAATCCTGGTCTGCCTTAAAGAAGTATTAAGGAAACTGGAACAGTGTATTTCAGAGCAGCTCTCCAGGGACGCAGGAGGCTCGGCTGCCTCAGCTCTCACGGCCCTGAGCCGAGGCTCCCGCAGGGCGACCAGCCCCTGGCGGGGACTCCACAGGCACCAACTGGCTGAGCAGCTGAAGAGGCAACCACCGAGAAACAAAAACTGGGCCCAACACTACGCCATCACTTCTGCACTCCTAAGACAAGAGATTCTCACCTGCAGCTCCTCCCTTGCAGTCTGGGTGGAAAGCTGGAGGCCTATATCCAGTCACTGTCTTTTCAGAGTACAACAGAGAACCCAAAAGAAGATGGCACAGCGGCCTGCTCATTGGCACGTTCTCTCAGGAGATGGGTGACCTCCGACTCCCTGCCCGCCAGAGACAGGGCAGGATTGCTCTCAACCCCTCCGGCTGAAGCTTGTCTCTTTTGTGTACAGTTGAAACACCCACTAGCACAGAGATGTGAATGGGATCTTCACACATCTGTGTCCCAAACACCAGACTGTAGAGTGAGTGTCTTTGCTCCCTCCCCCAACAACTCTAAGGAATAATTAGTTAATTATGCAAGGCACAGCTATCTCAACAGGGGACACAAAGAACGCCCTTGGACTGGCAGCGCCCTGCGGTTAGGGAAGCATCTTTGCTTTGGTGCAATCCTAAAGCTGTGAGTTCGCTCCAGCTCCGAATTCAAACACAATCTCTAACACCCCAGTGGACACACTTGGATGTGTTTACCAGAACGACAGGACATTTCCCACTCTATTGCTTGTTACCTTTTAATGGTAGTGTTGTATCAGATGAGATGAGACTTTCAGACAAGATAAGTGGAGAACCACCAGGTGAGGACTACAGCTGAAGTTTGGTGTAAACTGCCCAGAAAAGACTAGGAGATATTTTGAGTGGGAGGTGGGAGGCTGCAGTGCAAACTGGTACCTAATGGTTGGATTCAGGTGCCTGAAGAGATGCAGTGATCCCAGCCATTCCGGGCACATCCAGCTCTTTGTTTCTTTTCCAGAGATGAGCAGAGCAAAGGGCACAGCCAGCTCACTGGGTGATCACAGCTGAAAAGGCTGTCCCACAGCCTCCTCCCCCAACTTGTATTCACAACATGTGACAGCTACAGTAACTACTTATTATAATAAAAACTTTATTAGGAAAGTGGTGTAGTTTTAGCTTTCTAGTGTGATTCAACAGCTGAGAATGATGAGGAATTGGCTTCAGGCAGTGCTTTGTGGTCTACCAGCAAGTGTTCTGCCTCTCATGGTCTGAAAAAATCTACAGTAGATAGTACTTTCTATTTTTAGGTCTTCAAACACTCCGCAGAAATAGGTAAGTATATTTTTTTAATCAATGGCTAAATCTAAAGATCTATCTCCTTAGAGATTTTATCTTAGCTAAAGAAAGAGAAAAATCACTGTGTACTAGCAAAAGGAAAATATATTTTTAGTGTGAATATGAAAGTCAGCTGAAAACTGAGAGGCAAGAAGCTGTAGCAAAGCGCTGAGTCCCTGTAAGGAAAGGCTAGGGCAGAGCTACGTGCTGTCCTGTGGAGCAACCGAAGGGAGCATACAAGCGATCACCAAACGGGTCACAGATGAAACCACACAGGACATAAAATGAGGGATTTTAAACTGCGCCTAGAAAAGAAGGGGAAGCCAATGGTGTTAGAGCAGGAAAGTATTATTGTATGTATGTGTTTTTATTTGTTACGGAAGTTTCAAGATAGTGTGTGATGATTTTTCATATGGGGATACTGAGTCACACAGTTAAAATTATGGCACCACTGAAATAAAGCCCTGTGAATGTGCAATAGGAGACACACCTTATCTGGGGGAACTGAATAAACAACTACAAAGGACAGGAAAACACAAAGCAGTGTGCGGAGAGAGTGAAGATAATTCAAACATCTCTAGGAAGCAAAGCATCCCTGAGGGACTGTAGACCTGAAAGCACAGGTCTACCTGTCAACCACATTGACTTCAGCCTGTCAACAAGGGGAAATCTCCAGGTGTTGGTTTTAGCTTTAGTTAACATCCCAGCCACAGACTGATGGGAATTTTGGGTACACATGGTATATTTATCACTATTACCCATATTCCAGTTAGACTGAAGCTGGGTAGAGGGTAGAAGAGCACCCACTCAAGAATACACCACCACATGCACTAAAACCCCTTAGAGTTCAAGGGTTTCCTGGTGTGTGGCTCTGTACATGGAGAAAAGGGTGACAGGCATTGCACTCAACCCTGATGGGAGGCTCGGCAGTACAGCACACAGAGGACTGAGTGGAGAAGGATGCAGCACATGCAAGAGCATTAGGTGAGCCAGAGCAGAGCCGGTGACACATTCTATATGCCTTCAAGGGCTTCAGATAGAGAGTTTCCAACCAGAGCGTCTACCCAGTTGTCTTCAGGAGGACAAACAGGACACCTGGTCACAGATATGCTTGCAGGAAACACCGGTACAACCTAACTCTCTCAATGTAAAAGGAGCCATGAAGTGGTAAGATCAGGAAAGAAGAGAGCAGCTGATTTGGGACAGAATAGGCACTAACTTTAGAACACCTCAGAAGCGGAGAAAAAGCCTTAAAAGCTGCAGAACTCTGCAAGTACGGAATTTGGTGTAAAAAGGTACAGAAAGAAGACAGCAAGACAGCTCCAAGAAGGAGAGAAGTTTCTCAACAGGAGCAGAGTCAAAGAGTGAAATTAATTGAGAACCACACTAGGCAGGACAGAGAAAGGAAAAACACAGCAGTAACCAGTCATTAGGGTCAAAAGATTACTATCTCTGGGACGACCAGACAGCAACAGATTTTAAAGAATATGGGAAAGCACAACACGTTAAATTAATTACTGTCAAAAACAGTAGTGTGTGGCATGGAGACCGACACAAAGCAGGAGGGGCACAGAATGGTCTGGGGTGAAGAAGGGCAAGGTCTGCTTTCCAGAACCATTGCTGAGTGTCAGGATGGAGAGGGTTGAGGTGTCTGAAGGCATGGTCAGGTTTCCTTTTGTGGATCTAGCTGGAGATATTTAGTAACTTACCTTACCATATTGTTACTGCATGTCAGGAGAACTGATCATGCTTTAAGGTAAGAACAGGCTCTGCAAAATGACTGATGCCTCCTGGGGAATTACTACAAAGGTGAACCAGCAGCAGGGCAAGGGAAGAAAGTGAAATATTCTTTAGGGTATGGGAGGTTGTGGGCACTTGCCACATCCCAGGAGATACTCCTCCTAACCATTTGCCTGTGTCTTCCTGTCTTCCCTCCTCCCTGTGATATTTTCATGCCATCTACAGCTCCTCTCCCAGGCAACTTCTATTTCTATACTGTGCCAACCATAGCAACCATCTCATTGCTTCCTAATTGCACATACCATCTCACTTTTATGCTAAAAGGCAATTTGATAGCTCAGCCATTTTAGAACATCTGTGTCTTCAATTAGTGGTTCACTTTGGAAACAACTGTATCTATTTCCAGAAGTTACTGTTCATTAAATGCCCCTCAACTGGAAGTTACACCACCACTGAGCTACATTAATGGATAAGATGAGCACTTCTATCTAGTTTGCCAGGTGCAGAATCTGTCACAAGAGATTCTGTTCCCTTCAGCAGCTTTGCTGACTCAGGCTAGCCTTGCATCCTTTTGCTGCAAAACAGTGTGTGGCATTGTCGTGGTTTAACCCGTCGGCAACAAAGCACTCAGCGGCGGCATGACTTCTCAGGCCATGTTACTGTTCATTAAATGCCCCTCAACTGGAAGTTACACCACCACTGAGCTACATTAATGGATAAGATGAGCACTTCTATCTAGTTTGCCAGGTGCAGAATCTGTCACAAGAGATTCTGTTCCCTTCAGCAGCTTTGCTGACTCAGGCTAGCCTTGCATCCTTTTGCTGCAAAACAGTGTGTGGCATTGTCGTGGTTTAACCCGTCGGCAACAAAGCACTCAGCGGCGGCATGACTTCATTCAGGCCATGACAGTCTACTGTTAGTCTCCACTCTCCATTAGACAGGCATTCACATGAATCAAGAACACAGCTCTCCACAGGGGCATCATCTCCAGCCGTGAGGAGCTGGAGCTGTACCTTCTTAATGTCTCCAGCTAAACCCACAAAAGGAAACCTAAACACACCTTAAGATACCCTCTTATCTGGTGCCCTCAACTCCACTAACCCCTAGCAGACTTACAGATGGTCCCTTTGGAAACCAATTTAATGTTTCATGTTTTCCTTGTCAGTGGCACTTCAGCTGTGACTTGCTGCCAGTCCCTGAACAGAGGCTCCCACGAAACTGTTCCTGTTGGCATTGAGGCAGACGCCCTGTTCCAGATTCCAGGGCTGAAGACTCCTGTAAGTCACAGATCTGGACAGCTTCTGATTTCTTAATTTTAATAAGAATATGCATCACAGGATACATGTTCTTACAACCAGAACATAGCACAGATTCAAGAAAACTGTGCGTTTCTCCTAGTTTTAAAGTATCTGGGTAATGCTGATTCTGACTGACTTGAAAGGACAGATCGTGAGCTGTACCATTTCTCTGATTTTTTAACAGCTGATCAATACGAAATGTGTAAGCAAGCTGCCTGAGGCAGAGAGAACTTAGTTGTATCAAGGAAGGGATAGCTGTCACAAATAAGGAAATAATTCTAAGATTTCCTCCTGTTTGCCTATTGAGATGACAAATTCCTGGCAAGAGGCTCCTGCCTCTGATTTCTAGCATCTGTTTAGACACCTCCTTTCTATTCCCTATTGTTAACAGTCTCATTCTAAGTAGCTTTTCTTCCCCTTCACCTTCTTGTTTTGAAGATGACCTGCTGAATGTCACCCCTGTTTAAGAAACAGATATTAAACCAGCTGTGGACTCTGTGTAGCTGGGGTGGTAAAGCACAGAAGGACTGTATTCTGCCAGCCCTTGAGAAAAAGCAGCTGTCCTCTGCCAACATCTTTTTTTGCTGCGTTTTGGCTTTGCACTCTTGGATCTAGTTGCCACTTGATAAGATTCTCTGCATGGTCTGGATTCCTGGGATTTGATTTACAGCACGGAGTACAGTAACAATGAATGGGATATAGAAAGTTATTTCAAAATGCAGAGCTTCAAGGCCTCCTGTCCCTTCTGCTAGCAAATGCAGGCCTTGTCTGTTCAGCATTGAAGAGAGAGGCATTTGGGAGAAGCCAAGGAGGTTTCTAGCAGAGTAGGGACAGCTTCTTCTCTCAAAACTGGTGACAAGTCAACTCGGCCACTGCCTCTCACCAGTCTGCCTTGCACTGAGCTCACTGAAGTCTCACTTCATAACAGGAGCCCCTACTTCTTAATGCTACCCAGTCTGGCCAGGTCTCTTTCAGCTTGCAGATTACACAGTGGAATCAGGGACTGAACTTACTGACTTGGGAGAATAAAAAGCACTAGAAGAGGCCTCCACCACCACGAACACTGTTGTCTCAGGGCCTCTCACTTGTTCAGCTCCGAGTCCCTCAGAGCCATGCAGGCACAGAACCCTTCCACACTCCCATGCTGCCCTCTTCCTTGACAATTGTCTTTGCCTTTGAATATGGACCGATAGCAAGAAAGAAACTCCATAACAATTAAAACTCCCGTGCAAATCTAGCAACCAGGAACTGGGCGAAAACACATTGTGCTCATACCTACCAGCCTGCAAGCTGGTTCTTCAAAAAGATGCCACACAGATCAAAGCCACAGAGAACCACCCTATCCAATGTTTTCCTACCATGGAAAGGAGTCATATTTGTTTGAAGCCATCTACTTCTTATATGGCCTGGGCAGCGTTCGCATTTCTGTCCAAGTACTGCAACTTACCCCACTTAACCATTTTAGGAAGCTTTTCAGAACATAAAAGTCATAGTCAACCAGAAGGTAAGTCACTGTCTTCTTGCCCACTTCTTCTCTAAGATAGCTATTAGCACCTTGAGTGCCTGATGACAGACTGACATTCCTCAGGCAACATTCAAAAGAGATACTAATGGCCTTTTCCTTCCAGTTTTCTCCTTAATTATTTAAGGATTTGGCAATGGAGCTTAATAGAGTGGCACAGGCGAGATGGTTGGATCCCAGTGAAGTAAGAGTTAGCTACAGCAAGTGCAAAAGCAGTTAATTTAATCTCTTAACTTGAAAGTCAATAAATGATCCAGACTTGCCAGTTATGCTGCCATGCTTTTTTTAGCACAATCTATTTGTAGCTATAGCATGTTGTAAAAAACAGCACTAAGCTTTTACAGCCTTCATCTTTTCACTGGAAACAACCAAACGGACTTTTCTCAAGACTACCAAAATACATGAAAAGCAGAGCTAGCAAATACCAGCCCAACCATGCAGTGGTACCGTGCAGCTTCTGGACAAGTCTCCAGGTGAGAGCTAAGGCTGTAGCTCATGCTGCTTATATCCTGCCAGCTGGTATTTCTATTTTCTTACCATGGCCAGTATCCCAGAAGCAGGAATGGACTCTCCTTTCCAACCTTAAAACAGCTACAAGAGTTTCAGGTCAGGTATTCTACAAACATATTCAATAACAACTGTTTATTAAGCCACTGCTGCCTGAGGCATTTAGCTGACTCCCAGGGGAGTCAGAAGAGGCTCAGCCTTTCGCATAGGAGGGGTCTGAAAACGTCTTGCTGTGCCTAAGCTCTGTGATTTGTTTTCACCTTTGCTTCACACTAAAGACAAGGAGATAGATTTCCATGTGCCTGACTGGTGACTATAGATGAGTTCTCCTCCTGTTGCACCTTCTTCTCCAGGATCTCAAAAGTTAGTACAAATTTACAAAAGATTTCTTGTTTTGAAAAATGCCAGAGACAAAGAACCTTACATACCTGGTTGAACTGTGAACCCAGGGCCCTGAGGTAGGTTCTAGTAAATAGCCAGAGACGTTGGTGCTCCACAAGAAGGCTCATGAAAGACAGTAATATGCGCAAAGAGACACACAAGTTATTCAAGTAGGACATACTGATAACAGACATGCATATTAAATCCTATCCCCTCTGTGACTTACATGCCTCCTTCCATTTGAGATTCTCAACCTTCATCCTCTTAGAGGAAATATCCAAGCCTTTACTTTCAAAAGCTAAGAAAGGGCTCACTCATTTCTTTCAAAACACAGAAACTGGGATGATGATGCCTTTCAGAAAGATAGAAATGAATCAAAATCGCATTCCCCATTAAAAAAAAATCCAACTCAGTACTATTCTATACATTTGAGAGATCGGTCCAGAAAGACTTAAAGGCCTGTCTCAGGAGAACTAAGAACCTGCCGGCCAAGGACACCAATGCTCAAGTTCATCTGTGAATAAAGCCTCGGAAGGACAGAGATTTCCTGAAGAGCTGAATACACAACTAATTGTTCTATAGTACTAACTTTTGAGATCCTGGAGAGGAAGGCGCGAGAGGAGAACTGATCTACAGTCACCAGTCAGCACACGTAGAAATTAATCTCTGTTTCTTTAGCGTGAAGCAAAGGTAAAAACAAGCCACAGAGCTTAGGCACAGCAAGGCATGGAACTAATGAAGACCCCTTTTTGTGTATCCACCCTGCACTGTCCCACTGCAATAATCCTAGCTACCTCCATGTTCCCTGCAGTCCACTGCAATATCCTCAGTTCCTCTCATGACTCATAACTACCAACCGGTCAAGTGGCAGCACGCTCGGAGACAGAAGTGCACTGTCTGACGGCTGGTGCGTAAGTGGTGACTGCCCAGATGGCAGGCCAAACAGAATGCGTACTTTCCCAGTGAAGGCACCGATTCGGATCACTCTCCTCTACTGCCCCACCAGTTTTCACAAAACTGGTAGAAACTTGTTACTTTTAATGCTTTAGCAGAAGGGAAAGTGTTTACTCCAGACAAATACAGTGCATGTGCATTTGTAAGAGGAATTCATGCTATTCAACCAAGCACCTCTAAGCGGATGGAGAAAAAAACTAATACAAACTGAGAAGTTAGAACCAAAGTAGCTCAATACTTTCTCTAGTCTTTCCTGTCAACAGCTACAAAGCTTGTGCTGGAGTCCAGAAAGACATGGTCCTGTCGCTAATTCAGGATTTTTGAGGGGAAAGAAAAATAAATCCCCTTTTTCCACCTCAGTAAATTCTCCCCAGAATAATTTCTAAGCATTCATTTACACATAACTTACACTCTTTCCTCCCATACACAGTTACTGGGCTGATGGATAGTCTCTATCACCTTCCTTTCTTCCCCAGGTACTTTTGCCTAACGAACACTTCACAGGCTAGCAGATACACCCTTCATTTTGAGCTAGCTACTACTGTCAGGTCCCTGCATGCTAACCAGACAATCTTATCTTCTTTGGCCTCCCATTGCATCTCCTTTCAAGGGCCTGGAGATGTCTCTTTTCTACCCATCAATTAGTAGTGGAAAGCCTGTGATAATGCACGTAGCACACTTGGCTGTGCTAGCCAAGTGGCAAGAAGTAGCACCCACTAGGATCTCTATACTCAGACACCTATCACAAAGATATGTTGCTGGATCCTTATTTGGCTCTCAGTTTCTTCTTCTGTGAGGTGCAGCTATCCCAGGAGTTACCTAGGATGGTCTGCGTATGAACATGTACAAAGAGCACAAGACCGTGTCCCATAGAAGCTCATGCTGGGGAACCCCACTTCCACCCTTACTCTGGTGTCCGGCCATGCTCCTTTGAATGAGACACACTGCACCTCTTGTTCATGTACACACGGCTTCCTTGCTTTCACCAAAGAGAGCCTGTGCTGGCTATTGCTCACCATGCTCCTGTGCTCAAGTCCATTATCCATTTACCACCATATCTGCTGAGGATGCGACTCAGGTATGCCAACAACACAGGTGTGAGGAAGAGTGGCAAAAAGACATGACAGGACATGGGTTGTTTTGTCAGGAAAGAAACTACTGCAAAGCTACACATCTCTCTGTCTGCAGAATGCGAGTGGGGCGGAGGATCTGACAGCCCGGCCTTGTCAGATTGCAGGAAAGGAAAGGAGGGGAGGAAAAAAAGGTTCCCGGCCTGTATACGATAGCTACTTGCTGGAGAAAGTGGAAGGACAGACATGCAGTCTGGATGCAGCCAACCAGCATGGAGCCATCAAGGAGATAGGGAGGGTACTGACCTTATACAGCAAAAGGCCCCCTGCCCCATCAGAAGAAAGAGGAATCCCTGCTATTCTGGAACAATGCCCAGCCTGCAGGGCTTTTCACAGTGGAACTAGAGCTACTTGGAATAGAAACAGCCTCATCTCTGAGATCAGAGAGTTTAAACCAGAGCTTGTTTTTTCTGCAGTCATAAGCCAGCAGGCACCAGCTGCAGAATTTGCCGCAGTGTGTGTGTGCGCGCGTGTGTTTCTGCGTGTGCGAGTGTGCAGCAGCCATGCTCCTCCCCTCCAAGCTCACTGTGTGATAAATGTGTCCAGCTCCCTCCTTTTTCCCCTCCCTACATCACTGACAGTCCCAGTCTGATCGCTCTCAGCCCCCTCTCTTCTCTATTAAGAAAGCTTTTGTTGGCATCACTACTGACTTCTTTTCATTGCTCCCTCCCTGGTCAATGAGGTTTGCCTCTCCTCCTTCTCCCTCTTACCCAAAACAGCAGTGCCTGACAGATACTCATGGTCACATACCCTGGTCTGTGCAAAGTGCCAAACCCTGCTCCAGCTTCTCTAGCTCTGGACCCTGGAGATAAAAGGCCCTATTCTGAAATACTTTAACACATTTTGGCATTAGCATACAGATGACTTAACACTTTTAACAAGATGTTTGCTGGTGGCAACACTAAAGGATGCCAAAGATACCCTATGAAAACAGAACCCCGTGTGTCTGTGGGCTGCAAAGGTGTCATCGTCACACTGTACCACTGGTGATACAGGAGAGCTAATCATAAAGGGAGAAGCTGGCCCCTTATACCTCTGTGCTACATGGGAAACATAGCAGGGTAAGGGACGACAAAGGACCGCTGCTAGGAAAAAGAAAGCACTTTGCTATTCTCATTTCTAAAGCACAAAATCTCTCCCTGTAGCCCACTAGGATGAAAATCAGCTCCAAGCCTGGCCACATATCCTCTCCTCTGCTGCCCTAGAAAGGCTGCATCACTCACATTTTACAAGAACCTTCCCGTTTTCCTCCCCCACTAACTGGACACATTTAGATGCTTTTTGGCTTCCTGTAGTGGAAGAATGTAGTGTTGAGCAGCTCAAAGCCAGACTTCAGCTACTTCAAGACTACTCATGTGTGGGTGTGCAGCACGAAAGGAAAGAGAAATTGCAAAAGGGGCCCTGTATCTCTCTTCCATCTAATCAGCAGCATGACAGTCCACCTTAACAACCCTCCCCCCTCCTGACTGGCATTAGCCTCATTCCAGCATCAGCACTGAGCTGAACAGTGATAGAGACATTAATACTGGCTTTCACCAAGCCTTGCCCAAAGGGAGCGTCTGTGAGATGCCTTGTGCCACCTCCTCCCTTCTCCAGTGGCACACCATCTTCAGGAAAGACCATACTGGGATAAATCATAATGCTGCAGGACTCCTTAAGTCTCTGATTGGAGAAGATATTCTGCCTGATTCTTCTCTAGACCCATCTTCATACATCCTTCTCTGTGTTTGAGCTAGCGACACAAGTGCAGTAAACAGCTGAGCAGCTAGGGAATTCGGTCTCTGTTCCTATACTCGGGATACAAGCAGCTGAGAAGGGGCGAGGTCCTCAGACAGATCATTAAAAAAAAAAATGAGCTCCATCTGCAGCCACCTTTCCCTCTTGTCACTAGTCCTTTCCCCCTCAACCACCAGTCAGTCACCCCTCCCTACTCCAATAGGATCAAATTCCAAGGAAAGACAAACGCATCTGCTATAGACTGCTCTGCAAAGATTTCCTCACCTGCTCCTCTACAAGGGCAGAGCAGACCCAGCAACTCGCCCTTTAAGACAAGGCAGAGGAGAGCAAGAGAGCCTCGTCAGGGCTAAGTCCCCTTGCCAGGTACCTAAATTTACAGTCACTTCCCCCAGAATAACCCGTCCTCCCCTGGTCGACCAGCTTTCTTCAAAGCAACAAACAGCATCAGAGCAAGAACAAAGCCAGTGCTGGCTGTCTCAGTCCTGCACCCACCCCACCCTGCCCGAACAGTATTAGGGGCTTATAATTCCTGACCGCTACCAAAGCGGTCAAAGCCCTGGAGCCTTCAGGTCGGGCTGACAGGGTAGGAAAGGAACGTCCACATACCATCCTGTCCCGGGGTGAGCGGCCCATGGAGCAGCAGCCGTTACAGGAGTGCCTGGGGAGCCGCAGATGCACAGGCACAGCCCGGGCTGCAGAGAGCAGCTGCTGTGTCAAGGCGAGCCGAGGGAGGAGCTGCCAGCCCCCCCCCCACACCCATCCACACTGCGCAAGGCTGACTTAACCCTCTCCGGGCTGCCGGCTCCCGAAGCATCCCGGACACACGGCCCCCAGAGCATCCCTACAGGCAAGCCTGGCGCGCCTGCGGGCATTCGCTAGCCCCCGGCGTACCGCAGCCGGCTCAGCGCTGCCCCTGCACTAAGGCCGGCTGATTTTGACGCAGAGTCTGGGCAACTGTGAACGCCAGGACTCTGGCCAGCGCTCCAAAATACCTGAAACTGGACAAACTCCTGCAAACACATGGGTTCCCACGCTATCGGGACATTTTTTTCCCCCAACACCCTACAGTCAGGCTACTCCTCACAGGAGTGCCCCAGAGGGTCACTCCCCATCTCATCTGAGGGGGGCTTTGGTTTAAGTTACTCTTAAACTGGAACCTCATGCCTGGCTCCAACTGCAGAGCTGCTCCTCCAGTTAAAGAAAAGCAACATGAAATACCAGGCACAGCATCAGCAGCCTGGCCGGGGGTAGTTGTGCCTAGTATCACCTACCCAGTGCCTGGCTGCTAGTGAACAGGGATGTGTCAATGATGATCTCAGATCCCATTGAACAGGTAACAGAACTTGAATGAGCGATGCAAGAACACCTGACCTCTGGAGAGCTATTTCCAGCACTGTTTTCAGATAAATGTTTAAGTCATTTTCAAAGAACCTTGCAACTCGTTTCATAAACAGTATCAGCATCTGGCTCATTTGACCTCCAAGGCACTTGACAGAGAAGCGTGCTTCCTTGTTCCTGCTCTGCTGGGCTTAGGCCTGTCAGTCCAACGTTGGAACATATAGATTACTCCCATGGCAGGCTAGTTGCCAATAGTGACCTTTTTTCATAGCAAGCATGGAAACCACTGCTGGTATCCTGCCTGCCTTACACAAGATCCCAGCTTACTTTTAGATTCCAGAATTAACCGTGAAAGCTGGAGATGTCCTGCCTGCCCTACAGCAAGTCTCCCTCTCAGTGGAGGGAGGGAGTCTTCCAAGGGCTGTCAAAGACAACGGAATGCTCAGGAATAAAAATATCACAGAATTTCGATGAGTTTAAAAAAAAAATTAGAACCTTCTCCTCTGTAGCTTTCAGATTATGCCAATCAGTGGCAAGTACCTGTGAGCCTCAGGAAAAATTAATCACTGGAACCAAACATCTTTGATTTCTGTATGTTTCGAACAGGTAACACATCCTCATCTTAACACCCTATTTAAAAAGACCAAAGATTAAAAAATTCTCAAGGGACAAACTATTGAAAAAATAGTTCCATGCTCTGGGAGCTGCTGAACTGCTCCATTACATCTGTCACACCCCAGTCTTCTGTTTGACAGTTCCAACACACAGGCAGTAACACCAGCTACTTGATGAAGCCAGTTAGTCTGCTGCAGTGGCTGGGAACCACTCCCAGTGGGCTGGAGCCTCTGTGGTGAGCACTGGGAGAGAACAGAGCCTTCTGGATTCTGCTTTCACCTCCAACACAAAAGTCACTGCAGGGAGCAGTTCTGTAGATCCACGCCCAGCCACTCACTTGACAGTCAAATCAGACAACTAACAGATGGTAAGGGACACAATTCTCTTCCAGTCACCAGAATCATCAGTACAGCATTAACCTCCCAGCCACAGGAATACAGCAACAACTGCAATGAAGTGAAGGAGCGCTTCTTTTTAATATATGCCTTTGGAGGATTGTTAAATCCTGGGACAAAGTGTTGGAATGTTCTCTGAAAGATCTGCAGCAAGGTATACTGGCCTTCCAGTGACCCAGAGGGGCAGCTGGTTCCATCACCAATATAAACAAACACAGGTAATAGTCAACACTTTCAAGCACAATTCTCAACTGAGATACTTAAAAGGGGTTTCATCTTTGGAAAGAAAAATGAGGGTTCAGTCTGAAGCCAGCTTTTTTAGGTGAAAAAGCCTGGGTTCTGAAAAGGAGTACAAGTTCCTGCTGTCTTTGAAAGAGAACAGAGAGCCAATATTAACTGAGTAGAGCCGACCCTTTTTCTGTTTTGGTAGAAAGTGAAAGGTTTTTTTTGAAATGTGTACTACATAATATGGAATGAGAATCTATGGATTTACATTTGTTTAATTCAGGAGCTAATGGACTGAGTCTACTGGAAATTATAAAGACTACCTAAAGGTAAAAGCTCCTTTGGATTTATGTCAGTGCTGGGATTACAATAAAGAACAGTTCTATATGTGCTGAAGAAGGGGGCACAGTCAAATGGCGACAGCCACCCACTGATCACTAGGATCTTAACATTCAGTATCTATCGAGCACTACATGCTACTTCAGCAAAGTCTTGTCATCATGGAATTCATAGATTCTGACAGTAGCCAGGACTGTGAAACAAATGATCATAGGGATGTGGAAAAGTAAATCACTGCATAGATCGGACTGGGAGTGTCCCATCTCTGGCTGCAGAAAGGCTCAGCTCCCCACCCCGCAGTCAGTCACGTGGAATGGAAGGATTCCAAGTTTCACTTCTATGAAATGTTTGCCTCAAAGAGCAGAAGCAAGCCTGCTTGCTGGTCCTAGGCTATTTCATGCTGCTATTATAACTAGTTCTGTTAGTTGTGAGGTAATGATCAATCATTTAAGTCAATTTGGTTTCATAGTTTTAATTAAAACTGTTGGGACAGCAGTCAGAACATAGCCCACCACACCTCCATGTATTCCTTATTCCTGACTGTAAAGAGTGGAGAAGACACAAAAGCCCATTCCATAGCATACCTATGCATCCCTACTCCCTCATCTGACAAAGTTTGGCCTCAAAAACCTTCTCATGACCCTTAATCCTTAAGAACTTTAGAATGGGAACACTGGGTCAGGCCATGAGCCCATCTAGCCCACAGCCACGAGTGGAGAGCTAGGGAAAGAGCATAAAATACGTGACAGATTGATATACCTCCAATTACACCTCAGCTCCTGGCAGATACCCTCACTCAAAGGTTGTTTCTGCATCTTTATGTAGAAATTTCATGAGCTTCTCTATTGCTTTCTGAAGCTATGTATACTTTTGAACTCTGTGACAATTGTTTAGCGATGCATCATGTGTAAAGATTACTTCCTCTTGTATATTTGGTTTGTAACTTCTGCTTAGTGATTTCATTTGATATTCCCTAATTCTTAGGTTATGAGGGGAAAAAAGAATCATTTCCCATTAACCTTCACTAGAGCATTTCTATTCTTATATCTGTCACATTGCTCTTCCACTGCCTTTTCTACAAGGTGAGAACTGCTAGGTTTGGGGTTTTTATTTGGTTGGTTGGTTTTTAAGTCTCCTCTTGTAGTGAAGCCTTTTTGATAATCCCTATCACTTTTCTGATGTTACAATATTCTTTCTGAGACAGGGAAAGAGGGAGCGGGAGCAGAACTGCACAACACATTCAAGAATTGAGAGCACTATACATCAACATAAGGGCACAATGGTGTTTTCTACTGTTCTAATTCCTAACATTGCATTTGCTTTTTTGACTGTAGCTAAGCATTGAGATTGCTGCTACTCTTTAGAGCCAGCCCTTGATGTAGTGACCATCAATAACTTCAAATCAGCAGCCAGCTCTTATTTCAGCATTAACGCTATACTACAAATCATTTATGAACGCATCAAACAGCACAGGCCCTGCGCAGATCCAGGGCATGTTGCTTGTGACAGTGATGCTGGTAAGATCCTTCCTCACCATGATAAAGAACAGCATCAGGATAACATCTGCCAGTACCCATCCATTCACTGAGAACACAAGTATAACACTAATCTTAGTGGTCCCCAGGTCCTCCCAAGTCCTTTTTAAAAGTGTCCCATGTTCCAGGTTTTTTTCTTTGGTATCGCGAAGACATTATGTTGATCCTTAATAGAACAACTGTGAAATAGCATATTCAATCTAGCTTTAGAAAACATTTTAGCCACCAGTTAGCAAAAGCTTACTGATTTCCGTGAAATCATAGAAAAGGAAATCTATTGTAGTGTACTCCCTGTACGCTACTACCCCTGCACAAGACAGAAGTGGGCTGGCTCCACCCTGATGGCTTTTTTTTTGGCCTATGTATACACGCTATATTTGCCTCCCTCCTATCCCCCAAACATGAATATATTACCTTTGTTGTCCATGCTCCCAGCCTTCTCTGCTCATCATCACTTCAGACTCACTTCTCATCCCCTGTGCACCACAACAGACATTCTTAGAAACAGAGGAGATCATTATAACCACCTATCGTGCTTGTCATCCCACTATAACCACTATAACACAAGCTAGAGAGGTTTTCACAAAGTGAATAAGGAGTCAGAAGTAAAGAGCAAAGTAAACGTAGGGATGCAGAATGACTGCAAAACAAACATGCAGTCCCCTTTTTCCGCTTAAAGATGTACAAGGTGAGCAAAGGATATTACCTAAAAGGTGCTGCTTTGCAGCAGCACTGAGGACAAAGCCAGAGGATGTATTTGCTACTACTGCTGCATATAAACTACGCTTCTTAATATTTGAGTTAACATCACCCGCTTAAGTGTAAGAACTGCCCAGGTGGCAACCTACAGGCTGGACCTGGCCTACAGGATAATTTCATCCAGCCTACAGTTTTTCAGGTCTTTTCTAATAAACCTACAACACTGAGAGACATCGCTATGTCACTCCAGAGAGCAGTGCAACTGGTGCAGGAAGGGGGGTTAGATAGCCTTGGTATAGAACTGGTCTATGCTGGAAACTGCGTTGCCATTAGTAGATTTTTCAGAGCACTTCAGAATCACAGCTCCCTGCTACCACATACGGGAAGGGCAGACACACTAGGACATTTCATACAGTGACATACAACTCTGCAGTCTTTTCTTTTCCTACGTCCATTACAATGGTGACCAAATTTAGCTCCTAGCAGGATATTTAGGGCAGCAAGATCTCCTTCCGTATTGTTTTTTTATATTGATATAGCATATTCTATTTCAAGCCGCAAAATAAGATTTGCTATAACTGTCTAATCAGGACATTTACTGATATTAGTAATCGTTCCAAAATTCCTCCCTCTTAACAGTCATGCAAGTACACTTTTAAGCATGAACTAGTCTGATGTCCTTAACTGTATTAAAACTTTTTGAATACATAAATACTGAATATATAAAGTAAACAGGCCAATTTGTTATCTTCCATCCATGACCTTGTTTTATAAGGAAATGATATGGTTTCAACAATATCATATCATGCTCTTATCTCTCTTTTGCCTCAGAATCTCTGTATATATCATAAAAATTCAGTGTCTTCCAATTGCTATTGAGAATTTACATCAGAAATAGTTATCTCTATGAAATTGATGACTGAAGGTTGATGCATCTACTGTCTCTAATTTACCTCTCATTTTCCGCTCTTGGTTATGTGTTCAGGCTGCAGCAGCCAGGAATGCTTCTCTTTGTACTTTGCAAGTGTTTTTTTACAAAGAAAAATTACTTATGAGATAAGCTGGTCTTCAAAAAGCACAGTTCTTTGGCACATATGCACTGCTTGACCAGCAAGACACTTACTTGCTCAAAGCTGAAGACATTCTTAAAACAGCTGCTGCCTTTACCATGCACCAGTTATTTAACTGGTCTAAAAAGCCTCCTGCACAGCAGTTCTTTGAGGCAGCCCTCCTGCTTTCATGTGGTCAGATAACAGTTGCAGATAACCTCTTCTGTTTAGCTTTTAAATAAAACAACAAATGATCATTTAGCAAAAAGCCTAAAATAGCTGTCAAAAGCAGAAGAAAAGGGGCACTAATAAGGAAAGCACTTACTGAGCTTCAAGTCTCTTCCAGTTCCTAAAGAGAGGGCACTGAGCTTCTAGTTTCCACTTCCTACTTTCTCAAGCCAGGAAGACCTACAGAGCTATGATCAAGAACATTTCAGTTTCTTCAGTCCTTCAGGAAATCAGGAGATTAGCCTGACAGTTATGGGACATCACAGACCAGGCACCAGGACCATAGAACAGGAGTATACAGAGGCTTAGGATTAGAAAAAAAACAAAAAACAAAAAACAACCACGCTCCAAAAAACCCCAAACAGTATACAGAGGCTTAGGATTAGAAAAAAACAAAAAACAAAAACCAACCACACTCCAAAAAACCCCAAATAAAACCCCACAAAACCAAAAAACCCACAAAAACAAAGAACAACCCAATCCCCCCCCCGCAAACCAACAAAAAAACCACACTACAACAAAACCAAAACAACCAAACCCGAGAGAAAAACACTGCTCTTACCAGTACTGAGGTAAGGCTCAGCGATGTTCAATTCCAAGGACCGCTTGAACAGTGATATTTAAAGACACTATTATCGTCTGATGCAAGGACAGATTTATTTCAACTATTGAATTAGAGAAGAGAGATGGAGTTTTTCCCACTTATGCTAAGATAAACTCTTCTCCAACTAGTCAAACAGACAACAGTCACCAAATCACTATGGTTTGAAACAAAGATCCTGTCTTTTGGCTGAGGAATTCTGTTCCCTGCCCACTGGGCCTTGAAAAGGCCTCAGAGCTTCCTGGGATGTTAGGTGTAGTTCCCTTCTGACTAGGATATGGAATTAAACTGTCAATGTGAACACTTATTTCATCACTGCACACCTGAGTCAGTATCACACTGACAGGAATGTTCTGGATCATAAATATTAAGAAGCCACAGACTGGCTCTTCCCCCAGGCCTGCAAAAAAACCCAAAAGTGACTCCTTAAAATGTTATTCTGTTATTTTCAAATTTTAGGGTGCAGCCAGGGTCACGTCTCCATGCTTTTCTCTACCATGATGTTTAAAACATTTTTTATGTAAGTGAAGGCTGCGTGTCTTTATGAAATATGAGACCTCCAAGAACTACAGCTAAAGCATAATACTGAATAGGGCTTACAATACGTGTTGAGCCTAGAGAGGTCGTGCTTCTCTGAACAACTTCTGAGTTTCCTACTGTCTTATGCTCAAATACACTTGATTTTCTTCACAGCTATAGGCCAAAGGCTTTAATGAGAACAGAGATTCTAATGAACAGTATACTAGCTTCTGAAAAGTGTTGGGACAAAGAATAACCATGGCCTGACCCAGCCATAGCCCTGATATTAATTTGAGTTACATGCTTTTATTAGGAAGGACAGGTATTTCTCCGCACCTCTGCATGAAAAGCATACAGTTCTCAATGCACAGAACTCTAGCCTCTCTATTAGTCTGCATCCCAGGCTTGTGAGATCTCATTACACAAGACTGTCAAAGTAATTACAAGAGAAGAGGTAGCAGGCTATCACCACAGCATGCTGTACAGAGAAGACTGCAGAGAAGCGCAAGGATTTGTTTGCATCCATCCTCTTGGAAGATTTTTTTCTTTGACTATCCAGCTACTGACTTTCACAGGCTATCTGCTTTCAATAAACTGAAAGAACCGATTACTTGTTCAAGTCTTTGGCAAACCACTTCAAAATCCTCTTGGCTATCCTCATTTCTGTCTAGGTACAGCAATTTTTACTCTTTTCTACAGGCTTTAGTAGGATGTTTTTGCTGAATACTTCTGCATCTTTCTGTGCAACCATTTAATGAGTCTTCCCTACTTCCTATCTCCTTTCTTATTTACAGATATATTTGTACCTTTTTATTCTGTATGGCTGCTTAAATTCTGACTAAAGATTTGTTTCCCTCTTTTGTCAAGTTTCCTTATTTTTTAAATAACCATTTCTGAAATGAAGTGACACCTCATTAGTTGTTTGTATACTTCTATTTCAAGGAACCTTTGATCCCTTAAGTATTTTATTCTTTCAGCTGCTTTGCAGGTCCAATAGTATTACATATTTAGGCTTCTCTTCCTTAATTTGAGAATAATCTTTTCATCTTTCTGATACTTCAGGGCCTAAGGAGTGATTATCTGAGCTATTGAGAATTAGCTTCTCTAAACTTGCTGTGGTATTTGACAAGCTTATAGGTGGATAGCCCAAGTCATCCATTCCATTTAGTTCTTTACTGTTTTCTTCACCGAGTAAGGTTTTACTTTTGTGTTAATAGCATCCCTAACGCAGGTCCAGAGAGACTGTCAGCACCTGTTACCAGCCTCTTTTCCAATTCCTACTTTAAACAAATTCATGAACCCTGTGAGTTTTCTGTGGCAACACTCTGGTCTCTCTTGTCCCAGAAAATAAGGTTTTAAAAATGGTGATCCTAATTTAACTCAGCAACTCAAATGCTTTAGGGAAAACGACAGAAGACGACCTGTCTAGAACTCTCGGTGGAAAGGATAAAGAGGTTTATAAATCAAGGCTGCAAAACTGGAGCAAACATGAGCAGTACTAAAAGACCAGAAGGAACATGAAAAGAGGGATTGAGGCAAATACTGGGGCACCGTAAGAACAGCAGTATGTCCCCTGCATGAGTGCAGCATGACTCCTTAGCACCCAAAAGTGTGGCTTAATGCAGCGGAGAGGAAGGAGTGACTAGGATCAAATCCTAGTGATTTCTTAGTGACACCAGGATCAAACCCTAGTGTTTTCCTAATAACACTGACGCTGAGTTCAAGGAAAGACTTCTCCAAAAGTGTTTCCAATAAGCAGCATCCGTCTACCTGAAGAAAAACCCATACCTTCTACACAGTGTTCAGGTTGGCTATACTTCCTCAGCAGCCTTTGCCAGCAGTAGTACCCGATTAGCACCCACAGGGCTGCTCCGGGCAGAGGCACAACAAAGCTTTCCACATGTCCCAACAGACATACAGGACGAAGGAGAAGGTACAAGCCAGGTCTAGCGCTGAAAGTAAGAAAGAAATGCAACCAAGGCAATGCGAGAGAAGCTACAAAAGCCAAAATATGGTGCAAAATTCCTCTTCCTACAGAGGGTATCTTTTTCTGCCAGACATGTTTAACTGCCTCAGATCACATTCTTTCTCTGAACCAGCCAGTAATCTCTCGTAAAAAGCACCAGCTGCCTTGAGAAGGGTCAGATTCCTGGGAACTTGCTGTTTTAACTCTGTCTCCAAGGCCTGAACAGAGGCAAAAAGGCTGCTAACATCCTTATGAAGGACAGTGACAGTCCCGAGGCACCGATTCACCAGATGCCCTGTTAGTTATCCAGGTAACAGATGCCATGCTGCTTTATAGAGAGGACACCTGTAGGACAGTTCTGACAAAATCACAACAGGATCCTAGGAGACAGGCAACAAGCATCAATGGCAACTGTGAAGATGATGCAAATGGAAGGCGAGGAGCTAAGCCTGGCAGACAAACCAAAAGGAAGGCTGGGGAGAGGGTAGAGTAGGATTTAGAACTGGCAGTGGCACAGGTAAAATTTCCAAGACAAAATACATTCAGGAAAGTTGACAATACTCTGAATATACTGCCATGTTTATGTGACTCTGTGTCAAAGACTGTAGAGGACTTGCTTAAAAAAGGTGCAGTTTTTATTAACCCATATCAGTCTTGCTTCATTTTTTTTCTCAGTATGATATTTAGAATTGGAAACCAAGATGTTGAAATGCAAGCATTTTTCTGTAAGCAATGCAAAACAGCTCTGCCACATTCCTTGAACCTGTCAGGTTCACGCAGATTTAACTGGCATTGTATGGAGGCTTCTCTCACAATGAATCTAAGTCTGAAGACAAAAAAAAGATTCTAAGAAAAACTAACAGCCACAGGATCTAGTTGCTACTACGTGCAAAGATACTACAAGAAATAACCATATGCAGTGATTATAGAACAGGAACTGTTCTTCAAGGCATATTTTAAATTTAAAGAGATAAAATGTTAGTCCCTCCAAACTAGTGCTAGTAAATTCTGTTTATGTTTGGGATATTACAGTTACCACCCATTTGCTGCTTAAAAGGCCTACTAGTCAAGAAACAGAAAAAAGATGCGAAATAAGCAAGTGTTCTTTAGACATCGATCAAATAGGACATCCATTTTAGGCACTATTCCCTCCTGGGTTTATGCCTTCCTGTAGGATGAGATCAGCATTGCAGCACATGCTTTCCTGCAAGGATGTAGCTCAGATGAAACCAGAGATGAAAACAAATGGAGGGGAGAAAAAAAAAATAAAAAAAAAAATCAATAACCACTTTGAATTATTCATCTCCATGAAATAGGAATAAAAATGCAAGCAAATTCCATCTTTAGAACAGTGATCCCAGGAGAATTTTCTTTACAGGAGTCAAACTGTCTACTGCAGATTTTCCTGCAGAATCATTAGTACTCAATAAAATTTCAGAGGCAAAGAGGTGGGATTAGGTCAAACCCAGACCATTCACCTACTGAAGGCAAAGTAACATTGTGAATAGCCATAACCAATTCCCACAATAGCTACTGTCAAAGCAAAGGCAGACAAAATCCAGAACAGGCCTCAGTTTACAAAAATATGAGTAAAACTACTGAAAATAGGTCATCTGAAAGAAAAATATGGCCTTGTCCTATTGTGTTGTTTAGGGATTTTTTTCCTGTCTTTTTTTTTAAACCATGAGAAATTTAAGTCTCATCCAGCTTGTCTGTCCTAGAAAGTTCTACAGATAAAGACCAATATCACCTGTGAAAAAACACTGTTTTAAATGCATTCAAAATGGATTCCACCAAATCCATTTAACAAAGGACTGAGAAATCAAAATCATTGAGTTATTCACGAGCTACTACCTCAAGGACAGAGCAGTGTAGACTTAGTATTTCTTTTAAAAAGAAAACAAACAAGAAAACACCCACATCTACCACAACACAAAGTACTAAAGAAAACAAAACAACAAAATATGCTTCTTTTACTCTGTGTCCTGAAAAAAGATCCAACCCTTCCCCAACAATCTCAATTATTTTCCTTTTCTATCAAATTAAAGGGTTAATCTTCTCTCAAGGTCCATTCAAACAGATCCTGACACCTGAATCTTTATATATGAAAGACAGTACAGCAGCAGTGGTTCAGCACAATGCACTACCTCCACTTTCCTTGAAGGATTCAAAAGACTGTTCCAGGACAAACCCACTTACTCTTTACCTCCATATACGCTTCAAGAATTTGAATTCCATGAACTGCCAACAACATTTAACCACAACGTCTGGTTTTAGAAGCAAGAGTAATAATTCAGTAGGACAAGCTCTAACTTTAGAAAAGCTACCAGTGAATTCATGACTGCAGTGATTTCAACTCTAGGAGCTTTGATCTAAGAAACTCGCAAAACTGGAAAGTTAGTATCTGTGGAGATAAAAATGCAGAAAACAAAGGAAAAACCTCACCAAGCATAATTTTTTTTCCCGTGTTCTGTATAAGGACTAATTTTGAGTAGAAAATAACTATATCAGTTTATTTCTAGTTAAATAATTATACCAACACAATCTGGTTTGTGAAGACTTATTCTCAAATAAGTATGCCTGCATCAGTAATTCTACCGCTAGCATTGTACTGACAGTTTTGCTCTAGGGTTCCCATACACACCAGTCCTAAGTGATGACTAAAGAAAGGAGAGGGGTGGAGCACAATAGTTACCTGTATTGGCTAGGTTTTCTATCATAGAAGTGTCTTACTGCCTCTCTGCAGCAAATGAGCCCCACACATAACACCTATGGTAGATAGCTCGTTCTCTACATTTCCCTCCAAGACAGCAGGAATCTTTGGTTGTGCTGAACATTTTCCTTTAATGAACATGTATGGCTGTAGTACTCCATTTAGAGACAGCAGGTCAAAGAATCACACTTACATACAAAACAAGAAATGAGCTTGTGGTGACCGCTGGACCATATAGGAACTCTTATATTACCAAATTTAGCCTCCAAGAAGCCACATCTGCATATGTCATTTTCATGCATGCAGCACAGTCCTGCTCCCCATGAAGTTTTTTACTACAAGCTATACCCTGCAATACCCATCCTACCCCTGAACTCAAGTCATCGACCATCCTGAAGCAAGAATCAAGATCTGGACTATGACTCATGGTTCTATGGAGAAGCCTATTCAGGCAGCCAAGGACAGGTCTGATGCATTTGTATTGTCAGGCAGAAAGAAAGCAAGCAGTTCCACATTCTAGAAGACTGTTAGCTTATATTGGGAAGGTTAAAATCAATTTTAAATGATGGACAGCTGATGAGCAGATATTTGTTCAAGATATTTCTAGGGGAATCTTATATAACTATTGTTATCAAGGAATTGATTACCTGCAAGAAAATACACTAATTGTTAACTGGAACTCATGATTGGTACCAAAATCATTGATCTGATTTGTCTACTGGACTAGACATGTTACAGACATGAGCAAGAAATTTACACCATACTTGTGCAATGTTGGTTATATTTTAGAAAACAGTAACTTCACAGCTGACAACAGCACGCATGAGCTCAGCTCAGTATAGAGAGCTAGCTGTGGATGTATTGCAGGCTATTAATTTAGAGTAATAGAGTGATCAATAATGTGATCATTACAGAGACCACTCGAGGTTTTTTGTTGGGTTTTTTTGGCCTAGGGTCTTAATTTTTGAAAGGCAGATTCTAAGATTCTAAAATGGAAAAGATGCTAACACAGTTACAAGCATTATTTGAGGTCAAAACACCCAAAATTAGTCTGATTTATACAACAGAATGCATTATGAGGTGAGGAAAGAAGACAGCTGCAGGTAGCAAGATTTCTTCCAGAAGAGAGCTCAGACCTAGTAGATACAGGCAGAATGCAATATAGTGGCTGGAAACCACAATAAACAAATTCAACCTAGAAGTGAGGCACAGTTTTAACCACAGGTAATTAACCACTGAAACTAATTACCCATGGTTTATAGCAGACTGGTTGCAACCTGATGTATTCAAATAAAAAACAATGCCTCACCTTAAAAAGTCTGTATAACACAAAAATCATAACACCCTCCCAAAACCAAACACAAAACGACAGTTAAAACATTTGTTTGGTTTTAAATAAAAATAGGAAACTGTCTTCAGGCAGTGAATGTATTTTCTTTGCAGTGCTCTTAATTTTCCAAAGCGTCAGGGAAGTCGGGAATTGACTCATTTGTTCTGTTACTGCTTCATACAGGCTAGCAGGATAAAGCAAAAAGTAAACAAATTATAGATGGAATAGGGATCTGGTGTGGATCCTCTGCAGTAGCACATTTGCCCTGGCAAGAAATCAGAAAAAGCTGATTGCTTTTTGCACACACAATCCCCTAAAGTTTCCAAATCAAGCAGCAAGGCATTCCATTACACCAAACAGAGGGAAAACAAGTTGGTACTTCAAAAAAAGATGCCTCTAGACACAAGCCCTTAATGATCCCTGTTAACTCCACTTCAGAAGTCATTATTCTCTAGCACAAAGACTATTATAATTTCTCAGTATCAAATAGAAAGCATGTCATCTCAGATTCCCCAGGAAAGAAGCAACACCAGATCAGGAAAGGAAAACAGTGCCTCCAGTCTGCAATTTTAAGTTCCTACAGAGGGAGGAAAAAGGCCTATGTTCTAGCAATGCCATGGTTAATAGGGCAAGACAAAATCCTGGAACAGAGCCAGTCAGACTGAGGGACATCTGTTTTCTAAGGAGGTAGGAATTATGGCATTAAAATTACAATAGCACATGACAACAGTTAATCTCATGGCAAAATAGGATTAACAGGCTCCTTCCACGCTGTTTTTCACTCTTCTGAATCTGCACCTAATGGAAGAATTTATTTCCTGAAATAGCAGCTAAGATCCTAGACGAGATCACTTCGGGGGAATTCTGTTCAGTTCCTCTGCCCAAGCTGGATGCAGCAGAGCACCAGAAGCAGGGTTATCTTCCTCAGGCTGAGGGCCTGCCACCATTTCAGAGTGGTGCGTGTGCACCTTCTGCACCAGTACGGGAAGCTGATGACATAGGCCCTTTCTCTTGCCTCTAGCACATTAACGCCGCCAGTTGCTCTACACTGGAGCGGGGAGACAGTGCACATTTGCTAGCTGTACAAGAAGAGGCTTTCCACTTCATGAAGCCACCCTGGGAAGTACTGCAGAAACTGATGGCCAAACCTCTCTAGATGTATGCATGAGCTCATGCACAGTAACAGCTCAGCTGGCTCAGCCCAGGGTCCTCAGCCCCAGAAAGAAGCTGGCACTGGAACACTCAAAGCCACTTACCTCCAACTGTTTAAGTGCAACACTCAGGTAAACAGTAATTGAGAGCAGCTAGTCAGAGACTCCTTCCTCAAGCCCACACCAACACTAGGGATTCTTTAAAAGTAAAGGAAGAGAGTTGGGGAACTGCATTCATAGCACAGTAGAGGGAAACTGTCTATGTCTGAAACTGTCACATGTTAAAGATTATTCTCCTACTTAATCCTCCTCCCCCTTTGCTCACCTTGTCTTAGCAAGGTCCAGTTGACAAGGATTGGAAAAGCCTACTCTAAGCCACTGAAGCCAGGGACACTAGAGGAGAAAAGTGTACAGAGCCACAGTGAAATAATGATACGCTAGTAATACATTAACAACGAAAGCCTTGTTAATCTCTAGATAGGACTGATGCTAGAATCCCAGCAACATTTGTAAAAAAGTCACCCTAAGTATCTCTAGTTTCAACATCTCTGCTAAACACGGAACAACATGAAGACTCCAGAAGTGTGTATTAGAACTAGTCTTATTTAGGAGGTTCCTGTCGTTGCAGCTGCCGTGCTTACAATGCACATGGCCACCAAGAGAACGCTGCCTTTGTCAAGCTAAAGAAATGTCACTGCAACACTAAAAAAAGAGAAAGTAAAAAACTCAAACAAAACCACAAACACACACCAACCCTCCCCCCCCCCCCAAGTTATTCTGTGTGCAACTACTGTGATGGACAACATGAGATAGTTATCAGAGCACTGTTTAAAGAACAGTTCCGCATCATACAGGTCCTCCATAAACTGTTATCCAGTGACTGAAAGCTGCTAATTTTATAAGATGGAGAAAATTGTGTCTTCAACAGCCTTTGTTGTTCTTCTGCTGACATTGAGTGGAAGCACATGCCCCTTTTTTTTTTTTTGTTCTTAACTGGCTCACTCAGAGCTATTGAACACTTCTTATATAAAAGATAAACAGCTTATCAAAAAAGTAGACATAAGAGAATAAGGCCAGACAGTCAATGAAAGAAAAGAAAATGCTATTCTAGGCAAATAATAGAAAGAATTAAAATGGGTTACACACTAAAAGATGGCAGGTGTCTGCTGAGAAAAAAAAAAGTCTTACGTAAGGTGCTAAAAACAGTGCCTGCAACCCTTGAAATGCCTGAGTTGTCAGAACAATAGAACTGGGTGTTCACCAAGGTCGTAAAAGATGCCGCTCTGCATACTCAAATACTGAGTCCTAACAGCCACTTGAGCTTTCCAGCAAGAGGCCCCAGCTTCCAGAACCTGGGCCAGCAGTGCACCGACCTCAGCCAAATTTTATGGAAGCCAGTCAGATTCCAGAGGATGCTGAAGTCTAGAACACAGGTAGGACGGTTTATTTTGTGGTAATGTCACTCATGGACAACAGCTGAGGATGAGAACTGGAAATCTTATATTTATTTTCAAATACTACAAGAAGTCATATAAGCGCCATACCATAAATAGGGTCCATGATTATAGACAGGCAGTAACATTGAGTATTCATTAAAATAGGGAATCCAGTATTTTCCTAAAGTTCTTACATGATGGACCTTGTTCAAAGGTGGTGTGTTTTTTCCATTCTTTAGAGAGTTCATGAAGCTGTACTTCTGTTATCTTTATGAAGGTAAAAGATGATCTAGGATAGCACTGCATGCTGTTGCTGCTTATGAAGATAATGCAAAGTGTTGTGTCTATCGATTCAGGTTTAGCTTAGCTAATCAAAATGATTAAGAGGTTTGAACAGTGGCATTATCATAAGAGTCTTAAAAGTACAGAACTCTTCAATTTAGAAAGGAGCTTATTAAAAAAAAAAAAAAAAAAATCAAAGCTAGTAGATCGGGTCATTACTCACCAAACCCTAAAATGGTAGAAGCTAGGGAGCACTCAGTAAAGCTAAATCAACTTAAAACAGAAGAGGAATTTCTTCTTTAGGTAGCAGTCAGTGAGTTTCAGGAACTTGCTGCTACACATGACTGTGGAGGCAGACAGCATTTGTAGATTCAAGAGGGATTAAACAACTTTTACTGAAAGGAGTTGCTCATGGTGTGCCCTTTAACACCCCTAATCCAAGCATTATGCATAGGGAGGGACCTATGAGGGGGAAAAAGGGCAAGCAGAAGCAGTTCGGCTCACGTGCTTCCCTGAATTGCATCTCTTGTTGCTACTTCTGGAGATAGAATATTGGGCTAGATACACCACTGATCTGTTTCAGTAAGGCATCTCCTTTGATCTTATTTGCTTTTAAAAAGCTGAATAGAATTTTCAGCTTACTATTCAGTGGAGGAGCTTAACAGAACCAGAGCATCTATGAAAAACTTTCTTTCATAGGAATGATGCTTCACGTGTGTAGATCCCATACAATTTTACTGAAGCCTCAGCAGTTTAAAATGCGTAACAAATATGCACAGAAATGTCAGTTGCAGAGGGTCAGTTTAATGCTTACATGAATTTTGGAGTGAGAGAAGCACCATTTGCCCTTTCAGTCAGTAATCAACATTTGGACAGAACATCATGAAAGCAAGAAGCTGATGTTAAATTAACCTCTGCTTAGCTGAAGTGCAAGATAGCTTATTGGAGCTCTGGTTTATCATCTTCACCAAGTAGCCTTTTGGGTATCACAGTGAGAACCATAATGTGTACCTTATGAACAAAGGAACATTTTGAAATACACAAAAGGAAAACAAAGGTTAATCCTGATAACTTCCTAGCCTGGCCTACCAAAGAAGGTTCAGTATGCTGGCTTCAAATGCATAAAATGCAGCCCAATATTATCAGAGAGAGCTCTGAAGATGTGTAGTTTCCAGAGGAGCAATCTTAACGTTAAAAGTGTCTGTTAAAGATGGTAAAAAGCAGCATTTTGACATAAAGTTTTATATATGATCTTACCAGTTTTTGCTTCTGTGCTATCTCTTGTTTTAAAACTTGCTCTGCAGGTCAAATAGAGCCAGAAATATTCAGTAAACATTTCTGTTCTGTATTTGGAGGAAATTAAGAATATATTTTGGAGGAAATGAAGAATATATTTTGGAGACAACGAAATTATTCCTATTTTAAAAATAATGGTGGTGGGAGATTGCAGCAATCAGATTAAGATTATGCAAACAGATAATTTCCTGTACAAGAGCTAAGAGATTGACTAAGAAGCTCTCAGCTTCCAATCTGAGCTCCAGTGCTCTGGCATTTAAATCCTAGAAGACTAGAAAACCCATCAACAGTAAAGATTCAAATAGAATACAAAATGAATGCCAATCGGCATGGCATTACAGAAAATATGAACTTACTTCTCAATAAAAACCAAATAAGCTTGTCAAAAATCTCAAAGGTTGTATTGATATAGTGTAATTATTATTTCATAAGGCATGTCATATAAGCCTACACTGGGACTCGTGCTGTTCACCATATTCATAAACAACCTGAAAAGGAGGAAAGCAGACTGGTGGCAAAGCTTATGAATTATACCAATTTATTAGCATGGCTGAGGATGAACTACTGTGGGAGACTTCACAATGCTGAGTTTCATTTGCCATTTTATTTATCAGTATAAATCACACATGAAATGACACTAACTATTGTAACTAGAGCTAACTATTACCACTGGGGAGGGATCTTGAGGTTATGATAGTTCTATTCAGGAGTCAGCTCACTGCTCAGCAGCAGTCAGAAAGTGGAAAAGGAAAGACTGAAAAACTTTGTGGAAGTTGAAAAGTGCTGAGTGTTACTAAATACACAGAAAACATACCTCTCCATGATCTGGAAAGAGATATGAGCTAGGATAGAGCAAGGAGGAAGTATTTTATGAGCTCGTCTTACACTCTTGCCCATTCATCCATTTTTTGTCACTGTGCTGGGTGTGCCTTTTGCTTGAACCAGTACAACTACCTACCTTAACATACAGCGTTCTTACAGAATACATATTCTTACAAAACACACAAGTAACTGATTAAAGTATGTCTAACTGGTAGATCCTGGTGGTGCTTGCAAGTCCCACAGAGGTATTTTTTACCAGTTATCTGGGAGAAAAATCTAAAGCTGTTTGTGACAGAAGTCAGCTGAAAAGCGCAATGCTTGGGATTGCTGCAGCCACATGTAGCAGCGAGCAGCATGGGCTGCACTTACAGCATGGGAAACTGTATTTTGGGAGATGGCAATTCACAGGATCTTTGAGGTTGTGCTCAGTGTGGTTACTATGAGAGCAAATATAGCCCTCAAGCACATAAGGAAGAAGCACAGAAGCTGACAAGTGCTTGCTTTTATATTTCTCTGGTCAGAAGTATGTTGGCAGACAAATGGTGCAGGAAAGTTAATTGCTCAAGGACTAGAAATCACATCTAAAAGTCCAAAGAATCATTATTGCATCTGTGAAAAAAGTGTTAACCACTGACCTTTTTACTACCTAAACATGCAAATTTAGGACATAGTAGTCCTTTTACTAACAGCCAATAGCTGAACAAAATCCATTGCTAGATGATCTATGTTACAGAAGTCTCTCCAGCAAGAGGCCACAGCTGTGGGGAACATACACTTTCACTGTAATATAATTTTCACAAGCAATTATCTTTTGCCTCTTGTCTAGAACAGCTTTTGCTTGAACACACAAACTTGTCATCTGTACTATCTGGGAGCTACAATTTGAATAAACAAGGCAGCTTTTTTTACTGTCATGCACTTGAGATTGATCACTGAAAACTAACTAAGCAGTGCAGTGGAAAAAAAAATATATGGCACAAGCTGACACTCAAAGCCATTCCAAGTTCCATGAAGATAAGTCATTTGTACAAGTGAAAACATTAACCTATGAGATGTTTGTTACTGTAAAAGGAGGATCAAATGCAGTCTTTGAGACTAAGATGTGGATAGTGGACTTGTGCATTTGCCTTTGCTTCTTACCAGGTTTGTAACTTAACACAACCTGATTTGTGCCACTAGTAAAACTCCTTGTTATTTAACTGTTGCGAAATTGAATTCATAGAAGCACAGAATAGCCCAGGTTGGAAGGGACCTCAAAAGATCATCTGGTCCAAATTCTCATGGGAAAAGGAACATAGATGATATTATCTAGCACCCTGTCCAATCACATCTTGAAAACTTCCAGTGATGGGGACTCTACCACGTCCCTGGGGAGGTTGTTCCTGTGACTGATTGTTCTCACAGTAAAAAAAGTTTCTTTCTTACCTTGAGTTGAAGCCTCTCCCAATGCGACTTGCACTCATTGCCCCTTGTGAAAAGAAAGCCTCCATCCTCTTTGTAGCTGCCCATAAGTTCTAGAGGCAGTAAAAACAGATTCTTCTCCTAGCTTGAGTTAATAGCATTCTAGGAGTACTCATCCAAAAAGACAGCTGCCTTCAGGAACTATAATGCAACTTTGCTACATCCTCAGTGGGCTGTGGCAGATATATCTATACCCTCAGTTGGCATTAAATGTAAAACAGAGGCATCAGTAGGATGTGAAGCATGTGTATATAGGTCGAATATGAAAGGCTTCAGAGCCTGAAGGCCATCTGCCTGCAAGGCAGCTAGTTATTAGACTGTTACACAAACCCTGCTGGCTTTCAGTATAAAACATTAAGTTTGCAAAGAAACATGCAAGCTAGTACTTGAAAGTGTTTAATATTTCTGATAATCCTTTTACAGAGGCAAGAAGAATATCTCATCAATGTTTCATTATTGCAAGCATTTGTTCCATCAAATTCAACCTGAATGTTGTTCTTAATTGCTTGATTTTCAATTATGTCATTAGTTATTTATAAAAAGTTTTCTGAAGACTAACACAAAGTACAATTTGAGAGGAAAGATTGTTGGGATGGCTGTTGAGCTATTTAAAATTCCCTGGTCAGACTGAAAGAAGCTGCTAATATTCATGCAGAGAGATCTGTTTTCAGAATAAGAAGCTGTTTTCTCTGAACATCAAAACCAACAGATACTAGAAAGCATACTTCCCTTGTGCTGATAAGTAATTATTTTGAGCATTTCACCTTGCACCATGTCAACTTTTATGGGAAAGAGATAGTACCTCTCAGCCGTAAAGAACTATTAACATCCAGCACAAGGAGACACTGTACATGATCTTAAACTACTATGGCAGCCAGTGGCAACTGACAACTGTGCAGAAGTGCACATGAGGCTACCCTCACCATGTAAGAGCACACAAGCCTTCAATATTTCACCTTGAATTAGTTTGACACTTCTATTCATTTTTCTCATCACATCACCTTCTCCCTCCTTCAGACCATTTACTAGCTTCCAGATTCTCCATAACACATACAAAGTTTGTCACACAAGGTCTTCCATAATTGTTCCTACCTTTTTCTGTTCTGCTGCTGCCATGTAGGACTACTTCTTTTTCCTTTGGGCAGGTCATCATCACATCCATGCTTGGTTTCTTGCTGTCCCTACTATGCATACCCTCTAAACTATGCTGTGAGATTACCCCTACAGCAAGAGCCATGTTGTTTGCGATACTCAGAAAAGAGCCAGCAAGTTAGTGTAGAAAAAGAGAAACTCAAAACCCCAACAACAAATCAACTTCCATAAGGTGCATTAGGTATCACTTCTATGACCACCTCACCATTACCAGCTCTGCCCTTAGCTGTTCTCCTCTCATTTGTACCACATTTGAGACTCATTTGTTCCTCATCATCTCTAAATAGACTAAAAACTTGTCAGAGGGATAACTGTGCCCTCTCTGTTCCCACAGAATACTGCAGTTACATTTTGATTTCAGCTTCAAACACTAAGCAGTAACATAATACAAATCCAGTTTGGAAATAACTACTGTAACCAAGTGAGAAATTGCAGATAGGAAAGTCTTGCAATATTCTGTTAGGTAGACTGCTTTACTTAGTTGTATCATATTACCAGCCTTCATCTTTTGTTTCTTGCGAGTGGTATCAAACTTTTACTGGTTGTTACAAGTCCACAGAGTGAGCAGCCTTTTGCATTAAATAGAAGGTCAAAGAACTACTCTGGCTTTACAGTAACTGCTGTGCTCCAGCTGACTTTTCCCTAATCACAGAGCACAAACATCAACCATTAAGGGAATTATATTCTGAGATTAATGCACGTATTTCTGAAAATAGTTTTACCCTCCAGAGACACTGCTAAGCATAGCAGTGTGCAGGTACATGTCCCTCACATAAGCAAGACTGGGATCTTTCAAGTAGCATGGAATCATAAAAACATTAACTGGAAGGGATTTCAGGAGATCTCTAGTACAGCCTTCTGCTCAGAGGAGCTAACACCAAGCTATGAATACTAAGAGGAAAATCAGTTGCAGCCACTCTTCTCTATGCCCACAGCAGGGACAAGAGGGCACGTGCAGTGTAGAGCTGAACAACTCCTACTGTTAAAAAAATTTTAGTTTTATGTATGTCCATCTGGAGCAGAATGGCAATGAACACACATCTTCATAGGGCTGTTACAGGACATGCAGCAATGAATTTGCAGCAAGTTACAACAAAGTTAAAAAATAAATTAGAAAGATTCTTAATCATAAAAGTAATCAGTATAGAATAGCTGCTCAAGCAGAAGCAGCATAGCTAAAAGAGCATTTGTTTAAGACTGCAGCTATCTTCCAAAGGGTATTATCTGATGGTACACACGGAATGCAGTCAAGACTGTTCCCAGTTTACATTTAGAGCTTCTTCTAGATTATATTATCAGTTGTGACCTGAAATTTCTCTTGTAGCAGTCTTTCCCACATCCTCCCCCCAAACCATTCCATAACTATAGCTTCTTGCTAACTGTCACTTGGAGAAGCCTGTCTACACTCAAGATCTACCACCATCAAGTAAATCCTGGGATTATAGCATAACTCCTCAGTTTAAGCCTTTCAACATTCATCTCTAAGCTACACTATCTCCTGCCGCAATCTTCAGCTGTATGGGCTATTGTAATTTTCTACAGCTCTAGACACCTGCTTTAATACATTTTAATTTGTGGCCATTATCCCCATGCTTACTCCTTTTGCCTCAGTATTCTTGAGTCCATGGATAGGCCCCTTCTGAGGGATCACATTGCTGCCTTTCAAGATCCATGCTTACTGAATCTGTCAACGGGAACATGCAAGTATCTAGTTTGAGGCAAACCTGCTCTCTAGACCTTCATAATCCCAAAGCCTGTCTCTGCCCGGCTGTTCTTGTCTTAAGTGCTGCCAGGGGACTTTATTAGAGAAATGACATATGCCAGCTGTACACACTTGCCACAAACCAAGTAGCCACCTATAGTAGTAGCTGATCTGCTCCAAAGACCAATCCATGTTCCCTAGATGACCAGGCCAGAATATCTCACATCTATACTGCTGACCACACCAGAAGCAGGAACAGGTGAGAGCCAGCTATGCTTTTTCTTTCCCAAAAAAAGTACTACAGCAAAGAGATGTTGTGCAGAGTTAGCAGGAATGTGTAGTCCCACAGGAAATTCTGCAGATGTGTAATGATGGGGACAGGCTCAAAGGAAGAGTGACAGCATATCTAGTGCCATGTTGAGCTGCAAGCCTCCAATTCAGGATCAAGTCTCTACGGACAGTTTCAACTCCCTTAATGAAATCAGAGGAGCTGAGATGACTTTGCACTACAAAGAGTCATCCCAAACTGTTTAATATAATTATGATCCTTAGTGATACCACAATATTAAAAAAGCAGCATGGTAAGAGATTTTAGTAGTATTAGCCACCGCTAGCGGAGAGACTGCAATAGCTCTAAGTCACACTGCCTTTTCCTAGGGAAAAGAATCTGACACCACCCACTTCTCTCCCTGACTCTTCTCAACCAGGTGGCTTCCAAAGCTATCAAACTACTGAAGACATTACTTCTGTTACACAAACTGCCTGCATCATCTTCCAAAAAGCAAGCACATCTGGAGAGAGACTTGTCCAAATAGCCACATCGAACCATCCTGAAGCATAAGGATACCTTTATTCAACAGACCCACAGGACAAACTCAAGCGCAAAGGCAAGACCTGCTAAGGGGCTTAGAGACTTGTCTGTTTGGGGAATCTCTGTGTAAATAAAAGGTGTAAGTTAGGACAGAAAAACCAACCTTTTTAGACAGTGTGTCACTCAAAACTTGCCTGCCCTGCTCCAACTGATCAATGACATTAGCACTTCCTGTAGCTGTTGCCCAAGTTGTAACTAACTCATCGCAGCTACAGTAGTGCTGTTCATACTAAATGGCGTTAGGAATTCATGCCATGAGTTACTTTTACAGCGTATAGAAAAGCAGCCTCCCTCAGATTAGTTTACTAAATTTGATAGAAAATAGTTTATTTGGCATACCGCTTTTGAAGAGATAACAGTATCTGTGAAGCGTCTTACACTGCAAGAGCTACACCCGCATAAACAAAACATAATCTTGAATTGCAGCACCTCAAGAAGCCATATATAGAGACTATTCTTCAATACATCCTGCATCAATATTTGCTATAGGATGAACTAGAATTGCACTTGATCCCAGGTAACAAACATTTTGTTGAACAGACAGAGGGACAGACTGCTCTGGGACAGTTTGCAGGCAAGTTCCTCCAGGAGAAGCTGGGAATTGTCCTAGAATACAGAGCGCATCCCACTGGTGTCTAAACTCTTGTCACTTTTTCTCCACAGTGTTACTGAAGTACAGCAGCACCAGAATCTTAAGGAACAATTTGACTGAGCCAACTCCAGAGCTTTCTCCATCGCACACCGGTTAATACATAGCAACATGTGAAATCCCTACAATCAAGGAAGAGCATGAACACACGTGTTTCTTCAGCTCTACCAGATCCTGCAGATAGCTATGGCTGCTTAAAGTCTGCACTGTGGTACTGGAACTATTACTGCAGAAAGGAAAATAGATATCAGTTTCCTACTTTGCACTGTCAGAAGATAGAAAACAGACTTACAGATCACAAACTGTTCTACTAAAGTGACAGGCCATTGTTCTGTTGCTTAGTTGAGACCACCAATATCTGTCAAATTAAAGCATAATTATAACAATTAATCTGTATTTCTATATAGATGAGATAAAACTACTGCTACTGATCAGCAAGTTCGTCAGTGAAGCATGCAAACAGACAATAGAATTGTTCATGTTACTGGAATCCTATCCATCCCTATGCATGCCTTAGCTCTTTCCCGAGCAAATATTGAACGCTTCTTATCACATGCCTGTCTAATGCTAAGCACTATTGTAAAAACAGGTCAGGATCTTTAGACCCTAGTGTGATAAAGCAAAGATTTTTCAGGTCCAGTGATACCACAGCACTTTATTAAACAGATTAATCCTAGCCTAGCCATTATCTTACAAACGCAATGTTACCAATAAGAACCCAAGTCCTTAAGATCACAATGGATGAATAGCAAGAATCTACAATCCTTTAGGCCACAGAACTGGTATCTTACATTTTCCAGATAATTGGACCTGAGTGAGGAAGCCCACAGGAGGTTTCATGGAACCTTGTAGGACTCTTACAGAAATAATTTCTGGGGATAAGATAGGTGGCATTTTTAAATGTTTACTACATTAAATATTTGCAGTTATAGGGAAAAGCCTTCACACAAGACGACCTGCCATGATTTACAGATGGTCAGAGTCTATCTAATCTAATTCAGTTTCCTACTTTACAGCCTGAATCAAGGTAATGCTTCAGGCTCCAGTTACATTGCTCTAGAGTTAAAATCATAGACTAGTTTGGGTTGGAAGGGACCTCTACAGGTCATCTAGTCCAACCCCCCTGCCGTGGGCAGGGACATCTTCAACTAGATCAGGTTGCTCAGAGCCCCGTCCAACCTGACCTGGAATGTTTCCAGGGATGGGGCATCCACC